>NC_135527.1:4324940-4667440 GCF_051989575.1 Stigmatopora nigra | reverse complement strand
TTTGCAACAAGATTCGGAGGTAGCAAGAGTCTATTGATCACGCCTTGAGCCTGAAACTCCAACCACTGGGGGACTGTTGTCTGTTTATTACCTGTGGAAATCATTCATTGACTCAATCCGACCTCACCATTCGCCCATGGATGATTTTCATTGTACGTTTTTTTATGACACAGATGATGACTTAATCTATCAAGACCGTTTTCAGGAAGTTCTTGGAACACCCTGGCAGGTGAAATTCACCAAAATTTTTGTGGGTCTGGAAGGTGTAGCGTATGTTGATTTGGATAAATCACAAAAAGTTTGGTACAAAATGTGAGATACAGCTGACCCACACATTTCTTTGGCTCTGTTTCCTGGTCATGAAGCTCGCCAACTTAGTCCAATGGTCAAGAAACTTCTTAAAATAATTTACTGGCAGCCCACTGACATCCCAGGACTGACTTATTCCAAAATGCATGACTCTTATCAGATTGACCCACAGACTCCAATAGTAAACTCCTCCATTTTGGAAGAACACATCTTGACTTGAGAACAAGGCAGGGAATTGACTGATCACCACCAGACAGAGGATTTGTTGAAAACTATTCCTAACACATTGTGGTCATCAGGACCATTTGATGTGGGCCATTGTGTACGTTAGAAGTAGATGAGAGTGTCATCATCTTCAGGCCACAATATAGATGGACCACAGATGCAGACAAAGGTATGGAAGACACTCTAAGTGGACGCAGGTGTGATATAGCTTTCAGATTCACAATGGGACACGGCACTGCAACCTGTACTTAAGGCAGACGGACAGAGTTATCGTATGGCACATAACCTTAGACCTGTAAATGACGCAACGCTGACTCCGATCTTACAAGGACCAGACCCCCATAGGATGTTGACTACGTTTTGTCCAGTATACCAATGGTTCACTTGTATTGATTTAGCTAACACTTTTTTCTGTGTACCTTTACATCCTTCAGCTAGACAGTACTTTGCTTTCACCTATAGCGGTGTCCATATGCAGTATCAGCGCCTGCCACAATTGTTTAAAAACTCACCTGGTATTTTTAATTAATGTCTGAAGAACCTGTTGCAAGACCTGACTTTACCTAATGACACTGTTCTTTTACAGTATGTGGATGACCTTTGTATTGCGGCAACTACTTCTGAAATCTGTCTTGAGGTCACTAGGGTGGTCCTAATCAAACTTCATGATCTAGGTTTCAATGTGTCCAAAAAGAAGCTTCAGTGTTGTCGAAAAGAAGTAACTTTTCTTGGCCATATTGTGTCAGCGAGAGGACTGTCCATGTCACATGAACATCGAAAAACAATTTTATCTCACTCCAGACCCCAAACTGTAAAAGACATGTTGGCATTTCTAGGCCTCTGTGGCTACAGTAGGACCTATATACCATGTTATGTGGACAAAACAAACACCCTTCGTGCTCTAGTCAAAGACAAAGATGTTCAGAACCTCAGAGCATGACTTGATTGGACAAACGGATGAAGCCTTTATGTCTCTGGTCCAAGAACTGGCCTCGGCGGCTGCCCTGGCCAACCCTGATTTTGATAAACCCTTTTATCTTGATGATGTCTAAATCGGAAACCACAGTAAATGCTGTTTTGTTTCAGAAGGTTTCAGCAACTAGACGGGTATTGGTGTATTGTAGCGTTACACTGGATAGTGTTGAACTCCGTCAAACAGATTGTACTCGTTATGCCGCAGGGCTCGCTAAAGTGCTTCTTAATACAGCACATACAGTGATGGGAAACCCCCTATACGTTCTGACTGATCATGGGGTATCGGCGTATGTGGCTTCGTCAGGATTTACCTTATCATCTCTTCAACAGTCTAGACTTTTACGTATCCTAACAGCTCCGAACATCAATTACGTTCACACAGGCATTAACATGGCAGAAAACATCCATCTAGGCCCCCACGAATGTGGTATGCGAGTTAATCACCAAAGGTACGTTCGTGCTGACCTTGCTACCAAACCGCTTACATCCGGTCGCATTATGTTTACAGACGGTTGTTGTTGGAGAGACCATTCGGGATGTCTCCAAGCGGGGGCTGCCGTAGTGGAAAGCAGGGGAAATGACTTTGTGCATTGTGCATCCTCTGTCTTGACTACTAATCAGTCTGCCCAAGCGGCTGAGGCGTTAGCACTCTGTTTGGCTTTGGAGACCGCAGCAGGTCATCCGGTTACTGTTTATAGTGATTCGGTGTATGCAGTTTCAGCTGCTATCATTAACCTTCATGAATGGGCACGCAATGATTACATTAAAGCCAAAGGTCAACCCATTGCACACAAAGACATCATGTTACGCTTGCGTGAAGCCATGTTCCTTCTGTCACAGGTGGCGATTATTAATATTCCTGGCCACTCAAAGTCCTCATCTTTTACAGCTACAGGTAATCATGCGGCTGACTAGTTAGCCAAGTCAGTAGCTGGATACGTAGTCGATAATGCTTCTAATCTGGTTCTATTGGCCACTGCCCATCACTCTGAGACTGTGCATGAGAGTTTGTCTGTGGATGTGGTTCTGAAGGCTCAGCAGTCGGCCTCTCCAGAGGAACGGACTATGTGGGCGCATGGGGGTGCTGTAAAACGAGGGGATGGTGTATGGGTGGGTCCCATGGGATGCCCTGTACTCCCCATGGGGCCATTATCGGTGTCTGTCTTGACGGAGGCCCGCTCACCCGCTCCCGTGGGCCCCCAGGCAATGATGACTAAATTGACTAATCGGTGGCACCCATACTTGTCTTCTCTTGTGTGGCGGCACGTCAACGACTGTAAGACATGTATGTTTTTCAACGCCAAACCAACTCTTAAGCCAAGACATGGTGAATTTCATCCATTGGTCAGGGGCTGAGATCACCATCAACTTCACAGACATGATATAACAATTAAATGGGAAAAGATACCTTCTGGTCATTATAGACTCATTCTCTCATTGGCCGGAAGCATACCCTTGTGCAAGGGAGGACTCGGAAGTCTTTAAGTCTTTGGTGACTAATTATATCCCTACACATGGTTTTCCTGCACTCATTCGATCAGATCATGGTACTCATTTTAACAATAAGGCCATACAGACGGTCGAGAGCATCTTAGGCCCTAAACATCGATTTGGTTGTGTTTATTGTCGGGTTTAAAACCATATACATTCAATAATTTTGGATCAGAGGAAACACACGGAGAGTCGGCTTGATGACATTCACTAGACTTCAGCTGAAGGAGGGGTCAGAGTAGCCAGCGCTGGGAGATGTGTTCATCCCCTAGCCTGACCAGTTCGAATCCCTAACTACCCAACAAAGGGTCATGTGACCTAGTTACAATCTTTAGGCGGGAAGAGGTGAACAAAGAAATGGGCGTGTCTTGGTATATGACGCACCCCTAACTCATAAGTGTCATGATGGAATTTTCCACTAGGCTATCCAAAATTCTATCCTAGTGACTATACTGAATAGAAAGTATAAAGAATACATTCTATACTCCACATTTATCACCAACAAAGCCAAGGTAAAG
Organism: Stigmatopora nigra; assembly: GCF_051989575.1. Classification (NCBI taxonomy): domain Eukaryota; kingdom Metazoa; phylum Chordata; class Actinopteri; order Syngnathiformes; family Syngnathidae; genus Stigmatopora; species Stigmatopora nigra. Next base: position 4,663,922 of record NC_135527.1, on the reverse strand, counting down.
TTGAACGAATGAAAGAGAAATTGTCAAAAATAATGTACGGCAGCAAAATGTCTTGGCTCCAAGATCTCCCATTGGCTTTGCTCTCTATTCGTCAAACCATCAACAAAACCACAAATTTTGCCCCATTTGGGTCTCATAAAAATTTAATTAGGATTAACGCAACGCTTGAGGCACCATCAGTGGCACAGTGGTGTGCAAACGCGACACTCCTATTAGTGTTTGGGACTCAGCTCTCTCACCAATAGTTTCACATTTTATCTTCCAGGTTAGTGAAGGGCCATAAGCACTAGGGACAAAATATACATGTACAGTGCATGTATTATTGGCAGTGGTGGGATTTGAACCCACGCCTCCTGAGAGACTGGAGCCTAAATCCAGCGCCTTGGACCGCTCGGCCACACTACCTTCCATGTCATCAAATGGGGGATTGGGAATCAGTAAATTTTAAATGAACCTTAGACACCCTTATATTTAAATATTGAAATATGTGTTTTGTTACTTGCAATGAGACCAAACCCAATGTATCATTTAAGGCAAATGTCCTTAAAATTGCCTAACTTTTTCTCAAAATGTAGCTTTTCGTTTAGTGTCACGGCTAGCTAGATTCGAATTGGACTTCGAGCTTCTATCTTCACGCTGTGGCATTAAGAGACCAAATTTAACATTATCGCCCCTTCCGCCCCTTCTGTATAAATTCTTAATTGAGAACCTGGCAATTTGAGGTACTGAGACAGTAGAGGGTGATACTGCTACAGTATGTTGGCTGCCAACAACCGTAAAACCTATTGAGGAAGAAGAAGAAGGAGGCGGAGGGGGAGGAGGAGAAGAAGAAGGAGAAGTCGAAGGAGAACGAGGAGAAGGAGAACGAGAAGGAGAAGAAGAAGAAGAAGAAGAAGAAGAAGAAGAAGAAGAAGAACAACAACAACAACAACAACAACAACAACAACCGGCCTTTGTGTGTCTAAAATACAGAAATAGCACTAGTTATTGACATTGCGGCAAAAAACAGGACGCGCTTAATAGTCGTGAAAATACAGTACATGTCCTGATGCATATTAACTTTTTGTCTTTGCAGGTTTCAGGGAAAATGATGGGCAAAAGTTTTTTGGCTTTAAAGAGCTCCCCCAAATCAAAGAAGAGGAGTCAGAGTTCCCTCAACAACAAATGAGAGAAGAGCAACTTCCAATCCAAAAGGAGGAACATGATGTCACCTGGTCACCTGGTGAGGCCGTGAAGTGGGATGATCTGGGTGTGGCTAGCGTAGGGGTGGAGCCTGGAAAGGCCTCAACTTGGCCTCAAATTATAGAGGAGGAGCCAGAGTTCCCTGAACAGTGAAAAAGAGAAGAACAACCTCCAATCAAAAATGAGGACTGTGTCAAATGGTCAACTAGTGAGCCTTTCAAGAGTGAAGATGATCTGGGTGTGACCAACAGAGGGGCGGAGCTTCTGAGTGGCAGCTCAATAGAAGGATGGCGAGCAGAAAATTTAATTGCTCCTTTATCAGATGACAACAACTTGCTTTTTGAAAATGATGATGTCGAAGATATCAAGAATAATCCCAGGGGCGACAAACTTTGCAAATGCTTTCAGTGTGGAAAAACTTTTGGGAAAAAGTCTCATTTGAAAAGACATATGAGGATCTACACTGGGGAGAAATCCTTATCATGTACAGTTTGTGGTAAAATCTTTACACACAAGGGAAGATTTAAAATACACACAGGAACCCACACTGGTGAAAAACCATTTTCATGTTCAGTTTGTGGTAAAAGATATAAAGAGAATGGTCGCTTAAAAATACACACAAGAACCCACACTGGTGAAAAACCAATTGCATGCTCAGTTTGTGGTAAAAAAAATTACTGAGAAGGGAAATTTAAACAGACACACAAGAACCCACACTGGTGAAAAAACATTTTTGTATCCAAATTGCGGCAGTGCCTTTTCTCACATGCAAGATTTACAAGCACACACAAGAACCCACACTGGTGAAAAACCATTTTCTTGTTCAGTTTGCGGCCAAGTGTTCACACACAAAAAAAGCTTAAAATCTCTCGCAAGTAACCACACTGGTGAAAAACCGTTTTCTTGCTCAGTTTGTGGTCAAGCATTCGCACAGAAGGGACACCTAAATTGTCATGCTAAAATACACACTGGTGAAAAAACACTTTCCTGCTCAGTTTGTGGTCATGCATTCACACAGAAGGGACACTTAAATAGTCATGTGAGAACACACACTGGTGAAAAACCATTGTCGTGTTCAGTTTGTGGTCAAAGATTCACACAAATGACAAGCTTAAAAGCCCACATAAGCACCCACACTGATGAAAAAACATTTTCATGCTCAGTTTGTGGTAAAACATTTAATGACAAGGGAAATAAAAAAAAACACAAGAAGCCTCACTGGTGAAAAAACATTTTCTTGTTCAGTTTGCGGACAAGCGTTCACAAACAAAAAGAGCTTAAGATCACATGCAAGAACCCACACTGGTGAAAAAACCTTTTTGTGCTCAATTTGTGGGCATGCCTTTTCTCAACAGCAACACAAAATATTGAAGTGCCACACAAGAACACACACAGGTGAAAAGCCATTTTCGTGTTCAGTTTGTGGTCGACGATTCACACACAAGGAAAGCTTAAAAACCTATTTAAGAACCCACACTGGTGAAAAACCATTTTCTTGTTCAGTTTGCGGTCAAGCGTTCATACACAAAACAAGCTTAGACTCCCACGCAAGAACCCTCACAGTTGAGAAACTATTTTCATGCTCAGTTTGTGGTAAAACATTTACTGAGAGGGGAAATGTTAAGTATGAATGTATTTTATGCTTATTATTATGTCTTTTGGTTTATATAGTGTAGTCACTAGAAAATAATTTTGCATGACCCGGTGGAAACTTCCATCATGACACCTTTTAGTTAAGGGGGTGTCATCTATCACGACACCCACTTCTTTGTCTACTTCTTCTCGCCTTAAGTTTGTACCTAGGTCACATGACCCTTTGTTAATAAAACCAGCTCAACTGTTGGAGGGAGGCAGGGATTGGAACTGGTCAGGCTGGGGGATGGACTCATCTCCATGCGCTGGCTCCTCCCGACCCCTCCCTCAGCTGATGTTTTTGAAAATCTCATCAAGCCGACTCTGCGTGTGCTACCTCTGATCTGAAGTTATTGAATGTATATGGTTCTAAACCTGACAGGAAATTTAAAAAGACACACAAGACTCCACACTGGTGAAAAACCATTTTCGTGTTCAATTTGTGGTAAAGCCTTTTCTCTAAAGCATGATTTACAAATACACACAAGAACCTACACTGGTAAAAACACATTTTCGTGTTCAGTTTGTGGGCAAACATTCGCACACAAGAAAAGCTTAAAAAACATAGGAACCCACACTGTTGAAAAGCCTTTTCTCTAAAGTACCACTTAGAAGGTCACACAAGAACCCACACTGGCGAAAAACCATCTTCCTGCTCAGGATGTGGTCGAACATTTTCCCAAAGGGAAAGCTTAAAAGAATACTTATTAACCCAGACTGTAGAACAATGTTTTCCTGCTCCTTCTGTGGCCACAGATGCGCTACAACAGCCCAATTAACAAGCTACGCAATTCAAAACATTTTCCAGGCGCAGTTAATGTTCCAACATATTCACATAAGGGAACCTAAAAAGAAGACTTAACAAACCACACAGGAGAAAAGCCCATTTATCTCATATTGTGGCAGGAATATCTTAAAAACACAATTACGCACATCGGTCATAGACCCTTTTCCTGTTCAGCTTCTTGCCAGAGATTTAGTCGAAATGATAGACTTAAAATACGCAAATGTGGTATGATAAACAGTGGCCAATCACAGCTTGGCTTGCTTTATCAATGTCCATATGAAAGATCATTGTAATCGAAGTATTATTGTAATTCGCATTCTGAAAATCTTGGGTTTTAATTCAAATACAGTAGTACATTAAGCTATGAATTTAAAGCGGGATCGAGCTAGTATGTCAATTTACTCATATGTGAAGTCAATTCTTCCCATAGAAATTAACAAAATACAAATTGATCTGTTTCCATCCGAGAAAAAAAACAAAACAGAATGTTACAATGGAAAAACATCTTATTTGTTCTAATTTTCCACCAATCAGGAACCATTTGGTGTGCTCATATCTCAAATATCTCATATCTCAAGTCAAAAATTTGCTCAGAATTTTTCTCATACCTCAAATTTTATCATATGTTGGTACATTTGTGTGTCATGGTATTACTGTATAAGCAAATTGAGTGTTGTTGAAGATTTTATTTACACAATTCTATCCGATTTAGTAGAGCCTAAATTAGGAAATTAGAAAGTAAATAATCAATAATGTGATGTAAATAACATGGAAAATATCTCTTCACAGTTAAAGACATGCCTAAGAAATTTGAAAAATTGTAGTTTTTGTCTATTAAATTTGCTAGCAAATCCAATAAAAAATTGAGTGTTATTCAAACATACATTTTAATGAAAATTATTTATATATTGAATCTAGGATCTGAGAAACATAAGTAGTAATATGGTGTGTGAAAGACTATTAATTTGCTCAAAATAAATAAGTGGTACAATGTACTTTTGTCATACTATAAGATCAATCATGTTTTTAAACCGATTTAACGTGTAATCTTTTTGGTAGTTCCAATAAAGTTCTCTTTTGGGTGAAAAATACTTTTTGGGTCTTTTTGATGACAAGATCAGCTTTCCAAATTCAAAGGTGACAAAAAAATAGAAACGTTATTTGCTAAGATTTAAAACTAAGAGTAAAAGGAATACATTTATTTGAACAATTTGACAAATTCATAAAAAATAAAAGATAGTTTTCTTTCTACAGTGTGATAATACTGTAACTTCAACATTCCAAATTCAAAGTAAACCTTGAAAGTGGGGTAGTTTTCTTCTGCAAAAAAAAAAATACTGTTCGTAGCGGAGGATGGTTTTGATTCAATGACCTCTGAGTTATGATCACAGCATGTTTCCCGTGCACTACTCTGCTTCTTCTCACTCCAGGTTCCACAAGCTGACTCTTAAAACTAATCAATCAAACCAATCGCACAGATATCAAAGGGAGACAAAGTTGGAAGCGTTCACGTGGTGTCGCCTGAGAGGGGCTCGCTTGGCGCAGCCTGTGAATCCAACAAAATACCACCCAGACCTGCCAACCAGGAACGTGGCACGCTACGTTTTCATCCAGCCGGAGATATTCGACTGCCCCCTCCTCCGGCTACCCCCCGGATGAACTAATCCGCGTTCCAGTGGCAGCGCTCGCGTGGCTGAGGGTAACCCTTAGGCGCCTGGGTGGCTCAACAACAACAACATAAATCAAAGGTGCCAACCTCCGCCGACCCCATTTCAGGAGTAGACATGCCCCGATTCCAGAGTGTTTCTAAAGTGAATGCGATCCAGGCAAAATTGTTATAAAATGGAGATAAAAAGAAGCAGGAAATATAAATCAATCATATTTGTACATTAATTGAAAAACTGCATTTTTGCAATCTATTGAAAAAGTACAGCATAATGAAAATACATTTATGTTTGTGTTTGGGTCCTTCTACGTGTGTTCTATTGTCAGTAATTCCAACTTGTCACGCTGAACACTTGGATGTAGTGCAATGCGCAAATGTCGGTCTTTTTGGCGATGGCTCCAACATGGGATATTTTGTCAAATACGAACCAATAAACTTCTGTGACTGTCTGGGTTTCGTATTAGAGGTTTCATCCAAAATGCCGTTAATTTAGCACTTAACCAGTGACTGGTTGACTTACCAGTCAGTGCTGTGTACGAGTACTTTCTTTAGAACAACCCTGGAAATGATAGGATTTGTTTAAAAAAAACTGGTGGTTTAGTCAGCCTTGATAATAGTTACTTCCCTTATGAAAAAAATAAAAACGAGACTTTTAAAGCGATAGGGGTTACCTATTCCAATTCCAAATCGATTGCTACGCTGAACTCGCAAAAGTGTAATCATTCGTCGGAACTTGTAACTTGTAATGATTCACATAGCACTCGTGTTACTGAATTCTTCTGGTTTATTGTGCAGTTGAATCAAAATGACGGAAGCCATAGCGACGGTGTGAATTTTGAGAAATATGTTGAGGCATTTAAATTGGAAATATGGTACTTTTCCAAAATGGTTGCTTCAAAAAAATTAAATCTACAGGATTTCTCGAGTTTAAGCAGGTGGTCCGGAGTTTGTGATGCATTTCCGGAGAAATTCCTGGAATTCCAGAGTAGTTGGCTGCCCTGAGATATAGTGAGACTTGTGGCTTTTTCCAACCTTCTGCTGGAGCCTTTCAGGATCGCCAGTTGAAGAACCTCGGTCTCGGCTGGGGACCGTCATGGCACGGTTAGTGCTGCTATTCTCAGTCATCCATTTTGCATTTATAAAATTCCATTTTCAAAAAAACGACGTACGAGACATTCGGTGCCGGGATTAACAAAAAAGATACCATGTTGAATTTAAACTTGCAGTTTCGCTAATAGTTTACATTATATATTAGCCTTTGTGGAGCAGGCTGACCAAATTGTGCTCTTTTCATGTATCCCACTAAGATGGGGAAAGTTTTCACTTTTGTTGCAATATCTTATGAGTAGTTTATTTTTTACATTCAGGGAGAAAGGGGTTGGTTGCCACAAGGGTAGGATTTACCTACATATTTATGAAATAGATGAGCGGAGTGTTATGGATTCACTTATTCATCCTCTGTATTGGGTCTATCCCAGGTAGTTATGAACAGCAGTAAAGGCAGTGGTCCTGGCTAATTTTGCACCCTGCAATGAAAATCCACATTTCAAATAGAGTCATGGAAAAGACAAAATTTCCCAACAGTTTCTTTAACCCTGGAAAAACTTGTTTCCTTTTTAATGTAGACAATGGACAAAACATACCCTAATAGGTAAGCCATCATTATTTTTGGTTTACATTTTTGCAATATTGATACAAAGATGCGCAACACGGAAGTTGAATGAATTAATTTATTGAAAGTTTCATCTTCCCTCAGCACTAATGCTTGGCTCAATGGAATCAGAAGATATCTTGCCAGAAGAAGACAAGTAACAGAGATGTATTCTGATAAAGGAACAGATTTCCAATCAGCTGAGAAGGACAAATCAATGAATGAAACACAAACAGGATTGAAAAATACTTCCAACAAAATGAATTACTTGAGCTCTTACAGTATAAATTAACCAATAGTGAATATGCAGTTCAGGGTGGTTTTGAGGTAGGTGTGACCTAAAATAGCTCCAATGGGAAAGCATTGGACCTAATATCTAAAGTTGCCTGGTTTAATCTTGGGCTTCAGCACTCCCTAGGACTGTATCTAATCATGTTAATTTTTATTGACCTACTGAAGCGGATAAATCTTTGGAGAGAGAGCATTTGACTGAAGATCTAAAAGTCCCTTGTTCAACCTTAGGCTTTGGCAGCCTGTTGGACTATATCAAACCAATCAAAATCAGCTACAATTCAATTTGTGATCAATTGACTTGTAATCAGTGTGTAAATATGGAGTCTAGGTTGTTTTTTGTTCACCTACGTGATCAAAGTAACTCAGATGGCACATTAATAGCCTGAAGATCTATAGCAGGTGTGGCCAAGTCCGGTTCTCGAGAGCCCTTATCCGGTCTGTTTTCCATAACTCCCTCCACCAACAGACCTGAATCAAATAATCTGGATCCATATTAAGCTTCTGGATATCTTGCTGATGAGTTGATCATTTGATTCAGGTGTGGTAAAGGAGGGGATATGGTAAACAGATTGGATACAGGCTCTTAAAGACCGGACTTTGCCACCTCCGATCTAGAGGTCCCCAGAATAAACCCCAATCTTTGGCAGTTCATTGGACTTTGTAAACTCAACAAAAATCATTTAGAATGGAGATCTAAAGGTCCCCGATTCAAACCCGTCTTTTGGCAACACTTTCGGCTTTGCAAACCCAGCCTAATTCAGCTGGTAGTCAGTTTGAAAACGGTTTCCTAGTAAGCCATGAGTGGTTTTGCTGTCAAGTTTGATTCTTGTCACCTCCATGACCCGAATTGGCTCAGATAGAGAATGTTGAAAATTTACGACAATTTGAAAGTAATCACGAAGATTGTTGGGATAAGCAAACCCGCTGCATCATCATCTTCTTAAGCGTCCTTCTAGGTCTGCATTCTGGGGTAAAGGTCCAGTAAACAGTCTTTGGATCGAGGACTCGGTGACTTGTTACGACCGCAAGTTCTCCTCAGACAAATTGAAGAAGCTTTCATACAAAAATGGTTAAATACACACATATATAATAGGATTACCGAATGTTGTCCAACACTAAGGATAAGAATTTCTTTTCTCATATTTAGATGTACTTTTCGATTTTTTTCACTTTTTTTTACCTGTCTTGTCCAGTTGTTTTTTTAACCGATACTGCATTTTCTTTTTGTTGAGAACCTGCTCTCAAGTATGTTTATGAAACTAGAATGCAATTAAACACTTGTTTTTGTTAATATTTGAAATAGATGACAAAACAAAAAATTGAGTAAATGTAATGAAATAAAGAGGAATTCTCCTATTCGATTATTTTCTGTTCCTTTTTCATAATGATGTTTAGGCCTGACCATGTTTTGGATTGGATTGGATAACTTTATTCATCCAGTATTCGGGAAATTACCTTGTGGCAGTAGCAAGAGGGTGATTAGACAGAACTGCAAAGCAAAAGCACAAAGTACATAGCAAATCAAAGTAAATGATCAATCATTAAAACATAAAAGCAGCAAAAACACAAAACCAACAAGAGTGGACAGAGCTACCGTGGCTGCCGGCTGCCGCTTAAACAGCGCCATTTTGGTTGCGGTAACTGTTTTGCCGTATTACTTCCGCCTTCATCAGAATGTCTAGGCATTTGCGGGGCGTGTTTCAGAAAAATGATTAGTTTTTTGTCAGATTCCGATCTTGTGAAAATGATGCGATCAGGTCTGATTCCCGATCAATTTCTATCGGAATTTTGATCAGAAGAATATGAAGTGAGAAAAGGTAACTTTTGCAGAATCAATAATTTTCAAGAACATTATTTCACACCAATGGTAACACTTGGAAGTGGGGTAGTTTGCTTCTACAAAACAAGAACTGACGTTAGTAGCAGAGAATGGTTTCGATTCATTGACCTGTGGGTTATGGGCCCAGCACGCTCCCGCTGCGCCACTCTGCTTCTTCCAGCTTCACATATCAAATCAAATCAAAGCAGATATACTGAGGAATCGTGGATATTCTCACCTGCTGACGGAGCTCCTGTGGACCACCAGCGCAAAAACCTCGGTCTCGGCAGGGGACTGTCATGAGTTAGTCCTGCTATTCACAGAGTCATATATTATGCATTTAAAAATTTCCATTCCAATGAAAAACTCGGTACGAGACATTCGGCGCCAGGATTTACAAAAGAATACACCATGTTGAATTTAAGCTAATAATACTGCACAGACAAGTCATTACCTTATTGTGGTGGTGAAGTTTGTGTGTCCCGGTGGTGGGGTTAATCAGCCTTGTAGCCCTGATAGGCTTACCCATGGCCAACTGGTCTGATGTGAGCGATTAGACGAAGAATGGCTCAAAGGACCTCTTATGATGGGCAACATTATTGGATGAAATCTTCCCTCGCCCGGACGCAGTTAGGAAAGAGCCTGAGCGTGAAGTTGTGAAATACCGGCTTGACAGTTTGGCTCTGGAGTTGCCCGCGGGGGACGGCACCTGATTGTTGTTTGTGTGCATGCACAAAACAGCAGTTCAGAGTTCCTATTCCTTTTGGAGGGGGTGCTGGAGAGTGCTCCTTAGGGGGACTCACTTGTTCTGCTGGGGGACTTCAATGTTGATGTGAGACCTGGAGGGAGTGATTGGGAAGAACGTCCCCCTTGATCGAAATCCGAGTGATGTTCTATTGTTGGATTTCTGCGCTCGTAGTTGATTGACAATAATGAACACCATGTTCAAGCATAAGGGTGCCCATGTGTGCATTTGGCACCAGGACACCCACATGTCTTGGATACTCGGGTAAAGAGAGGGACGGAGCTCTCAACCAATCACAACCTGGTGGTGAGTTGGCTCTGAAGGTGGGGGCAGATGCTAGTGCAGCCCGGGAGACCTAAACGTTTCGTCCCCCTATTAGAAGGACATTCAATTCCCACTCGCCACTCCCCGCTCGACCTCACCCGTTCAAGCTCTCCGCTCGACCTCACCCGTCTGTCCACGCATCTCCATGTCTACTGGCCCGACAGTCGCACCCGGGCCAATGCCAGCACATTGCTGTTCTTTTCATTTAGGCAGGGCGTGGCGGTGAAAATGCCAAAGTCGTGGGTTCGACTGCAGAACAGGCACGGCCTCCCTAGAACACAGGTGTCAAAGTGCCATCCCAGGGAACAAATCTGGCCTGCTGCATCATATTGTGTGGTTTGACACCCTTGTTCTAGAGCAGGGGTGGCCAACCAGTCAGAGACCAAGAGCCACATTTTTTACTGTGTTACCGCAAAGAGCCACATTTTTTACTGTGTTACCGCAAAGAGCCACATCACACAGATTTATTGTAAATGTCACACACCAGTGTACACCCACGTGGTGGGCGAACTAGCGCGCCCACCACGTGGGTGTACACCTCGCTCTCCTATTGGCTGCTCCCGGCTGAGCACTCTCGCCTTGGTCTGCCTCGCAGGGGGTGTGGCTTTTTCAGCCGACGCTCGATCTTTGGGATACTTTTTGTGTGCGCGACGCCGTTCATTGTCGCTTCTGGTTCACAGAGCTCTCCCACTCTGTTAAAAACGTTTACTCAAATGACCTTGCTCCTACTGGGAAACTTTGAGGTATTTTCATCCCAAGCACATGCGCATTGGACGAAAATACCGTATTGAACTCAAGCGAAGCGCACACGCAAAAAAAAAATAAAACACAAATACAAACTTTGATATGGACGTAAGAGCCGCATGAAACCGGGCAAAGAGCCGCATGCGGCTCGCGAGCCGCGGGTTGGCCACCCCTGTTCTAGAGTAAGTTAAGATTGCCTAAAATAATTTATTTTGCTGTAACATAACAGTTTAGCTAGCTGACATTTGCAATTACGGTCATCACACAAAATTCATGGTCACTTTGCACATGGCTGGTTAGCTCGGGTTGGTAAGATTGAGGTGCTAATAATGCCAAGGCTGTGGGTTTGACTTCCATATGGGCCACGACCTCTCCAAAGTCAGATAAAATTACCTAGTCTAACTTCTTTTGCCGTAACATAAATGTTTAGCTAGTTGACGTGTTGCATTTGCGTTATCATTCAAATACCTGGCTTGTACAGCACATGGCCTGTCAACTCAGTTGGTCAGAGTGTGGTGCTAGTAGCGCTAAAGTTGTGGGTTCAACTCCCATATGGGCCATGGCCTCTCTGTAGTAGTTGAAATTGCCTAATACAACACATTTTGCCCTAACATAACATAATATCTTGTCTTGATGTTTCTTCAGTTTCTGTGATCTGGTAATTTCTCTGCTCCACAAGGCAGATAGTGCCATCCAGGATGTGAAACATCTCAGTGAGGAAATACTAGCTAGGTTTGTTCCCACCACATTTCTGTTCTTTCCAAATTCTTCAAGTTTGACTCTTTTCTTGTTGGCTCAAATAGGGAATGTTGGAGAGCGTTCCCTGAATCAACCTCGTGCTATGTCAGTCCATTGGACTTGTAAACCTGACCAATATCAGTTAATGCTCCAATAGGGATATTGTACCAGTAAGCGATGAGTCAATTTCCAGTCGTAGTTGGTTGTAGTTTCATTCAATCAGCTTATGTAGCTCAGTTGGGAGACTATAAAACTAAAGATCTGAATGTCCCGTGTTCAATCCCAGACTCTGGCAGCACATTGGAATTTGCTCGCATTCCCTAATTCAGCTGGTAGTCAGTTTGAAGGCTGTTTTCTTGTAAGCCATGAGTCATTTTGCAGTCAAGTTTGATTCTTGTCACCTCAATGACCCAAATTGGCTCAGATATAGAATGCCGTGGAGCGTTCTGTTGGGGCTACTGGCCAACACTTCAATAAACAAACACTGGGGCTGATAGAATGCAATTTAAATGCCGCGTCTGCAGAGGTGAGGATGCAACAATTTCAGATGCCGGAGAGGGAGACTACTCTCCAGGCTCCCCAAAGCTATCTCCCGTCAAAAATCTGCTTCAACTGTGTTTTTAGAGTTAGGACAAGTCATAAAAATGGGAGGCGTTAATACAAATGAAGGAGGTGGAGTACAAAAGGTGTGGTGCACATTTTGACCAATAGGCGTAAATTAAATTCTATTCTAGTAACTTTTAATACATCAGAGTGCAAAAGGGTGCAAGATTAAATATAAGAATACAATTCATATTTCACACGTTCCCTGATTTGACCTCGGGCTTCGTTAGTCCATTGGACTCTCTAAACCAGAACTATATCAGTTGATGCTAAAATTTGAGTATTGTACAAGTTAACCATTAGTACATTTGCAGTCCAAGTTGGTTGTTGTGCTTATCAATCTGCGGAAGTAGCTTAGTTGGGAAAACGTTAGTCTGAAAATCTAATGGTCCCAGGTTCCATCCTAGGTTTTGGGTTAGGGTTAGTCCTGCTATTCAAAGTCATCCATTTTGCATTTAAAAACTTCCATTCCGAAGAGAAACGTAGGAGACATTCTAAACCAGACCGGTATCATGTAATGCTCCAATTGGAATATTGTACTACTAAGCCATGAGTAAATTTCTGGCCCAAGTTGGTTATTGTCCTCATCATTCAGCCGAAGTTGCTCAGTTGTGAGAGTGTTAGATTGAAGATCTAGGGGTCTCTGGTTAAAGCCCTGGGTTTTGGCAGCACATTAGCCTTTTGCAAACCCACCCTAAATCAGCTGGCAGTCAGTTTGCAAACTGGTTCCTTATAAGCCATGAGTCGTTTTGCAGTCAAGTTTGACTCTTGTCACCAACATGACCCGAATTGGCTCAGATAAGGACTATTGGAGAGCGTTCCCTAGGAACACAGCTCAGTTGGTGAGAACATTGGACTGAAAATGTGACGGTCCCAGGTTCAAACCTGTATTTTGGCAGCACATTGAACTTTGCAAACTCTGCAGGTTTCACCTGGCAGTCAGTTTGAAAACGTGTCATGAGTGGTTTAGTAGTCAAGTTTGATTCTTGTCGCCTCCATGACCCGAATTGGCTCAGATAGAGAATGTTGAACATTTACGACAATATGCGAGTAATCATGAAAGCTGTTCTGATAGCGATCCCGCTGAATCAGCATCTTCTTAAGCGTCCTTGTAGGTCTGCATTCTGGGGTAAAGGTCCTGTGAACAGTCCTTAGAACGAGAACTCAGTGACTTGATACAATCCTGAGTTCTCCTCAGACAAATTGAAGAAGCTTTCGTACAAAAACGATTAAATACGCACATATATTGCTGTTTATCTCATTTAGGCAGAGTGTGGTGCTGTAAATGCCAAAGTCGTGGGTTTGACCGCCGTATGGGCACAGCCTCTCAAGAACACAGGTGTGAAGGAGGAAGCCCTGGGAACAAATCTGGCCTGCTCCATCATTTTGTGTGGTTTTATGGCCACTTTGCATGTGGCTGGTTTGCTTAGTTGGTCAGAGTGCTGCTAATAATGCCAAAGGTTGTGGGTTTGACCTCCATATGGACCATGACCTCTCCAAATTCAAATAAATTTACCTAGGCCAACTTCTTTTGCCGTAAGTGTTTAGCTAGTTGACGTGTTGCATTTGCGTCATCATGCAAATACCTGGGGTGTGCAGCACATGGCCTGTTAACTCAGTTGGTCAGAGTGTGGTGCTAATGATGCCAAAGTTGTGGGTTCAACCCCCACACAGGCCAAGACCTCTCTGAAGTAGTAGAAATTGTGAAATACAATGTATTTTGCCCTAACATAACATAATATTTTGTCTTGATATTTCCTCAGTTCCTGTGATCTGGTAATTTCTCTGCTCCACAAGGCAGAAGATGCCCCCCAGAATGTGAATCATCTCAGTGAGGCAATAAAAGCTAGGTCCGTTCCCACCACATTTTTATTCCTCCCAAATTGTTGTGAAATTAAATTTTCCTTCATACTCAAGCGGGCAGAACAGAGTTTCTCAACTTTGGTTAGCCTCCAATGGGGAAGGCTGTAGGAAATCATAATAGGATTACTCTTAATAGTCGTCACAAGTGCAAAATCCCCAAATGGAGATGTAAAAACTCTTAAATTCGAAACAACAAAATGCTGTACCAGAGTTGTCTATATGTCTAGTAAGTTGATTGTGCTACTTTGCTAATGCTAGTGGGCTAACGTTTTGAACCTTAGCTTATCATCCTGATTGCGAGCATTCGCGAACACGAGATTGGACAAAATTGGCTGTAATGTTCTATCAATATTAGAATATAACAGCACATCACAAAATATTTATAGTTGAGGATTGTGGTCACATTTTTCACTCATTCATGGATATCTTTTTAACAATACGCATAAATATAAGCTAACCACAAATGACATTGAACCCTTCTTAAGAGAGGAATTACTTGTCCAAGATGCTAAACAAAATCTTTTTTTTTTCAAAATTGAATGTAATTTTTACAAATGGAACTTCTATAACCATAAAGAGATAATTAAATCTTGAATGGCCATTGTTAGACTAATAATTTTAGCACTTGACACCAATTCATTAACTCTCTCTTATCCCGTCTAACAATGGAGCGTGTTCAGCATCGGAAGGAGACTAGCCAGGGTTGAGCGAGTTAATCCACAGATGATTTATTCCTGCCAAACGGATCCATACAGAGCTCCGGGTCTCCCTCCCAAAGAATAAGCCCGCTGAGTGTCGCTGTGCATATTCATTCGCTGATTGAAAATGATGCGGACTGTTCCACGACTGGCGAGAGGGGTGTCTTCTCCGGACTACAAACTCTCCATCCTCGAATCCACATCATCCAGACCATCTGTCTCCTTATCAGCATGTGTTCAACCTCAAAAGAAGAATCTCAGACAGAGCATTTTGTTCATATTGTAATTGAGTTAAGAACAAGAGTTTAATCCTACAGTAGTAATATCAAAATAAAACAGCTACAGTAAAATGAATGAGTAAAATATGTCATATTTTTCACCATCCCGAATTATTTATCACATTTCCCTTCCCAATACGAGAGTGTCCTGAAAGACTGGGGCCTAAATCCAGGGCCTTGGACTGCTCGGCCACACTACCTTAAATGAGGCAATCTAACCTAGATCTCTGAGGGTGCAGTGTACACCTGGCTGAGTTGCAGGCAGGCGTGGCGTCAAACCCCACTAATGTTAATCCTCAAGAAGATTGCCAATTTTTATTGTTGAAAAATAATAACATCAATATTAAGTTAATACATTGTTTATCCTATGAAAATATACGCGACAATATTAAATTTGACTGTGATAGGCAATTCCACATTGGAAATGTTTCTTTTTTTCCAAATCTAAAAAAAGCATTTTAGTAACATACTATTTAGAAGCATAACCCCAAAATTTTGGCATCAGAGATTTATCAGCAGAAATCTTAGATCATATAACAAAGACAATTGCACATATGGCAAGCAATAAATATAGGCTCTTTTCAATATCAAATTGTTAATGTTGGACTTATTTTACAACACAGTTTCTGACAAATCTTATCAGACTAACTAAAAAGGTTAAATGATATCTATATATTTAAAGGACTGCAAACATTGTGCGGCATACGTTTGTAACGTTTATAGAAAGTTTTAATTTGAGAAGATGCACACGGGTAGTATGCTTGTGACAGCTTTCTGACATGTGGTATGATTAACTATGTTTTTATAATATCGAAAATCCACAAGAACCCACACAGGTGAAAAACCTATATCCTGCCCAGTCTGTAGAAAAAAATCAGTTGCCAAAAGACCTTAAAATAACACAAAAGAACCCAGACAGGTTAAACATATTTTCTTTGTCACTTTGTAGTTAAACATTCACTTGGAAGGTCAATTTAAACCATTTAGCGTTACAGATTAGATAAGCATTGATCAATTGATACAACCAAATGATGTTGCTTTCTATTCTCTCTCTATACAAGAAAACTTTAGCTTGAAAATTACAGCATTGCAATTATGGGGTTAATACGCCTAAATGTTACAGTGATAACGATTGGCAATAACAAGCTTAGATAAAGGGGGAAGGAACGATTCTCCGATAACAATCAGGTATTCGATAATAACAATTAAGGAGAACTCAAAACAAACTCCATTGGAATTTAAACAAACAAGCCTTCATTCAATAAAACAATTCCATAAAGAAGCGAAAAGAGCGTCACAATTTACGACAATATGCAAGTAAGCACAAAGGTTGCTAGGATAGAAATCAGGCTGCATAAGCATTTTCTTAAGCGTCCTTCCAGATTTGCATTCCTTGGGTAGAAGTCCAGTAAACAGTCCTTGAAACGAGGACTCGGTGGCTTGTTACGATCCCGAGTTCTCTTCAGACAAATGGATAAGCTTTCATACAAAAATGATTAAATACACATATAAAAGCATCCCAGAATAACCCCAACATGTTTCTTGACTTTATTTACATTTTTTTAAACCTACAAATGTGTCAGATCATTTTAGCCTCACCCTTATGGGTAATTTTATTACTTGGTACCTTAACTCATTAACTGCCAGAACAAGTAATCCTATTTCACTCCCATTGATGATAGGCATCCAATCCAATTTGACTGGAGGGTTTGCAGTTAAAATAGATTGGATATCCCTCCCTGTCAATGGCAGCCAATGACACTCACACCAAATGGCAATTTAGAATGTCCAATCAGCCTAACATGCAAGTTTTTGGAATGTGGGAGGAGACCGGAGTACCTGGAGGAAACCCACACAGGCATGGAGAGAACATCCTAACTCAACGCAGGTGGACCGACCTGGTCTTGAATCCAGAACCACGGAGCTATAAGGCCACCCGCACCACCAGGCCACCCCAAATGTAAATTTAATACATAAAAAAATCTTGTTTTTATCCGATTACAATACTCTGAAAATGACGCATTGGGCCCGATTTTCGTTAAATTCTAATACAATTTTTCCATAAAAGTTTCCATTAAAAATATTAAATGCACACATATATATAATAGTATTACAAAATTAACCCAACAGTGCGAGAGGTCCCGCGTCCAACTCCCGGACCCCTCGCTTTGTCGAATTCTGATCTATTATGGGGGTTGATATGTCACATACTTCAACTGAGAAAAAATATGTCAAAGTACAGGCACCCCTGGCATATTGGTCTAGTGGTATAATTTTCGCTTATGGTGCAATAGGTTTTGGGTCCAACTCCCGCATGAGCTGTCAGGTTTAAGACCATATACATTCAATAATATCGGAGCAGAGGAAACACACAGCCAGTCGTGATGAGAATTTAAACCACTTCATATGAAGGAGGACGCCAGTGTAGCCAGAGCAGAAAGATAGTCTATCTTCCTGAATGACCGTTTGGAATTCCTGGCGACTCCCTACAAACAACCTGGTTTTATTAGAGACAAGTCATAAAAATGGGAGGCGTTAATACAAATGAAGGAGGTGGAAAGCAAAAGGTGTAGTGCACATTTTAACCAATAGGTGTAAGTTAAATTCTATTCTAGTAACTTAATACATCATAGTGAAAAGGGTGCAAGACTAAATATAAGAATACAAATATATTTCACATTTCCCCCCTGAAGTTACTTTGAAAGAATTTTCATTTTCATCAATATATATCCCTCCTCTGCAGGTTTTAGAAAACAAATATCATCAATAGTCACTCAACAGGGTATGGAAAATAACAAAATCATTTGTGAAGGCAAAGGTGAAAAACGTGAGGTAATTTTAAGGTTATATAAGAAAATTCCTCTGCGTCCCTCTTTATGAGCGAACACAGTTTTAAAGTTAAGACATGTACAATTACCCGCAGGACTCGACATACCGGCACTCGTAAAATGATGGGAGAATCTTCATTACGGCATGCCACACGGTGATACTGTATGTCGCTGTAAGCTACCAGCGTGTGCTGGTTAGGTTTTTGAATCATAACTTTCATACCAAGGATTACACACATTAAAAAGATACAGTATAGAAGTAAAACCGCAAGAAAGGGAGTTGCAAATTTAATCTGAATAGAGAACCATGATCCGGTTGGTAACCACGACCACAGTGATACCCAATTACGGCTGAGTGATCTTGGGCCAAGGTGTTGGCTAAGATTTTCATTTCAGCTATGGCACGAGTTATGTTACCTTTGTCACCGGTTCCATCTTGGATGAAGGTGCAACAGTGCTCTCCAACTATGGCACACTCACCTCCATCCTTGGCTGTTATCAAATCTAGGACCGTCCGGTCTTGCAACTCCATTTCTCTAAGGGCTTTTAATTCATCTGCTATACCTTGTAGGGCTTTGAAAGTTTGGTTAATGAACACTCATGTAACAATTCAATGTCCAAGTTGGGAAGTTAGTGACAGAATGATTTTCTGGGGGGGTGGACCACAACTTATGGTCACCAGGAACATCACTGCCCCAGATTGAATCACGTGGTTTGAATTCCACTGACTTTGATCTTATATATCTTACTGTTATGTTCACTCCCCTTCAAAGGAATGCATTTTGGACCACCTGCATCACTGCAGATGTGCTAAATGTGACACCTAGACCCAGTGAATTCAGGATATCAGGATACCTGTGGAAATGGGTATACGGCTACACACAACAACTTTCATTCACACCAGTTAGTTTTTGTCTGAAATACCATGAAATGATACCACATATTTTCTTCAAAGTGGTTATTTGGATTGCTCTTTTCATACCACTTCACTTTCCTCTGTGACAGCAGCACTGCATTGTCTCGTTTTTCGACTCAAATCTCTGGGGGTGGGGCGTTCAGCCACACCCAGGCTGCCACTGATAGTACAGTCACAGTGATGGGGGTGGCAACTGATTTCATTTTGGCTTCTGCGTGAGGGTGTAAAAACTATGAGAGGTCAAGGTTAGGTGAAAGGTGCTCGTGGCAGGTGAGTAGACGTCAGATGATTTTTTCACGGGCAAGGGTTTTGGAACCGCCCGATTTCCAGTCTACTCAGAGTCACCGTTGTCTAGAACTACTTTGATTTGGGATTGGTGAATCCACGTCGACCTCTCAGCAATCTTTACTGCGGTGGGGGTGGTGAGTTAAACCACGAAGGGGCCTTCCCAACATGGCGAGGACCAGGACTTTCTTTTTATGACTCAAATCAGGCTCTGGTCACCAGACTTCACCACCTCCTGCAGGATAGACAAAAAGATCACGGCAGCTTACATGTTCTTTGGACAAGTTTATCGGTTTCGTGGTCTTATTGTACCATTTGTTCGCTCTTCAAGTCCCACGCTCTTTTGGCCGTTGCGCTTGTTGTTATTGTTGTTGTTAGGCCATCCAGGCGTCTAGGGGTTACCCTCAGTCACATTAGTTGTTGGGTCTGAAGTTACAGATCCCCATACTTACCAACCGTGCACAAAGGAAAAACGAGGCATGAGACTGTGTTATATTTTAAAGCAACCGCGCGGCTGGGGAAGGTTGTAGGCGCGAGTCCATTATGGACACGCACTCGGCTCTGCGGACCTACTCTCCCTCCTAAGTCCCAAGTCGCGCTTTTATTAGGTTTCAGCAATGATGTCATGGAAAAGGTACAACAGTCACTGAGACATGTTAAAGACATCATTATGATTATTGACAGGTTGTTCTTTGTTATAGGGAATTTGGATGTCACGAATCCTTGCATATAATCTCTCAATACGTGTCACGGTTAAATGTCATAGGGACCTTCAATCAATATTACAATCATCAGTGTCACCACCATCATAGGTGTCACTAAGTGTCACTGTTTGGCTGCGGATTTGTCATAGAGCCAATAGGAAATATGTATGTCCTTTGAAATGCACTTGTTATTGTTTTACGCAACTTTACATTCCCTCCTGTAGTGGATTTAAAAGGACATCAGACTAAAACAATTAAGCCTTCTCAGTATTACATCACTAGTAGATTTACAACATTAGAACCATTCTCAGGAATTGGCGAGAACCTCTTGGACTGAGAATGGAACTGAAATTGAAGTCAGGGAAGTAGCAATGTTCTCCAACTATGGCACACACACCTCCATCTTTTGCTGTTATCAAATCTAGGACCATCCGGTCTTGCAACTTCATTTCTCTAAGGGCTCTTGATTCATCTGCTATACCTTGTAGGGCTTTGACAGTTTAGTTAATGAACACTCATGTAACACTTCAATGTCCAAGTTGGGAAATTAGTGACAATGATTTTCTGGGGGGGGTGGACCACAACTTATGGTCACCAGGCACTGCCCCAAATGGAATCACGTGGTTTGACTTGCACCGACTTTGATCTTATATATCTTATCACCATTTGCATCTAACATTTCAACTTCTTCTACAGTGAAAAGCTGTGAACAATATTTGCTAAACATAGTAACCATCATTTCCAGCACAATCTTTGCCTTAGTCACGTCTGTGGCTGTGCACTCAACAAAGACATTTTTTTGTCACCAGAGTAATTTTTGAGTGATCTCCATTGATGATGGGAGGCATTGACAGAACAACACCATTGCTATCATAAATAACAGGCTACAAAGGCTTGTCTTCAATAATATGGAGGAAATGTTTCAGGTGGTTGTCAGTCTTGTACAGGCTCGTGTATTCTTTGAGCTGGTTTATGGGCTTGAAGAGGATGTCTCCTGGTGGTTTAACTGTATACGTTAAAGGACCTGTGTAAAGTTGCGTAAAACATTAATAAGTGCATTTCAAAGGACATACATATTTCCTATTGGCTCTATGACAAATCCGCAGCCAAACAGTGACATTTAGTGACACCTATGATGGTCGTGACACTGATGATTGTAATATTGATTGAAGGTCCCTATGACATTTAACCGTGACACGTATTGAGAGATTATATGCAAGGATTCGTGACATCCAAATTCCCTATAACAAAGAACAACCTGTCAATAATCATAATGATGTCTTTAACATGTCTCAGTGACTGTTATACCTTTTCCATGACATCATTGCTGAAACATAATAAAAGCGCGACTTGGGACTTGAGAGGAGGAGAAGGTCCGCAGAGCCGAGTGCGTGTCCATAATGGACTCGCGCCTCCAACCTTCCCCAGCCGCGCGGTTGCTTTAAAATATAACACAGTCTCATGCCTCGTTTTTCCTTTGTGCACGGTTGGTAAGTATGGGGATCTGTAACTTCAGACCCAACAACCTGAGATGGTGTCTAGGTCATGAGTCCCTATCGCCACCAGACTCCTCTTTCTGCAGATGTTTTGATGCAGTTTGTTCTGGAGCTCGATGAAGCTATCGTAGCGTTCCTGCGTGAATGTGATGTTCCTACATCTGACGCTCCCGATGTCTTTACATCACCTTGCTCACAGCTGATTATCTCCTTCTCAGAGGTAACTTCATCTAGCTCCAGTCGAATTTCGAAACATAGTTCGTCAAACTCCTCATCAGTATAGGTTTTCCCCAACGCTTTAGAGAGAAGATCTCTTTTTACGCCAACAGTCCGCATGCTTTCTACTATCCTTACTCTCTTCAGCCACGGTGAAAAGGACCCAGCCAGACGCCTGTAGCTGCCTGCAGAGGTGCCTGACTACACAGGCACGCACATATTTTCTTGGTTCTTTGAATTGTTCTTTTCATACGACTTCACTTTCCTCTGTGACAGCAGCACGGCATAGTCTCATTTTTCAACTCGAATCTCTGGGGGCGGGGCGTTCAGCCACACTCAGGCTGCCACTGATAGATAGTACAGTCACAGTGATGAGGGTGGCAGCGGATTTCATTTTGGCTTCTGTGTGATGGTGTAAAAACTATGAGAGGTCAAGGTTAGGTGAAAGGTGCTCGTGGCAGGTGAGTAGACGTCAGATGATTTTTTCCGCGGACAAGGGTTTTGGAACCGTCCGACTTCCAGTCTACTCAGAGTCACCGATGTCTTGAACTACTTTGACTTGGGATTGGTGAATCCACGCCGACCTCTCAGCAATCTATTACTGCGGTGGGGGTGGTGAGTTGGACCACGAAGGGGCCTTCCCAACATGGCGTGGACCAGGATTTCCTTTTTGTGACTCAAATCAGGATCTGGTCACCAGACTTCACCACCTCCTGTAGTGTAGACACAAGGATCACGGCAGCTTACATGTTCTTTGGACAAGTTTATCGGTTTCTTGGTTTTATCGTACCATTTGTTCGCTCCTCTAGTCCCACGCTCTTTTGGACGTTGCACTTGTTGCACTTGTTGTTGTTGTTGTTATTAGGCCACCCAGGCGTCTAAGGGTTACCCTCAGCTGCGCTAGAGTTGGCCCTGGAACGCGGATTAGTTCATCCTGGGGGTAGCCGTTGGTGGTATTTGTTACATTCGAAGGCGGCGACGGGCGGCCGCTCAGGAGACACCTCGCGAAGGTGCCAACTGTGTTTGGGCTTGAGGTTATCTTGCACATTGTCTGTAACAAATTAAACAGTTCCTACAAAAAAATTAAAGTAGGTACTTAGACCTCTGGGACATGGAACACATGCTCTGCCATGTACATCCTCCCTCCTGTTGAGACATGGCTTCTTCCATGGCTCACTTTTGGAATAAATTCTTTGGTAGGCACGGTAGGCCTTTAGCTGTAAATAGGCCGTCTGTGGATTGTTCTGCTTCTTCATGTATCCATGCATCTTTTCTTTCTGTGGTGCAATGTAATGTTTTCAAATCAATTAACAGTGTTTCGATCTACTCAGTTTTTGTTGTTGTGTATGCTGTATGGTAAGTGTTGTCTGCTGCTGCTTTAGCTGCTGTATTCTGTCGTTGTCTTCACCGTGTGCTTAACATTTGCTTAACATTTGCTTACCGCTATGTGGTTGGGCTTAAAACCCCAATGAACAAAATCACAACAATCTTACTTATTTTCTAACTATAGTTTGTAAAAGTTTAAAATCCTTATCAGTCAAAATTAAAAATGCTAGCTGGTATTCTATTTTGATCCCTGCTTCCTTGTTAAGATCAATAATTATTTTTGTTGTTTCCTTTCCTGCAATTTCACAAATTAACTCAGCATACCAAAAATGGAAAAAATACAAAAAGCAAATCAGGCTGCTCTCTCCTCAGGGAAACAGCTTTTCCGTTCTCTGCAACAGTTACATTCAAATCAAGTAGTATCCCGAAACAAATGCACACATGTATACTTCTGAGTAGAATTGAACCCACTAAATTGTAACCACCCCTTGTTTGTTAGGGTTAATAATTTTAGCTTAATTGAGTCATTTAGAGCAATTAAAACTCATTAATTAGAAAATGCATACTAATCAAGTCCAAATGCATGCAATAATGTGTATCGTGTGGCCTATTATACTCAGTCGTGTTGCATATTAAAATTGAATATATCCCAATTTAGTAGTCCTTTTATCAAATGTCACATTCCATTGTCTTTGAAGTTTGCCCATCATCTCCTGTAAAACTTTCTTAATCAACATTTTTCAATAGTCAGATTTCTACCCATTTTCTTTCTAATCGTTCACATTAACTATCTGTAAGAAGGTTTAGTCTCAATTGAAACGCTTTCGCTTTTTTTTATGGAGACAATAAAATCAATATCAAAAGTTCCTAATGGCTTACGGTATTTCTCTCGGAGCAATAATCTTTGCGATCCACATTGGAGTGCTTGCCACTACGTCTGATCACGTCAAAAAGTTTCTTACTTATCTCCTCAAACGTTTCCACTGAGAGAACCTCCTTACTTTTCAGCTATTTTCATGTCTGCTGGTTGGTCAGCAAAACTTGGAACAGATGTTCTCATTTGGGTTGCTCGTACGTCTTTTCCATGTTTCCTGTTGAGAAGCACAGTCTCCATCTGCTAACTCAAAATTAGTGCGTTGCTTTAAAGTTTTTTTTTTTTTTTTTTTTTTATATTTTAATGCAGATAGCCAGATTACTCATCATGCAGCTCCAATCGTGTAGTGAATGATGGCGGTTTGTCTATAGTCCAGTGATTTTCAACCACTGTGCCGCGGCACACTAGTGTGCCGTGAGAGATCCTCAGGTGTGCCGTGAGAAATTATCCAATATCCTTTTTTTTAAATTAACATTTATTAATAGATTTCTGCAAATATGATGTCATTGTCCAATGTCCGTGCTGCAAAGGCTGGCAGTGTAATGTAATATTTGTCCGTGTGGCAACACGTAGTTGATTGACACGTTCCGCCAAGAAAATTAGTGATGCACCGTGGTGACAGTCATGGAGAAGTTTTTAAAAAGGACAACTGCAAACTCCGA
Organism: Stigmatopora nigra; assembly: GCF_051989575.1. Taxonomy (NCBI): domain Eukaryota; kingdom Metazoa; phylum Chordata; class Actinopteri; order Syngnathiformes; family Syngnathidae; genus Stigmatopora; species Stigmatopora nigra. The sequence goes on along the minus strand of NC_135527.1, from coordinate 4,639,591 downwards.
ACTGCGCCCTGGACAAGATTCTGACCCGGATAAAGGCCCTAGTATGAGTGGTGGAGAAAACAAAGCAAAGACGGTGAGCTCAAGGCAATATAGTAAAAGCTATCTTTCGTTTGGATTTACTTTCACCGGGGATGAGACGACACCTATTCCGTTATGCCTGGTGTGTGGCGAGAAGCTATCCAACAGCGCCATGGTGCCAAGCAAGCTTAAACGCCATCTCCAAACGAAACACCCGTCGCTTCAAAACAAGCCGATAGACTATTTTGTTCGCCTGCATGTAAACACAGAGAAACAGGCAACGTTTATGAGAAAAACCACAAAGGTAAATGAGAAAGCGCTCAAAGCTAGTTACCTAGTCGCCGAACTTGTTGCTAAATCAAAAAAGCCGCACACTGTGGCAGAGACATTAATACTACCTGCCTGTAAAGCCATTGTCAACGAGATGCTCGGCCCTGGTGCGGCTAAAGACATAGATAAAGTCCCGCTCTCTGATAACACAATTGCCAGGCGTATTGATGACATGTCTACAGACATCGAAAGCCATGTTTTGGAAAATATACGCATCAGTAGGAAATTTGCGTTGCAAGTTGACGAGTCTACGGATATTAGTGGACATTCTCAGCTCTTGGCCAATGTGCGTTTTGTGGATGGTGATGCCATTAGAGAAAACTTCCTATTTTGCAAGACACTGCCAGAAAAAACAACTGGAGAGGAAATTTTTCGGGTCACATCGGAATATCTTGACCAGGGAGGACTTACGTGGGAAAACTGCACAAGTGTGTGCACTGATGGAGCTGCAGCCATGGTCGGGCGCACCAAAGGCTTCGTGAGTAGAGTGAAGGAAAGAAACCCAGATCTGATTATTACGCACTGTTTTTTGCACCGTGAGGCCCTCGTTGCGAAGACTTTACCAGTAGAACTGGTTCCTGTGTTGGACGATGTGGTGCGCATGGTGAACTTTGTGAAGACACGACCTCTGAAAAGCCGTATATTCGCATCTCTGTGTGAGGAAATGGGAGCGGAGCATAAAGCCTTATTGCTCCATACGGAGGTCCGATGGTTGTCGCGCGGTAAGGTGCTGACCCGTGTGTATGAGCTGCGAGAGGAACTTAAAATGTTTCTGACAAATGAGAGGTCTGATTACTCAAATCAGTTTGCAAGTGATGAGTGGTGCGCAAAGTTGGCATACCTGGCTGATATATTTCATCATCTTAATGAACTGAACACAAGGATGCAGGGCCGAAATGAAAACCTGCTTACAAGCACAGATAAAATAAATGGATTCCGTTTAAAGGTGCACCTCTGGCAACAACATGTGCAACGTGCCAACCTGGAGATGTTCCCACTCACAGACAAACAGCAAAGCAACACTGCTGCACTGTCTGAGGTAATAGGTAAACATTTGAAAAGTCTTGAGGAGAAGTTGTCATTTTATTTCTCTTCAGCCTCCACTGAATGCTTTGACTGGGTTAGGGACCCATACAGCTCGGCATCAGTTGTTCGAAAGGACATGACTTTACAAGAGCAGGAGGAACTAACTGAACTGAGACAGGATCGTGGTTTAAAACTAAGATTTGCTGATCTTCCTTTGGACAGTTTTTGGTTGACTGCTGCCAAGGAGTTCCCCATTCTGGCCAACAAAGCTGTTCTGACATTGCTCCCATTTTCCACAACATATCTGTGTGAGCTGAGCTTTTCAAGCCTAACTGCTATAAAAACTAAAAACAGAGAGAGACTGAGAGCTGTTGAAGAAGAGCTTCGTGTGTGTCTTTCTACTATTCCTGCCAGGATATCGGCTTTGTGTTCATCTAAACAGGCCCAGGTTTCACACTGACTGAGTATAAATAAATTGAGAAATTATATTGTAATTAAATATACTATACAGAGTGTCATTTTGTAAAATCTTTGGTTAGTGGTGTGCCACAAATTTTTCCAATGTAAAAAAATGTGCCGTGGCTCAAAAAAGGTTGAAAAACACTGCCCTATATAACAATGAATATAGTACTCACAAATAAGGTGAAGCTGCGGCAAACAAAACTTACTTAACTGGACAAGGGTGTCTTCTAAAGCAAGTAAAGACTCCACTGCCTTAGCACCTGCATGCCAGACAGTCTAGCCCAGAACTGAAAAATAGGAGGGTTTATGTAAGGGCAGGATATGGAGCGTGATTGAAGGAGGGATGAGAACCCGTTCCGTTTGCTTTCATTTATGTGAACAATTCAGTCATCTGAATTGGAAAATATTTTATCATTTATCTTCCTGTTTTTGCAGGGTTCCCTCAACAAAAAATGAAAGATGAGAAAATTCCAATCAAAAAGGAGGAGGATCATTTTCCCTGGTCACCATGTGTGTCTGTGAAAAAGGATGATCTGAGCGTGGCCAGCGAAGGGGAAGATCCTGGAAAAACATCAGCATGGCCCACAATTAAAAAGGAAGAGGAGCTAGAGCTCCTTCAAGAGCACAAGAGAGAAGAGCAGTCTCCAATAAAAAACGAGGAATGTGTCAAATGTTCAACTGGTGAGCCTTTCCAGAATGAAGAAGATCTAGGCGTGACCAACAGAGGGGCGGGGATTCTGAACGGCAGCTCAACAGAAGGATGGCGAGCAGAAAATGTAATTGCTCCTTTATCAGATGGTAACGACTTGCTTTTTGATGATGTTGATGATGTTAAGAAATATCCTTGTGGCGACAAACTCTGCAAATGCTTTGAGTGTGGGAAAACTTTTAGGAAAAAGTCTCATTTGAAAATCCATATGAAGAGCCACACCGATGAGAAACCCTTATCATGTTCAGTTTGTGGTAAAACATTTACACACAAGGGAACATTTAAAATGCACACAAGAGCCCACACAGGTAAAAAACCATTCTCGTGCTCAGTTTGTGGTAAAAGGTTTACAGAGAAGAGAGGCTTAAAAATACACACAAGAACCCACACTGGTGAAAAACCATTTGGGTGCTTAATTTGTGGTAAAAGATTTACAGAGAAGAGACGCTTAAAAATACATACAAGAACCCACACTGGTGAAAAACCATTTTCGTGTTCTGTTTGCAGTAAAGCCTATTCTAAAAATGAATACTTAAAAATCCACATAAGAACCCACTCTGGTGAAAAACCATTTTCGTGTTCAGTTTGCGGTAAAGCCTATTCTGAAAAAGGAAACTTAAAAATCCACATAAGAAGCCACACTGGTGAAGAACCATTTTCGTGTTCAGTTTGCCGTAAAGCCTTTACTGAAAAAGGACACTTAAAAATCCACATAAGAACTCACACTGGTGAAAAACCATTTGGGTGTTCAGTTTGCGGTAAAGCCTTTTCTCTAAAGCACCATTTACAATGCCACACAAGAACCCACACTGGCGGAAAAAAGATTTCGTGTTCAGTTTGTGGTAAAACATTTACACAAAAGGGAACACTTAAAATGCATACAAGAACCCACACAGGTGAAAAACCATTTGCGTGCTCGGTTTGTGGTAAAACATTCACACAGAAGGGACACTTAAAAACCCACACAAGAACCCACACAGGCGAAAAACCATTTTCCTGCTCACTTTGTGGTAAAAACTATTCTCTAAAGCAACATTTAAAAAAAACACACAAGTACCCACACTGGACAACGTTTTCCTGTTCAGTCTGTGGACACAGATTCGCTACAACAGCCCAATTAAAAAGCTACACATTTAGGAAAAACCTGAAAAGAAGATTTAACAACCCGCATAGGAGAAAAGCCTGATTTTGCTCAATTCGGCAGGAATATCTTAAAAACACAACTACCCACAACGATCTGAAACCCTTTTCCTGCTCATCTTCTTGCCAAAGTTTTAGTCGTAAGGATAGACTTAAAAGATGCAAATGAGGTGTGATAAGCAGTGGCCAATCACGGCTTTGCCCGCTTTATCAATTTCTGTATGAAACATCATTGTAATCGAAGTATAATTGTATTTTGCATTCTGAAAATCTTGTTTACACTTTATAATGTGTCAATCGATCCACACTATTCAAATGCAGTAATACCTTAAGATACGAGCTTACTGTGGGATCGAGCCAATATGTTAAATTACTTGTATCTCGAGTCAATTATTCCTATAGAAGTGAACAAAATACAAATTAGTCCGTTTCTGTCCTAAAAAATCCCCACCAAAATTGGTTCTAATTGACTACCGACTCACATCTCAAGGCAAAAAGAATTCTGAGAATTTTCCTCACATCTCAAATTTCTCATTTGCTGGAACACTTGTATGTCAAGGTACTGTATAAGAAAATTGATTGTCGTTGAATATTTTATTTCTTCACAATTCTATCCGAAATGTAGCCTGAATGAGGAAATTACAAAGTAAATAATCAATAATGTGATGTAAATTATATGGAAAATGTCTTCACAGTTAAAGACATGCCTAAGAAATTTGAAAAAATAGTTTTTGACCATTGATTTTGCTAGCAAATCCAATAAGAATATTGAGTGTTATTCAAACATGATACATTTTAATAAAAATAATTCATATACAGAATCTAGGATCTAAGAAACTTTAATAGAAAAATGGTGTATAAGAATAAATTTGCTCTAAATAAATAAGTAGTACAATGTCATACTTTTGTCATGTAACATTTAAACCGATTAAACATGTCATCTTTTGTGTCGTTCCAATAAAGCTCTCTTTTGGTGAAAAATGCTTTTTGGGTCTTTTTGTTAACAAAATAAGCCTTCCAAATTCAAAGGTGACAAAAGAAGTGGTGTTATTTGCTCAGATTGAATGAATACATTAATTTGAACAATTTGACAAAATAATACATAAAAGATTGTTTTCTTTCTACAGGTGTGAAAATAAGGTAACTTCATCTCTGAAATTAACAGTAAATTGTTTTTATCTTTTTTATGTTGAAGGGGATAATTGGTAGAAATGTAACTAGATTTTTATTTTATCTGTAATTATTGGAAAAACATTGAGTAAGAAAGTTATATAGATGATAGACATACTACAAGGGGAATGTAATGTTCAATGTTTGCAAAAACGGATGTTTCGCAGAGCGTATGTTTCACCGGGCGGACGTTTCGCCGGGCGGACGTTTCGCCGGGCAGACGTTTCGCCGGGCGGACGTTTCGCCGGGCAGACGTTTCGCCGGGCAGACGTTTCGCCGGGCAGACGTTTCGCCAGGTGGACGTTTCGCCGAGCGGAAATTTCTGGGATTCCTGAAGTTTAGGGAGGTGATCTGGACTCCCGGAGATTGTGTTGCATTCTCGGAGAGACTCCTGGAAATCCAAAGTAGTTGGCAGTCCTGAGATATAGCAAGGCACGTGGCTTTTCCCACCCGCTGCTGGAGCTTTTCAGGATCACCAGTGAAAGAACCTCGGTCTTGGCTGGGGACCATCATAGCACGGTTAGTTGTATTCACAGTCATTCATTTTGCATTCAAAAACTTCCATTCCAAAGAAACACGTCCGAGACATTCTAAACCAGACCAATATCCTTTACTGCTCCAATTGGAATATTGTACTCGTAAGCCGTGAGTAAATTTTCGGTCCAAGTTGGTTGTTGTCTTTATCAATGAGCCAAAGTAGCTCAGTTGGCAGAGTGTTAGACTGAAGATCTAAAGGTCAGGGACCTTTAGATCTTCAGTTCAACACCGGGTTTCGGCAGCACATTGGACTTTTGCAAACCCACCCTTAATCAGCTGGCCGTCAGTTTGCTAACTGTTTCCTTGTAAGCCGTGAGTCATTTTGGAGTCAAGTTTGACTCTTGTCACCAACATAACCCGAATTGGATAGGGAATGTAGGAGAGCGTTCCCTGAATCGACCTCGGGCTTTGTGTGTCCATTGGACTTGTAAACCAGACCAATATCAGTTAATCCTCCAATTGGTATATTGTGCTAGTAAGCCATGAGTCAATTTGTAGTCCTAGTTTGTTTTTATTTTATTCAGTCAGCCGAAGTAGCTCAGTTGGGAGAGCGTTAGACTGAAGATCTAAAGGTCCCTGGTTCAACCCCGGGTTTCGGCAGCGCATTGAACTTTGCTCATATACTCTTATTTGGCTCGTAATCAGTTTGAAGACTGTTTTCTTGTAAGCCATGAGTCATTTTGCAGTCAAGTTTGATTCTTCTCACCTACATGACCCAAATTGGCTCAGATAGAGAATGCTGAAAATTTCTGACAATATGCGAGTAATCATCAAAGCTGTTCGGATAGTGATCCCCCTGCATCAGCATCTTCTTAAGCGTCCTTCTCGGTCCAGGTAAAGGTCCAGTAAACAGTCCTTAGAACAAGGTCTCGGTGACTTGTTACAATCGCGAGTTCTCAGACAAATTGAAGAAGCTAAATCTCAAGTGAGGCATCATTTTGTTTTTCTGGATGTTCAGGAACTTGGTTCCCTTCTCCACGTTTAGCTCTTTTAAGGGTGTATTTTGTTTCATCCCCATTTGGTCTTCGCTTTTTTGTTAAAACTGCAGTACTTGCATTGCATGTGGTCTTAACTTTCATACCTGAAAGAAATTTAAAAAAAATACAGTCAACACTTTTTAAGAAAATGATACCCTATTATTAAAAAAAACACTTTACATATATGTTGACTTGATACACATTAGTGCCAAATATTAACTAAGGTCCCACATAGACTGTAGTGTAATAACAATAGGCAAGTATGCCCTTGAAAATGGGGAGTAATAATCACAGCCAGCCATGTCACCTCCAGGGCTCCGTATATAACCACTTAAAATAACATTTAAAATACAAATTCCAACAGAATGAACAAGTTGCAAAAGCAGAAATCCCAAATTCAGAAATGCATACAAAATTCCCACAACACACTTGGCGAGTCATGACCAGACTAAAGTTACACCATGCTAGCAAACGCTCGCATGTGCGCGCTCATTTTCATTCGACAAAAATTGCATTTAGCGCACTCAAAATACATACAACATACAAACACATTTCTGACACTCCAAACACGATGAAACTTTATTACTATTATATTTCTCTAGTCAAAACCAAATAAATCTAGAAATGTGTAGAAATAATTACAACAGCGATTTTGTGTAGGTTCCTGGAATGAAGAAAAGAGAGAGAGAAAGAGACCAAAGCAATCAATCTCAGACTAACCAATTGCAGTACAATAGAAGATAACCGATCCTTCACGGTTTAACAGAAACAGTAAAGACTTAGATAAACTACGTTAAATCAATGATTAAGCGCAGGCCTGTACCGTAGCTAGTTTACCTAGCATTGTTAACATATACTGACCAAGTTTTGAATTACTGTAGTACATTGGTCAAAGCAGCAAACATTTATTATCAAGTCACTAGCTATTATTCCATACAATACATATCGATGCATGCAAAATACTTACATTCACAAGCTTAGTTGAGGGTCTTCCTTTGAAATAAATCTTCTGTCCATGAATTGTTGTCCCGTTAAAGCATGAGGATTTGTCCTTGCTATATATGCATTCAAGGAAACCATGTATCTTTCTTCTAACTTTGTTGTACCAACCACAAATTTCAATGTCAGGTTATTCACAATTACAAATTTAGACACCATGAGGTTTACATGATTGGTCTGATGTGTATTTTCACATTAAGAACAGCTACTTTAACTTTCATATTCAAACAAATCACAATACCAACTCTGCTGAATAGATTGTCGTTGTCTTTTTTACAGTGTATGTTTGGCTGGTAGGCAGACCAAAGCCTAAGTGTGCCAGCCACAGGTCGTAAACTCCACCCACAATGGCAGACGGAGGAAAACAAATTGATTTGGTTGCAGATTTTCTCACAAAGCTTTTTCTCCAGACAGAATTTTCCAGAAAAAAATGGACATTAAGAAAGAGCGGTCAACTCCAAAGCTAGCAAGCTTTGGAGTTGTCTGACCATTCTTAATGATGTCCAGCTTTTCTTGAAAAGTCCGACTTGAAAATGGCTTTGACAGTAAATCTGCAATCAAATCCATTACGAGATCATCTTCACTCTTGAAAAGATCACCAGATGACCAGGTGACATCTTCCTCCTTTTTGATTGGAGATTGATCTTCTCTCTTTTGCTGTTGAGGCGGCGCTGCTTCCTCGCTTGTATGCGGCCATGCAGAGGTGTTTGCAGACTCCGCCCCTTTCACTAGCCCTGCCCAGATTCTCTTCTATCTTAAAAGACTCCTCACCAGTTGACCAGGTGACATCTTCTTCCTCCATTTTTATTTCAAGTTGCTCTTCTCTCTTTTGGTCTGGAGAAAACTCGGGCTCCTCCCCTTCTAATTGGGGGTGCTGATTTCTGAAACTTGTTAAGACACAAAGATAAATGATATATATATATATATATATATATATATATATATATATATATATATATATATATATATATATATATATATATATATATATATATATATATATATATATATATATATATATATATATATATATATATATATATATATATATATATATTCTCTAATTTTTTACAAGGTCCTCACACAACTGCTATCTAAACCCTTTAAAATTGGTAGTAGCGTTCCACTTTTGTATTAAAGATGTGAGCAAACAAGTGAAGAGAGAAATGAGGAAATGATTTATTAATGTTTAATAAAAAAACATGTGAAAATGTGTCCTGCACCGCTGAATTCGTTCCCTCTGCGAACGTTAATATGGAAGACGTAATACTCGTGTTCGTCTGCCAGATGGCGGCAAGAGCATTTCCTACCAGGGCCAAAAGCTGTCCACTTGTACTACATTTTACACTTCTCCCTGTGCCCTGTGTGTGTACGTGAGTATATGAGCCATGTTGCATTTGTATGGTATTTAATCGCTTAATCGGGGGAATTGCGGTCATTAATAAGGGGAGCATTTAGTTGAGGTGGACAGGTATGTAAGAATCTTGAAACATGGACAGTGGTAGTTGTGAGACAGCCAATTGAATTGAATACTTTTATTGTGATTATAGAAGATAGAATGAGAGGGATGAAATGAAAGCCTAGTAGAGGGTAGATATGTTCTAAAGTGAGAATCAATGCATCCACGACAATATATATAATATAAATGAACATATAAGAAAATTAATTTTGCACAATTTCGTAACCTGGATCTTCTTCGTTCGTATAACTCGAGTTACTCATTTGCATATAATAATTTAATAACCTGAAAATATCATACCTAGAGGCATCCGTAAGTAGAGGTATGACTATTTTATAAACTGTCAATCCCACTAGAAATCCTTTTGTTTAGACTGGGACCAATGTTCCCTCTAATTTTCCGTTGGTCTGGGCAGAAAGAGCGAGCCAGATGCAATGTTGTTCCATAAGCAGGGGAGCGATCGCTAGTACTACAAGAATACTTTTCATTGGCAAGTGGTCGTGGGTTATCCTATTGTGAGGACATTTGTGTGCATCATTTTTGGAATATTTTGAAGGGAATACGCAGAACAACAGCAAACATCCCATCATTAGCAAACGTGCGTTTGGAGGCGTGGAAAACATCTAACCCGGCCAGAACGAAAGTAAAGAAAATATTTTAAAAAAAATAGAATTCAGTTTTGTGTAAAGTTACGTTAAACGTATGTTTAAGTGTGTATGATATATTAATCCAAGTTCATTCAAATTTGTTTGTTCCGTTTACCAGTGCGTTGTTGTGAAAATAAAATCTAAAAATTAATATTTTTTGGTTCTGTCCACTCTTATTTGTTTTTCGTGTTTTACAGCCCCTCAATCTTTTTTTTTAAATTACATTTTTTTTTACATTTCTTAATACATTCCTTTTTACTTTACTTTGTACTTTACACTTTAATGATGAGTGATGAGTGTTAATTCTTTAGTCCTTTTTTCTATTTATGTTTCATATGTACTGTTAACGGATGCAGTTTTTTTATATGTATCGTATCTTGCACTGACCCGGCCCATTTGTCAAATTTTTAAAATCAATGTGGCCCCCCAGACACTTTTTTGTCAGGTGAAGCATGTGACGTATCAACCCATATAATAGATCAGAATTGGACAAAGCAAGGGCTCTTCCGGGAGTGGGACCCGGCCGGGACTGTGGGATCTAATCCATATACATTCAATAACTTCGGATCAGAGGAAGCACACAGAGTCAGTCGTGATGAGATTTTCTGGACTTCAGCTGTAGGAGGGGGTCAGAGTAGCCAGCGCTGGGAGATGCGTCCATCCCCCAGCCTGACCAGTTCGAATCCCCCAACAGGTGAGCTAGTTTTGTTAACAAAACTTCATGTGACATAGGTAAAAACTTTAGGCGGGAAAAGGTGACCAAAGATATGGGTGTGTGATGGTATATGACGCACCCCTAACTCATAGGTGTCATGATGGAAATTTCCACTAGGCTATCTAAAATTCTATCCTCGTGACTATACTGAATAAAATTATAAATACATTTTATTCTCCACATCCCCCCCCCCCCTATGGTAACTTTGAAAGAATTTTCATTAATTACATCAATTTATATCACTCCTATCCAAGTTCTAGAATACAAATATCATCAGCAGATATTTATCAAGGGGTATGGAAAACAATAAATTCACTTTTCAAGGCAGAGGCAAAAAACTTGAGGTAATTTTAGGGTTATTCGAGAAAAAATCCTTTGCGTCCCTCTTTTTGAGCGAACACAATTTTTAAGTCAAGACAAGTACAATTTCCCAGAGGACTCGACATACCGAGACTCGTCACAATTTGAAAGAGTGGGAGAATCTCCATTATGATTTGCCATGCGGTGATACTGTATGTCTCTGTAAGCTACCAGCGTGTGCGTGATAGTATTTCGAATCATAACTTTCATACAGGGATTACACACAGAGAGAAAATACAGAACAGTAACAAAATCGCAAGTGAGGGAGTTGCAAATTTAAACAGAATTGGGAACGACGACCCGTGTTGGCCAAGGCTTTCATTTCAGCTATAGCACGAGTCATGTACTGGTTTCATCTGGGATGAAGTTGCAGCAGTGTTCTCCCATCATGGCACACGCACCTCCATCATTGGCTGTTTGTTTGTTTGTTTGTTTTGCACTACAAGCGCCTGAGTATTGCCCTCAGATTGCGCTAGAGCTGCCACTGGAACGCGGATTATTTCATCCGGGGGGTTGTCGGAGGTGGGGGCAGTCAAATGTCTCCGGCTGGATGAAAAACGTAGGGTGCCACGGTCCTTGTTGGCAGCTCTGAGTGGTATTAGTTGGAATTCGCAGGCCGCGGCGAGCGGCCTCTCAGGAGACACCACCTGAAGGTTTCCAACTTTGTCTCCCTCATTGGCTGTTATCAGATCCAGGACCATCCGGTCCTGCAATTCCATTTCCCTTTGGGCTTCTAAATCATCTGCTATACCCTGTAGGGCAGGGGTGGCCAACCAGTCAGAGACCAAGAGCCACATTTTTAACCGTGTTACCGCAAAGAGCCACATTTTTTACTGTGTTACCGCAAAGAGCCACATCACACAGATTTATTGTAAATGTCACACACCAGCATAGTAATGACATAAATTGACTCCTACAGTACTAACAGCACAGGCCAGTCATTATCAACAATGAACATTGTGTGCACTGTCTCACACAGACAAACTCTCAGTTCAACCAAGTCCGCAAACAAAAATATAATAATTTACAATAGCGTTTTTCTTTTACTATGCATGTTACTTAGTGGGACTTCTGTCATAAAATCAGAGCCTATTTTTGCGCAACGTTCGCTCCTTGTGAGCTGTCATTTATTATGAATGGCTTTTAACTAGCGCGTCCACCACGTGGGTGTACACCTCGCTCTCCTATTGGCTGCTCCCGGCTGAGCACTCTCGCCTTGGTCTGCCTCGCAGGAGGTGTGGCTTTTTCAGCCGACGCTCGATCTTTGAGATACTTTTTGTGTGCGCAACGCTGTTCATTGTCGCTTCTGGTTCACGGGAGCTCTCCCACTCTGTTAAAAACGTTTACTTAAATGACCTTGCTCCTACTGGGAAACTTTGAGGTATTTTCATCCCGAGCACATGCGCATTGGACGAAAATACCGTATTGAACTCAAGCGAAGCGCACACGCAAATAAAACACAAATACAAACTTTGATATGGACGTAAGAGCCGCATGAAACCGGGCAAAGAGCCGCATGCGGCTCGCGAGCCGCGGGTTGGCCACCCCTGCTGTAGGGCCTTGACAGTTTGGGTAATGCACACATGTTACAGTTCAATGTAACTTTGCCCACTCAAAGTTGGCAAAGTTGCGACAGTACGGTTTTCTGAGGGGGTGGACCACAACTTATGGTCACGTGGAACACCGACACCCCAGATTGAATCATGTGGTTTGAATTGCACTGATTTTGATCTCGTATCGCTTACTGTTATGTTCATTACCCTTAAAACGTATGCATCTCATCTGCACTACTGCAGATTCAAGTGTGCCGTCTAGAACCAGTGAATTCCGAATTGGATTGGATTGGATAACTTTATTCATCCCGTAATCGGGAAATTTCTTTGTTGCAGTAGGAAGAGGGTGAGGATGCAGGAATAGGAAAGGCATTATACACAAATAGGTACTTAATAGTAAGTCAATAAATAAATACATGAATAAATATATAAATAGGTAACCGTGTTGCTAAGATATATATATATATATATATATATATATATATATATATATATATATATATATATATATATATATATATATATATATATATATATATATATATATATATATATATATATATATATATATATATATATATATATATATATATATATATATATATATATATATATATATATATATATATATATATATACATATACATACACATACATATATATAGAAGCACATCTATACTGTATCAGAATTCAGGAGGTCCTAACCCACAGCCTTTTTTAAGTTAAAGAGCCTGACAGCTGATGGGAGGAAGGATCTGCGGAAGCGCTCCTTCCTGCAGTGAGGGTACCGCAGTCTACTGCTAAAGGAGCTTCGAAGGGACTCCACCGACTCGTGCAGGGGGTGGGAGGTGCTGTCCATGATGGACCTCATCCTGGTCAGCATCCTCCGCTCTCCCACTTCCTCCACAGAGTCCAAAGGACAGCCCAGAACAGAGCTGGCCCTCCTGATCAGCTTGTTCAGCCTGTTCCTGTCCCTCTCCGTGTTCCCACTTCCCCAACAGACCACTGCATAAAACTTGGTAGATGCCACCACAGTGTCATAGAAGGTCCTCAACAGTGACCTGCACACACCAAAGGACCGTAGGCTCCTCAACAGGTAGAGGCGGCTCTGGCCCCTTCTGTACAGGGCATCTATGTTTGTGGACCAGTCTAGTTTGCTGTTGAGGTGAACACCCAGGTACTTCACCTCAACAGCAAACTAGACTGGTCCACAAACATAGATGCCCTGTACAGAAGGGGCCAGAGCTGCCTCTACCTGTTGAATGTCAGGATACTACACATCTTCTTAATAGTAGTTCTCCAGATTGTTCTTTTCATACCACTTCCCTCTCCTTTGTGATAGGAGTATGTCACCATTTTGTTTTCCAACTCGAGTCTCTGTGAGCGGGGCATTCAGACACGCCCAGGCAGTGCAACCAGGGGGAGAGTGTTATGATCATGTCGCGGAGCGCGACACAACCGGGGGAATGTTTACCCAGATGCGGAGACGCCGAAGGAAAAGGGAGGCCGTTTCGTTGCATTTGATCCTTGATTTAATTACCTAGCAAAATGTACAAAAACAACTCGGCTTGAAACAACTAACTACGACAAACTGAAACATGATATCCCACGATGCAGCGTGGCTACAAGTGACGTAAGCATGACAACAAGGAACAAATCAGTCGATCCGACGACGATCAACACAACCCATAATCCTTAAATAGCCAAGGAAAAGATAATCACATAATTGCAACAGCTGATAACAATAAGGACATCACGTCAAGAGGGGCAACCGAGCCACTCCTGACAGGGAGGAAGCTAACAGACAATTTGGAGTTATTTAATAAGTATTGATGAACAAAATATAATATATGATTCAGATATTTCTTAGGCCAGCAGAGAAGGCCTGGAAGGCCGTGGCGGCCCACCACTGTCGTACAAGTATAATGAGATTTAATGCTTTCACCATGTAGCGCACAAATAACAACAACAAACAGACAAATAAATAATCAATAAATAAGAACTAAGTATCAGCTCAGTGATGCAAGTGGTTAGCGCGTCGACCTCACAGCTCTGGAGTCCTGGGTTCAGATCCAGGTCGGTCCAGCTGTGTGGAGTTTGCATGTTCTCCCAGGGCTTGCGTGGTTTTTCTCAGGGAACCAATAGCATTCCAATACCCTGAAAATGACGCATATTGCCCGAATTCCGTTAAATTTTGATATGATTTTTGATCGGTGGGCATCCTTAAGAAGAATGTGAAGTGAGGTATTAATTTACAGAATTAATAATTGTCAAAATCAGTTTTTCACAGCAACTGCAACAGAAGTGAGGTATTTTGCTTCTGCAAAAAAAGGAAATGATTGCAAGTAGCAGAGAATGGTTTCGATCCATCGACCTCTGGGTTATGGGCCCAGCACGCTTCCGCTGCGCCACTCTGCTTCTTCTCACAGCACAACAGCACAAGCATCTCGGTCTCGACTGTAGACTGTCACATTCATGGTGAGTTCATCCATTTTGCAGTTAAAAACTTCCACTACAATGAAAAACACGTGAGATTTTGTGTGTTTTGTGTTCTTTTGATTGAATGTTCGATGATACACTGGGCAGGGAGAAAAAGTTTTTTCCTCTGTGTGGATTCGTTCTGTGAGGCTTTAAATGGGCCTTCTAATTGAATGTTGAACTACAAACTGACAAAGAAAATATGTCTAACCTGTGAGGGTTCTTTTGTGTGATTTTAAGGTCTTTTGGCAACTGAATTTTTGACAAGAGACTGAGCAGGAAACTGGTCTTTCACCAGTGTAGGTTTTTGTGGATTTTTGATATTATAAAAACATAGTTAATCATACTACATGTCAAAAAGCTGCCAAAAGCGTACTACCCGTGTGCATCTTTTCAAATTAAAACTTTCTTTAAACGTTACAAGCTTATTCCCTACAATGTTTGCAGTTGTTTAAATATAAATATCATCTAATCTGTTTAGTTAATCTGATAAGATTTATGTCAGAAATTGTATTATTAAACAAATTCAACATTGACATTTTGATATTGAAAATGGGCTTTTATTTATTGCTTGACATATGTGCAATTGACAACTCCGGTCCTTCTGTCAACATACCAGACAGATAGACAACTCTGGCACAGCATTTTGTTGTTTCGAATTTAAGAGTTTTTACATCTTTATTTTGAGATTTTTGCATTTGTGACAACTATTAGGAGTAATCATTTTATGGGTTTCTACAGGCTTCCTCATTGGAGGCTAAGCAAAGTTGAGAAACACTGTTTTGCCCGCTTGAGTATGAAGACAAATTTAGTTTCACATTAATTTGTGAAGAACAGCAATGTGGTGGGAACAAACCTAGCTAGTATTCCCTCACTGAGATGATTCACATCCTGGGTGGCATCTTCTGCAATGTGGACCAGATAAATTACCAGATCACAGGAACTGAGGAAACATCAAGACAAGATATGTTAGGGCAAAAACAGTTGTATTTCACAATTTCAACTAATATGGAGAGGTTCTGGCCCATGTGGGGGTCAAACCCATGACCGTAGCTTTATTAGCACCACACTCTGACCAACTGAGTTAACAGGGCTCATGCTGCACAATCCAGGTATTTGCAGTATAACGCAAATGCAACACGTCAACTATCTAAACACTGAAGTTACGGCAAAAGAAGCTGGACTAGGTAATTTCAATTGATTTTGGAGAGGTCATGGCCCATATGAAGGTCAAACCCACAACCTTGGCATTATCTGCACCTCAATCTGACCAACTGAGCTAACCAGCCATGTGCATTGTGACCATGGATTTTGTGTGATGACCGCAATTGCAAATGTCCGCTAGCTAAACTGTTATGTTATGGCAAAATAAATCATTTTAGGCAACCTAAACTTACTGTAGAGCAGGGGTCTCAAACTCAATTGACCTGGGGGCCGCTAGTGGCAGAGTCTGGGTGAGACTGGGCCGCATCAGGATTTCCACAAGAAAAGTGCTGATAAAACATTCCAACGTTATCAAATATCTTTATTTTTAATGAAAAATAATGAATTAAATAAATTAACTTAAATTTGAATAAAAAATAAAACAATCAGTAATAAAAACAAAAAAAATAATAATGAGCATACAGTAGATATACCGTGGCTGGCTAAGTAGAGAAAACTAATTATTTTTATTCAAAAGTTTCAAAAGTCTGTATTAACAGCTCTTTAAATTTCAACTTTCTGAACTTGAATGGAACTTTGGCTTGAAGGAGGAAGCAGTGAAGACCCTCAATAGAGCTTGAAGATGCTCATCAGGTCTGTACCTATACTTGGACTTATTGAAGTTCATGGTGGAGAAGAGCTTCTCACAAAAATATGTGCTCCTAAAAAGGCACCTGGCCCAATTCTTCCTCCCAATCATTGATGGGGCTCCATCAGTTGTTATTCCAATAAAGCTCTTCCATGGCAAACCGGCATTCTCAATGGAATCACACAGCTGGTGAAATAATTCCTTAGCGGTGGTCTGGCCACGCATTGGAATTACTGTGAGCAACTCCTCCATCACTTCAAAATTTTCATCAACACCACGGACTTGTATTGCGAGCTGGGCAGTGTCTGTGATGTCTGTGGTCTCATCAAGAGCCACTGAATATACACTGAAACATTGACATATATAAAGGTTCTTATCAATTATCACATTAAGGAAATAAACCTTATAAAATGTAGTTTCTTACTCTATACCCCACACAATGTTTACCGGCTAAATAGCCACATGGGGCCATGTAGGCTATTTGACCGGTTACCGGCTAAATAGCCCCTGTGACAACTTGACCGGTTACCGGCGAAATAGCCCTTGCGACTACTTGACCCGTTACCGGCTAAATAGCCCCTGCGACTACTTGAGTGGTTACCGGCTATTTAGCCCCTGCGACTACTTGATCGGTTACCGGCTAAGGAGCCGCTGCCTTAAGGTTTAGGCTATTAACTAACAAAGGTGCCTCCAACAGAATTCACGTGTGGGAGTGTGAGGAACACTCGATCGTTTGCAAAATAATTCATGCAAAAGTTGTTCTTAACAGACTAGAACAGGGATGGGCAAACTTTTTGACTTGCGGGCCACTATGGGTTATAAAATTTGAACAAGGGGCCACAGCAGTACATTGACTGCTGGGCCAAATATAATAAAGCCTTGCTTGTAGTATCCAAACCTCATAGTACAGCAAGCACATGCAAATAAATGTTCAACACGTTTCACTAACATTGAGGACTGCATTTTCCAAATGTACAAGAGAAATAGTAGGCCAAATAGATTAGAATAGAAAACTGTGATCTATCAACCCTGGAGATTGCATCTGTTTTTAATACAATTCAATTGACGGCACCAAGTAAAACAAATATCAAAATTTATTGAAATCTTGATGAATATAACTTTCAACATTCAAAACATTACTACCCAACAACATAGGCGACTAACCTCAATCCTTTCTGTCCCGCTGCAGTGCGTAATTAAAAGATGCGCCCTTTCAAACTTTCAATTTTTTTATCATAGTAGAAAAACTCGAACTTTCAGTGGGAACAGTGTTGTTGGTCTCCCTTTTTTGCCAGTGCATCAAAGTTTGGTGTTAGTTTTGTTGTGGAAAGTCTCAGGATAGATCGGAGGTGTTGGTCAGTTAACTTTGATCTGTGACGGGCTTTGTTGATGTTCATGATGCTGAACGTCTGCTCACAAACGTAGGTCGAGCCAAACAACACCAGCATCTTCTGTGCCATCCTCCGCAGGTTTGGAAACATGGCTTCATTAAGTGAAGCGTAAAAGTCATCCAGTTTAGAAGAGTTAAACTTCTCCTTTGAAGTGGAATCGGACTGAAGATCGATCAGTTCCAATTGCAGCTCCAGTGGCGCTGTTTCAGGGTCTTGTGATAATGGACAGGAGACCAACAGAAGTGACTTCTCAATTTTTTCAAAATCTGAGAACCGACGGCAGAATTCTCTGTGCAGGTCGTCCAGTGTTTTGCAGTATTTCTTTATGTTTCGGGTGGCCTCTTTTAGCGTGGCTAGAGTGGGAAAATGAGAGAACGATTTGTTTGACATTTGTCTGGAGAATAAAATCAGCTTCGATTTGAAGGCTCGCACATTTGTGTAGATGTTGTGTACAAATTGATCTTTCCCCTGTAGTTTCACGTTCAGCTCATTCATGTGCGAAAAAATGTCAACAGAAAAAGCAAAGCCACACAACCAGTTCACGTCTCTCAGCTCGGGAAACTCTTCGGATTTCCCAATTAACTCCAAAAAGGAGATGATCTCCTCTTTGAGCTCCCATACTCGTTGTAGCACTTTGCCCAAACTTAACCAGCGGACACGGGAATGGTAGAGTAAGTCCTGGTGATCCGCATCAGTTTCCTCCAAGAACGTAATGAACTGACGGTGATTAAGTCCTGAAATTAACAAGTTTTACAACTGGATCCACGACATGATTAAGCTGCAATACAGACTTACACAGAGACTCCTGATGAATTATGCAATGAAGGAAGATAAGATCCTGCCCAGGGTTTTGTTCTTTCACCTTATCCTGGATTCTTTTCAGCAGTCCGACGTTTTTTCCAGTTAAATTTGGCGATCCATCTGTGGTGACATTGGCAAGTTTATTCCATGGTAGTTTCATTCTCTCAACGACAGCAGACAAATGTTCATATAAGTCCTCGCCTCGCGTTTTCCCCTTCAGCGGCTCCATGCTCAAAAGTTCCTCAGTTATCTCAAAACTTTTGTTTATCCCGCGGTTAAAAATAAGGAGCTGAGCAGTGTCTTTAATGTCCGTACTTTCATCAAGCGCTAATGAAAATAACTTAAAGGTTGCCGCTTTTTTGTTCAACTCGCTCACTATATCTTCATCAATGAGTTCCACACGGCGAGTTATTGTCCTGCGTGATAAGCTGATTTTTTATAACTTGCCTTTGCTCTCCGGACACAAAACACCTGCTGTCTCTATCATGCATTCTTTCAAAAACTCGCCTTCGGAAAAAGGCTTGCTAGACTTTGCCAGTTTGAAGGCCAGCAAAAAGCTTGTCTTTGTGCTTGCTTCTTGAATTGTAGTTTGGCGGTGAAAATAAATCTGCTGACTCTGCAAATTAGCCACCAATCTCTGAGCAGTAGCCGCTCGTTGTTGTGTTGACTGCTTGCTAGCGTAGTTTGCATGCTTCGTGGCAAAGTGACGGCTGATATTGTACTCTTTGAAAACAGCAATAGTTTCTTGGCATATCAGACATACAGCTGTTGATCAGACTTCAGTGAAGAAATATTTAGTTGTCCACTCTTTATTAAACACACGACACTCACTGTCCACTTTCCTTTTCTTTGGTCAGCTCATTTTTACAGAAGGGCTCAAATGACAATGAGAAAATTAAAGAGAGATAAATAAAGAGAAAGGCGCGACTCAACAAAGGCCTAAATGTCAGCGCGCCATCTATTGGTGAAACACGGTATTGCATGGACAAGATGTAATGAATGATTTATGAAGCATTATTATTTTATTTATTGGACAAGCTCGGCGGCCGGATTAAATTGTCTAACGGGCCGTATACGGCCCGCGGGCCTTAGTTTGCCCATGTCTGTTCTAGTAGCTTGTGTTGGTCCCCTTCCACAAACCAAATCTGGCAACCAATACTTGCTGACTGTTATGGGTATGGCCACGCGCTATCCCAAAGCCATTCTGTTGCGAAATATTACATCCCCATCTGTAGTGAAGGCCCTGATCAAGTTTTTCTCTACTTTTGGTCTTCCACGGATTGTGCAGACAGATCAAGGGACACATTTCTTGTCGGTATATTTGCTGCAAACTGTCTTCCAACGATTGGTTGATGCCTCTCTCACTCTGAACTTGGCAAAATGCGAATTTGGAAAAGCCAAGGTTACATATTCGGGTAAGGTGGTGGGTGGTGGCAAGATCCGCCCCTTGGAGTGAAAAGTGGCTGCTATCCAGGCTTTTCCTCCTCCTACCAACAGGCGAGAACTACGAATAATTGTTACGATCTCGCCGCGTAGTGCGACGCGATCGGAGGGGAAGTTGAACCCAGATGCAGAGTCGCCGAAGAAATGGAAAGGTGAGGCAGATCTGTAGCTCTTGTAGGTTGATTTAATAAACGTGGTAACATAACAAAACAACTTAGCTTGACCACTCATTACAAACGAAAACAACATGCGGCGGGGCGTCAATGGAAACAGCAATGACTACGAGGATTAACAGGAAACGACACCAGAACTAAACTAGACGATCCGACGGCGTCCACAGAAAATCATAATGCTTAAATACCAAAAATAATCTAATCACGTAATTAGTGACAGCTGATAGTTATCGTGACGTCATGCCAGGGAAGGCAATCCAGCGACTCCTGACAGTACATCCCCTCTAAGGGACGGATTCTAGACGTCCCAAGGTCAATTACAACATGAGAAACGGGAACAAGCAGGGAGGGTGGGTGTTTGATCTAGAATTGTCCGGTGGTCTTCCACACCAACCCAAGAACAGACGGAGAGGTCGCTCCGGCGGGCGTCCGCGCCAGGCAGAAACGAGACAAGTCAGTGGCAGGTCTGGCGGGCGTCCGTGCCGGTCAGAAACAAGACGAGTCAGTGGCAGGTCTGGCGGGCGTCCGCGCCGGCCAGAGACGAGACGAGGCTGAGGTCGATCCGGCGGGCGTCCGCGCCGGCCAGAAACGAGACGAGGCTGTGGTCGATCCGGCGGGCGTCCGCGCCGGCCAGAAACGAGACGAGGCAGTGGTCGGTCCGGCGGGCGTCCGCGTCGGCCAGAAACGGGACGAGGCTGAGGTCGATCCGGCGGGCGTCCGCGCCGGCCAGAAACGAGACGAGGCAGTGGTCGGTCCGGCGGGCGTCCGCGTCGGCCAGAAACGAGACGAGGCTGAGGTCGATCCGGCGGGCGTCCGCGCCGGCCAGAAACGAGACGAGGCTGTGGTCGATCCGGCGGGCGTCCGCGCCGGCCAGAAACGAGACGAGGCTGTGGTCGATCCGGCGGGCGTCCGCGCCGGCCAAGAACGTGACGAGGCTGTGGTCGATCCGGCGGGCGTCCGCGCCGGCCAGAAACGAGACGAGGCAGTGGTCGGTCCGGCGGGCGTCCGCGTCGGCCAGAAACGAGACGAGGCTGAGGTCGATCCGGCGGGCGTCCGCGCCGGCCAGAAACAAGACGAGGCTGAGGTCGATCCGGCGGGCGTCCGCGCCGGCCAGAAACGAGATGAGTCAGTGGCAGGTCTGGCGGGCGTCCGCGCCGGCCAGAAACGAGACGAGGCTGAGGTCGATCCGGCGGGCGTCCGCGCCGGCCAGAAACGAGACGAGGCAGTGGTCGGTCCGGCAGGCATCCCAGCTGGTCCCTTAAGTCTTTGCCAAACTGCCTGCCTTCAGGTAATATAAGAAGTTTAGTACGGTCGGGCACCTTACCCTGTTTGCTCGGGGGGTGGACAACCCTCTTCTCCCAGGAAACCGGAGCATTGCTTCTCTGGACGTCGCCGGCCCCGTCCTCCAGGGGCACCGGCGAATTGCCACTCTCGACGTCGCCGGCTTCTTCATCCAGGGACTCCGGCGAATTAACACTCTTGACGTCGCCAGTCCCTTCCTCCAGGGACTCCGGCGAATTACCACTCTTGACGTCACCGGCTTCTTCCTCCAGGGGCACCGGCGAATTGGCACTCTCGACGTCGCCAGCCCCTTCCTCCAGGGACTCCGGCGAATTGCCTCTCACGACGTCGCCAGTCCCATCTTCCAGGGACTCCGGCGAAATACCACTCTCGACGTCGCCGGCCCTGTCTTCCTCGAGCGCCGGAGCATCGTCGCCACTTCTGGGCGGGCAGGCGCTGTACGGGCAGGCACTTGGGAGAGCGGTGCTTGGGAGAGCGGTGCTTGGGAGAGCGGTGCTTGGGAGAGCGGTGCTTGGGAGAGCGGTGCTTGGGAGAGCGGTGCTTGGGAGAGCGGTGCTTGGGAGAGCGGTGCTTGGGAGAGCGGTGCTTGGGAGAGCGGTGCTTGGGAGAGCGGTGCTTGGGAGAGCGGTGCTTGGGAGAGCGGTGCTTGGGAAAAAGGTGCTTGGGAGAGCGGTGCTTGAATGGCCGTCCGTCACCAGAAACCTGATCCGTGGCTTCGGTACGGGTGCGACCGGCGATCCCAAAGGCAACGGGAGTAATTTGCGTGGCCTTGGCACAGGAGCTTGGGGCACTTGAAACGGCGCGCTGGGCCGAGTAACTTCGGCCACTTGGACAGGCGTGGTCGGCCGAGTGACTTCGGCCACTTGGAAAGGCGTGGTCGGTCGAGTGACTTCGGCCACTTGGAACGGGGAGGGCTGCATAGTCCTTAGGAGCTGCTGGTACAGCGTGGTCGGCCGAGTAACTTCGGGCACTTGGAAAGGCGTGGTCGGCCGAGTAACTTCGGGCACTTGGAAAGGCGTGGTCGGCCGAGTAACTTCGGGCACTTGGAAAGGCGTGGTCGGCCGAGTAACTTCGGGCACTTGGAAAGGCGTGGTCGGCCGAGTAACTTCGGGCACTTGGAAAGGCGTGGTCGGCCGAGTAACTTCGGGCACTTGAAAAAGCGTGGTGGTGGTCGGAAAAGGAGCTTGGAGGGACGTGGTCGGAAAAGGAGCTTGGAGGGACGTGGTCGGAAAAGGAGCTTGGAAGGACGTGGGCGGGCGCGTAACTTGGACAGTGGTTTGTGTGTCCAGGCATTGCTTTCGCTTCGCTCTACGGCGTGGCGCTCGGCGCCTCCTCTGGGAGGATTGCACAGCACCCCCGCCATCACGTCGTGCCCCATAATTGGTGGTTAGCCCACTCTGTAATTGCTGGTCGGGGTATTTGTAATAGGAATTATCGGGGGAACAATCGGGATAATCCTCCTCCAGTGGAAGGTCTCGGGGTCCGAATTGGTCAAAGAATTCATCATCGGATTCCGAAACGCCAGCGAAAAAATCAATTTCCTCAACGATGTCCTCCTCACCAGAATCTTCAGGCTCCCTCCATGGTGAATCAATTCCTCTGGGCATAGGCATAAGATAACTTGGGCGGTCTCTAGTGGTTGTACGCACCTGGGCCTCATGATGAAACGGAAAAGGCTTCCCAGGGCGACGTGCATAGCAGTGGTGGGGCGTATGAGTACGCTGCGGCTCTAACTCTCCTACCCGCTGGGACTCCTCTCCAGCAATGATGTGCCTGAGAGCCCCGCACCACGGTGTGTTCATTACAAAATTCCTAAACGATTCTGAGGGGTTACTTATACATTCCAAGCAGTCCGGTGTCTTCGAGGTGGATGGTTTGCGGCGTCGCCGAGTGCGTCGCCGCGAGCGTGGGTGGCGCTCCGCTGGGTCCATAATGGTTGGATCGTGCTGTTACGATCGCCGCCGCTTAGTACGACGCGATCGTGGAGGCGAAGTTGAACCCAGATGCAGAGTCGCCGAAGGAATGGAAAGGTGAGGCAGGTCTGTAGCTCTTGTAGGTTGATTTATTGAACGGGGTAACATAACTTAAACAACTTGGCTTGTCCACTCATTACAAACGAAAGTACATGCGGCGTGGCGTCAAATGGAAACAGCAATTACTACCAGGATTAACAGGAAACGAAACCAGAACTTAACCAGTACTACACCAGGGTACTACAACAGACGATCCAACGGCGTCCACAGAAAGTCACAATGCTTAAATACCAAAAATAATCCAATCACGTAATTAGCCACGGCTGATAACTACCGTGACGTCATGTCAGGAGAGGCGATCCAGCGACTCCTGACACTTACCATTGAAGGGTCTCTCCAATGTTCTCACTCTCTACTGTGCTGCACTCAGTTTTCAGGCTCGATTGTGATTGCATTGTTAAATTCGCTGTTTGATATTATTAACAACCAAATAACTCTCAATACCTAAGATATACCTTGAAAATCAACTCATACGATGTTTACTTAAGATAAGAATCATTTCATATAGCTCTCTGTTACCACAATAAAAATCTACAACAATTAAATCCGAGAAATCAACCTCTTGCTAGGCATTTCCTAATTACAATTTTCAATGTTTAATAAAAGACCTAAAAATGGTCACCAATATACCATAATATACATTTTTGCATCTTTTTCTTTTCGTTTAACCAGCCAAACCCCTATGTTAAAGTATTTTGAACAATCCAACCATTCAGAAATAGTATTAATATTCTTTTATCCTCCAAAAGCTAGTTTTTTTTAATTAAGAGCCCTTTGAAACCCACAATTGCTCAAAAATGGCCATTTTGCTGAATTCCCAAATCCAAATCTTTTACCAAATCAACCTTTTACTAAACAGATTTTCTATCACCTTAATATACATTTCTGTTTAAAACCCGAAAAATGAATGTGAAAGCATTTGCATAACCCTGCATTTCTTGCAGACCGTGTTTTGCTCTTATTATGAAATGCTTTAGCCGCTACATGTGACCTTGACGCTCGCTGCAAAAGCAGCATTGTTATCTTTTTGTTTTGTTTTGAGTTTTATTCCTCTCCAGCGAGGTCCCAATTGAATTGAAATGTCATCTCTTTTTTCCCTGTGAATAACACATTTTAGAGAAGACTATCATTAATAAGCTAAATTAATTCCTCATCCGATATCCAACTATATCACAATATTTTGCCAAGACCCCATAATCAAAAATATACTGCAAGCACAACCATATCATAGCAAACACCATTTTTGCTTCAGGACCCCCAAGGCCAATTATTGTAATGTCTTCACGGAAGGGGCCCAAAAAATATTTTAGTCGCTTGTACAAATCGGCCGCCCCACGGCCAACATGGTTCATTCCAATATAATCAGCAGCCGCCGCAACAAAGCGCTACCCCCGCAGTCGACACATTATTTGCCAAGTCTAGAGTCTACTTGTCTTTTTTTAATTACTTTGATACTGCGGAAAAATCTGCTCTGTTGGGATACAAATCTAGAATTTACTTTTTACTTAATGTTGATGTAATCAGCTGTCACTTTTCATGGGCAATATTTGAAGCAAATGACCAACAATGCAAGGAATTAAATATAATTAAGCAATTATAGATTTGTAATCATTGGAATTGTTACACCCATGCATTTTCTTATTGCTTGACACAAAGGGAGAAATAATCACAGTGATTAGTTGTTGTCCTCAATCCAACTTTTACTGTAATGAGGAACATCTCCTGTGTTTGCCAAGCTATATGCACCTAGACATCAATAGTCAAATACCGATTAAGGCTTTACCATGTCACTCTTGCTATTTGGATCAAGGAATCAATAATCGAACACTGATAAACATCCAATCCAAAACTAGTTGTAATCCCCAACATGCAATCATTAATAACTTAAACACTTCAGCATGTCACACTCTATCATTAATAACTTAAACACTAGCATGTCACACTCTCCCCCACAAAAGATGACATCATTACATTCCAAATATCTCTCCACTTGATGGTTATTTTGAACAGTCTTGCGAACTTGTCGCCTCACATCCTCTTCTGTGAACTGATGCTCATGAAAACTCCAGACGGCAAGGTATTAAATATCTGCTCTTTCACTGGCTGTGTTAATGGCATGTTTTCCTTTATCAATAACTTCCAGCCACTACACAAAAGTGACTGTTGGTCATCATCCTTTTCACTGTAGTGAGTATGTTTGTGGGACTGCATGCTATTGTGAATATGGACCACTCTGAGCTCTTCGACAGTCTGGAGAAGACTTTGGTTCTCCTTCTCCAGTTTTAACAGTCGACTACTGATCTGCTCACTCACCTCCTCACTTCGAGTCTGCCGACCCTGAAAGTTGTCATTAGTTTTAGATGGTTGTTCTATCTCGCCTTATGGCGAATAATTGGGGTTAGTTTCCGGAAGGTATAGAGGTCCAATATTTCTGATTCCAGACATCTAATTCAAAGTTTCCCATACTAGGAGTTGAACCCGGCCTTGCTAGGTGAAAACTAGGAATCCTGACCCCTAGACCATATGGGATATTTCATAAGAAGTATAAAGCTTTGATGACAGACTCATTCAATTACCACATCATTTGCAATAGACATCTACTCGGCTAGAAGTGGGAAAGGCTTGTGGGATTTGTTTCTGGAAATTATAGAAAGTCAAAAGTTCTCAATCCATCCACATAGCACGAGGTTTCCCATACCGGGAGTCGAACCCGGGCCATCTGGGTGAAAACCAGGAATCCTGACCGCTAGACCATATGGGATATATCTTCTGAAGCTGATCCAGATCAAGTAGAAGCATGCAGTTTGGATGATGGACTCATGAAATTATATTGGGATCTCGCTACTTCGCGGTTCATCCATCGCGGCTTCAGAGCTTTGAGGTTTTTTTTTTAAATGTAAAAATAAATAAATAATGAAAAATATTAAATTAAAATTAGAAATTACATTATTTTACAAAATTTGAAAACAAATATTCAATTAGAATTAGTAATTGCATCATTTTACAAAATTTTGAAACAAAGAATGCATGTATGGGCAAAGCATCACGGGCATAAACGTACGCTGATTGGCCATCTGAATACTCACTGAACTACTCGACTCCCTATTGGCCCATTCCCCAAGCCCAAGCTTCTCCCGATGCCCATTCTCAGTCCACGCTTATGTTGTGCTGTACAGTACGCTTCTCGCCAAGTTAAGTGTAAAAGTTTTGTGAAGCCTTTAGTGATGCCTCCCAAACGCTCTTTATCCCTTGGTGCATCTAGTGAACCGTAGAAAAAGCGAAATATGTTAACAATTAACGAAAAAGTGAGTTTATTGGACAGGTTGAGAGCAGGAAATAGCTACGCGAGCGTAGCCTGACAATCTGGTCGACAATGGAGGGTCTCATCTCCTCCATTGAAGAGCCCAGAAATTGATGATACATGGTAAGAGCCGTCAAATTCAGCAATCGTATTGATGACGTCATGACTGTTTATAGGCGCATATTCATCGACCAAAAAAAAAAAAACAATGTTCACAACTCCCAATAACGATGTTTCTTACGCGCAAAAAAACAGCAGAAGATCCTCCATGCGGACTACTATGTTAGCTAATTGTGTTAGCTAATTGTAGTGTTTGCTTGTTTTTGAAAGCTGAATAACGATAATTAGTTGTTTGTAAGTAAATTGTTTGGAAGAACAGTGTTCTAGACCCTCAATTGTTATTGTAAACAGACAACATATTTTACAGTTTTTTTTACTAAACTGTATTTGATTTGTTTGTATGCATCAACATGGCACCTGCATTCTGATGTGGAATAAAACACCTGAATGAACAGCATATAGTTTGGTGGTGCTTTTGTGCACGTGGTTATGCTTTTTTAAGCATTTTTGAAGGGGCGCCGCTACCTCGCGGATTTTCAGTTTTCGCGGGTGGTCTCCGTCCCCATTAACTGCGATAACCGAAGTTCAACTGTATTAAGTTCATCCACTTTTTAACCTATGAAAATATACGCGACAATATTAAATATGAATGTGATGGGTAATTTCACATTTAAAAATGATTCTTTTTTCCAAATCACAACAAAGCAATTTATGAACACACTACTTAGAAGCATAACCCCCAAGTTTTGGCGTCAGAGATTTAGCAGCAGAAATCGTAAATCATATAACAAAGATAATTGCACATATGTCAAGCAATAAATATAGGCCCCTTTTTAATATCGAAATGTTAATATTGAACTTATTTTACAATACAGTTTCTGACATGAATCGTATCAGATTAACTAAACAGATTAGATGGTGTCTATATATTTAAACAACTGCAAACACAAGAAAACCTTTGAAAAAACACAATAGATCCTAAAATCGTAAACTCCACCCACAATGGCAGACGGAGGAAAACAAACGCTCATCTATTCCATAAATATGTAGGCAAATCCAACCCTTGTGGCAACCAACCCCGTCCTCCCTGAATGTAAAAAAACTACTCTCATAAGATACAGTGTTCCCCCGCTACTTCGCGCCTCAGTTAACGCGGACGCAGAGCTTTGCGGATTTTTTTCTGGGAAAATTTTTTTTAAAGATATTATATTAAAATTATAAATGAGATAATTTTACAAGATGTGGAAACAAAATATTCAATTGGAATTAGTAATTGCATAATTTTACAAAATTTTAAAACACAAAGAATGCACGTATGCGCAAAGCATCACGGGGCATCACGGAAGCATCACGGCAAAAACGCAAGCTGATTGGCCATCTGAATGCTCACTGAATATACTCGACTCCCCATTGGCCCATTCACCACGGAAGCCCAAGCTTCTCCCGATGCCCATTCTCAGTCCACGCTTATCTCGTGCTATACAGTACGCTTCTCGCCAAGTTAAGCGTAAAAGTTTTGTGAAGCCCTTCGTGATGCCTCCCAAACGCTCTCCATCCACTGGTTATTTGGATCCGTGATTGTTGCGCGAAGCAAATCAGCCTGGACGGAAACTTAATCCGAAGTAAGACTAAATCTTTGTTTGATGCTATGGTGCCTGAGGGTGGTGACGACGACGACAACGTTCTAGACGAGGAAGAAGACGACGGCGACGAAGGTGATCCTCTGCCCGGTGCCTCAAGCCAGACTAACCATCGACCACGTACGGCTTTCGCTGCCAGCAAGGGCTGGCTTGAGAGGTTTAACCGGCGAGTCGGACTAAAGAATGTGTCGTTGCATGGAGATGCAGCCTCTGCAGACGGAGCAGCAGAGAGGCGTTATGTTGAGGATGTCCCCATTAACCGCGATAAGCGAGGGATCACTGTAATTTCAATAAATCTTAACAAATACTCACAATTTGTGACAGTTATTATTTATTTTATAAGAGGTTAACTTCCCACCAAATTTGATAGAGATCAGATGGACACTTAAAAAATGTTCATGTTTACCCAATTAGCATGCAATTGATAGATTTTAACATTAGGTGAATAGGAATTTATTGACTATTATTTAACGTTGAGTGAATAGGGGATTTTCTAAACCATGCTACCAATCTTATTGAAATTTGATGTGTTATTTCCACTTATAAAATAAAAAATAACTGCCAATTATTGCGAGTATTGCTTTAGAAATGGAAGAAATATTGCCAAATTTCAATTCTCATAATGGACTGACTTTGCCTATAGTCTACATTCAGCTTCATCCCAAGTACTGTGTAAGAAAAGACAAGAAGCCGATGCAGTAGTGGTCTGCTCAGCCCAAAAATCAATGCATTGTAACTCCTCGGCTGTTTAGGGAGGCATCTCTTTCAGCAGAATGTTACAAGCAAAATGTTGGTGGGGTTGAAACTAACACATCAGACTTTTTGACAAAGAGTCATAAACAATTTATATTCTTAAATTGTAGTATTCTTTAGATCCAGAATTTAAAAGTAAAAATTCCTGAAACTGTCTATCATCTCTCATCTCATTTCTGAACCGCTTTATCCTCTTTAGGGTCATGAAACCCCTGCATACTAGAGCCAATCCTAGCTGTCTCCGGGCCAGAAGCGGGGGACATGTTGAATCAATGGCCAGCTGATTGCAGGGCACAAGGAGACGGACAATTACGCATACACACAGCCATACCTAGGGGCAATCTAGAATGTCCAATCAACCTACCATGCATGTTTTGGGAATGTGGGAGGTAACCAGAGTAACCCAGAGGAAACCCACGCAGGCACAGGGAGAACATGCAAACTCCACACAGATGGACATGACCTGGCTTTGAACCCCAGAGCTGTGAAGCCAACACACTAACCACTCATGACACTAAGGCGCACAGGTGAAATTGTGTGCATTTAATTTAATATTCCTACTTTTAAAACACAAAAATCTCTGAATTCTTTAACATCGTTACACTTTTGATATGCAAAACTGGGTCTTATAAAAAATTCATAATGATTAACGCAAAGCTTGAGGCACCGTCAGTGGCACGGTGGTGTGCAAAAACAACACTCATAATAGTGAGTTCGGGACTCCGCTTTCTCACCCATGGTTTCATATTTTGTCTTCCAGGTTAGTGAAGAGCCATAAGCACTAAGAAAAAATTATACGTATTCAGTGCATGAATTATTGGCAGTGGTGGGATTTGAACCCACGCCTCCTGAGAGACTGGAGCCTAAATTCAGCGCCTTAGACCGCTCGGCCACACTACCATTGGAATCCTTAGCAGCGCATGCATTAATTGTAAATGAACCTTAAACACCCTTATATTTAAATATTGAAACATGTAATTTGTTACTTGCAATAAGATTAAACACAATGTATTATTTAAAGCAAATGTTCTTAAAATTACCTAACTTTTTCTCAAAATGTAGCTTTTCGATTTAGTGTCACGGCTAGCTAGACTCGAACTGGACTTCGAGCTGCTCTCTTCACGCTGTGGCATTAGGAGACCAAATTTAACATTATCACCCCCTCTGTTTAAAATCTGAATTGAGAACCTGGCGTGAGGTACTGAGACAGTAGTGGGCGATAATGCTGCAGTACGTTGGCTGCCTCCAACCGGAAAACCTAAAGAGGAAGAAGGGGTGGGGTGTTCATTTCTGCATGGCTAGGATTTTAACTTTTTGTTTGTGCGCTTCTTGTTTCTCCTCAATTTGATTGAACTTAAATGAAACTAAACCTCGACAACATGCTCAACATTAAATAGTTTTCGGAATTGGAGGCCAGTCCGTTATTCTTCAATCCGTTTTGGGAGTCGTACTTTAGCCTATTCTAGCTGGCAGCTAACAAAGGAACACGTCGTCTGCATCAGTACGTCGTCAAACGAAGACAAAAAGTGTGAAAAATGCCCGCGAGAACGCCGCCGGTTGCTGCAAAGTTTCAGATGGAACTTAATAGCGTGCAAGAGGATCTCTCATGTCATCAACATTCTATTGTTAGCAAAATGATGCAAGTTAAAGTTGTTCTACACAAACTCGAAGGTACGTTCACTTTAGTCATTATTGCATAATAGACCAATATATACTTTATGTTACACGATTAATATTTCATAATGAAATATTTAACGGGGTGGGCAATGTTGTTTCTGATCGTGACTTTATTGAATGAATCGAAGCATGACAGCGCTTAGCATTATTAGTAGAACTGAGAACGTGCTACAATGATAAACCACTAGATGTCGCCAGCTGCTCAATATTCATGCCTTTAATTTGCAACATCTTCCTTTAGATTACTGTTCTCATACCTGTCAATTTGTAAGTTTTATACGTATGTTATACGTTTTCTTACCATTTCAAATCATGTACGCCGTACACCGACTTTTGTACGGGGGAATAAAAAATATCGCCAATATTTATGATAACCGATCTCAACGAGACCGTTTTGGCTGAAATCCAGATAGTTTCGTAGGCTGGTAGCCAACGACGCTACTGTCATCGACCGTTACTATTGTCACGGTATACCAGCAAAAATTATCCTCAATCGTATGTATTGTTTTAGAGGTGTGTACGGCAATATCGGTAAAGGATGACATGCACATGCGTAGATATACATGGAGTAAATATCGTGGAAGCAAGCATGAAGGAGCCACATAGTAAATAACGAGTTACCGCAAGTAAACATACGTCGTACGGTGTTTGTACGTTTTTTTTGGGGGGGGGGGTTGTACGGGGAATCATAATCATTTATAAGGGCAGGTAACGGCAAAGGTTGACAGGTATGTGTTCTGTAACTTTAAAGTAACCTTGTATTCACATAAAACATTGCTGCCCACCATGATGTATTGTTCTGAACATGAAATATTCTTGTACAGTGGTACCTCAACCTACAACATGCTCGTGGTACGATGAAAATTTAGATCGAATAGTCCGCCCGCGATATGATCAAAATGTCGAGATGCGATCAAGCCAGGTGGCTATGACATGAGAGGCTGTTTACCATTGTAGCGCAGTCTTTTTTGGAACAACACACAGGAAGTCTTCCACAAGATGGGGAACTTCTGCAACCTGTGACTGAGGTAGAGAATATGCAGAGTTACTCTTCCAAGCTTATCCACACAGTTCCTCAGAAGTGTGGAGCTGAAGACAAGAGTAGGAGAGTAGAACTCCTCGACTCCGTTTCTGGCCTGGTAATTATGAAGCCCATGATGGAATGATTGGTCAGAGGTGTTGCCTCTTCTCCCGCCACTTTTGTCCTGCACCGAATATCCACCGGTATTGAGGTGTTGCTCCTTTTGCTGCGTATTGTAACAGCTAGTCCCATGTGTATGAGAGCGTAGGCATGGCTGAATGGTTCCAAAAAAGAAGTAGCAGAAAGAAGCCAAGCTAACAGAACAAAGATGGTTGTACGAACATCAAAGTATATAGTACAAAGTAAAGTAAAAATCGATGTATTATCAATATATTAAAATGTCATTAAAAAAGTTAGGACTGTAAAAACACGAAAGACACAAGAGTGGGCAGAGCTACTGCCACCGCCAGCCTTGTGAACGGTGCCATCTTGGAAAAAAATAAAGATTAGCGAATGGTCTCAAAGTTGCGGCCGAGGGCCAAGCCCCGCCCACTACCATTCCGTGATGCGGCCTGCGAAGCTAGTTCAAAGTTAATGCTAAAATTCAAATGCAGCTTATAAATACAAAGAATATTAACTATCCTCGGAGATATTCACTACATCAATCCGCACAGACATAGAGGTATGGTCTTCCAAAGCAAGAGCGCTTCACCTCATAGAACTACCAGTACCATCAGAGGAGGGGATCGAGACCAACTTCGAAGGCAAGAAGGCCGAATACTTGAATCTGGCAGCCAAGTGCCAGAAAATTGTCTGGAAATGCACCATCTACCCAGTCGAGATTTGCTGCCGAGGCTACGTTGGTCTTCTCCCACTGTTTTTGATCCCTTCATTTATTTTCTGATATGCTAAATCTTGTTATGGGGTGCTTGGGCCTATCTCGGCTGCCTTCAGGCCAGAGGCGAGGAGCACCTTGAATCGGTGACCAGCCCATCGCAGAGCACGAGGAGAAAAACAACCATTCACGCTCACACTCGTACCTAGGGAAAATTGAGTGTCCAATCAGACTTTACCTCTATTTCAATCTCATTAATCCCCCGAATAATAATAGAGCTGCTACTTAATAAAAGTTAATGCTTTTTTACTGTCTCCCCTTTGGTGAAAGCATTTTTATTAAATTAAAATCTAAAACATTAAAGAGAATGTTTACAATGAAAGGGCTCCAAAAAAGATTTGACTAATTTTAAGGAGATACATCACCAGTGAAGAAACTTCTAACTAATAGTGCCTTACTTTGAAAAATGCACCTATAAACAGTTTTCAACTCGTGTTGCTGTTGAAGAAAATAATACAGTAGTAAGTACTGCATTGAGACAAAATGAA
Source organism: Stigmatopora nigra (assembly GCF_051989575.1). Classification (NCBI taxonomy): domain Eukaryota; kingdom Metazoa; phylum Chordata; class Actinopteri; order Syngnathiformes; family Syngnathidae; genus Stigmatopora; species Stigmatopora nigra. Next base: position 4,606,241 of record NC_135527.1, on the reverse strand, counting down.
TGTATGGCACCCTCTTCCGTTTGGTTTCATTTCTGGGAACAAGAAATTCAGGCATTTTATAATTAGAAAATGGTTAATCAATTATGTTTGTGTCCTTGAAGGTTTCAGAAATGATCGTAGTGCTGATGGGCAAGAGTCTGTTGACCTTGAAGGGGAAGTTGAGCTCCCCCAAATCAAAGAGGAGAAGCTACAGTTCTCTCAACAACAAATGGGAGACGAGCAACTTCCAATCAAAAGAGAGGAAGATGATTTCACCTGGTCTCTTGGTGAGTTACTGAAGAAAGAAGATGTTCTGGGTGTGGCCAGTGGAGGGGCGGAGCCTGCAAACACCAAAACATGGCCCCTAATTAAAGAGGAGGAGCCAGTGTTCCCTCTAAAACAAATAGAAGAGCAACTTCCAATCAAAAAGGAGGAAGGAGGATGGCGAGCAGAAAATGTAATTTCTCCTTTATCAGATGGCAACAAGTTGCTTGATGATGATGATGATATGAATAATCCCAGCGTTGACAAACTCTGCAAATGCTTTCAGTGTGGCAAAACCTTTGGGAAAAAGTCTTCTTTGAAAATACACACAAGAACCCACACGGGTGAAAAACCATTTTCATGTTCAGTTTGTGGTCAAAGATTCACAGTGAAGGAACACTTAATTTGTCATGCAAGAACGCACACAGGTGAAAAACCATTTTCGTGTTCAGTTTGTGGTCAACGATTCACACAGAAGGGAAGCTTAGATATGCATGCAAGATTACACACAGGTGAAAAACCATTTTCATGCTCAGTTTGTGGTCAAAGATTCACACGGAAGGAATACTTAATTTGTCATTCAAGAACCCACACTGGTGAAAAACCATTTTCATGTTCAGTTTGCAGTAAAGCCTTTTCTAAAAAAGAAAGCTTAAAAAGGCACACAAGAACCCACACAGGTGAAAAACCATTTTCATGTTCAGTATGTGGTCAAAGATTCACAGTGAAGGCAAGATTAATTAGCCATGCAAGAATACACACAGGTGAAAAACCATTTTCGTGTTCAGTTTGTGGTAAAGCATTCACAGAGGAGGGAAGCTTAAAAAGACACACAAGAACCCACACTGGTGAAAAACCATTTTCGTGTTCAGTTTGCAGTAAAGCCTTTTCTAAAAAAGGCAACTTAAAAACCCACACAAAAACCCACACGGGTGAAAAACCATTTTCGTGTTCAGTCTGTGGTCAAAGATTCACAGTGAAGGGAAGTTTAATTAGCCATGCAAGAACACACACAGGTGAAAAACCATTTTCGTGTTCAGTTTGTGGTCAACGATTCACACAGAAGGGAAGCTTAGATATTCATGCAAGATTACACACTGGTGAAAAAACATTTTCATGCTCAGTTTGTGGTCAAAGATTCACAAAGAAGGAATACTTAATTTGTCATGCAAGAACCCACACTGGTGAAAAACCATTTTCATGTTCAGTTTGCAGTAAAGCCTTTTCTACAAAAGAAAGCTTAAAAAGGCACACAAGAACCCACACAGGTGAAAAAAAATTTTCATGTTCAGTTTGTAGTCAAAGATTCACAGAGAAGGGAAGCTTAAAAAGACACATAAGAACCCACACTGGTGAAAAACCATTTTCATGTTCAGTTTGTGGTCAAAGATTCACAGTGAAGGCAAGCTTAAAAAAACACATAAGAACCCACACTGGTGAAAAACCATTTTCGTGTTCAGTTTGTGGTGAAAGATTCACACAGAAGGGAAACTTAATTAGCCATGCAAGAATACACACAGGTGAAAAACCATTTTCATGTTCAGCTTGTGGTCAAAGATTCACAGTGAAGTCAAGCTTAAAAAAACACATAAGAACCCACACTGGTGAAAAACCATTTTCGTGTTCAGTTTGTGGTCAAAAATTCACACAGATTGGAGACTTAAATAGGCATGCAAGAACACACACTGGTGAAAAACCATTTTTGTGTTCAGTTTGCAGTAAAGCCTTTTCTACAAAAGGAAACTTAAAAACCCACACAAGAACCCACACAGGTGAAAAAACATTTTCTTGTTCAGTTTGTGGTGAAAGATTCATACAGAAGGAAAACTTAATTAGCCATGCAAGAACCCACACTGGTGAAAAACCATTTTCATGTTCAGTTTGTGGTCGGACATTTTCCCGAAAGAGAAGCTTAGAAGAACACTTATTAACCCACACTGGAGAACAATGTTTTCCTGCTCAGTCTGTGAGCACAGATGCGCTACAACAGCCCAATTAAAAAGCTACACAATTCAAAAACATTTTCCAGGAGATATTAATGTTCCAACATTTTCACATAAGGGAACCTAAAAAGAAGTCTCAACAACCCACACAGGAGTAAAGCACCTTTTTCCTCAATTTGTGGCAGGAATATCTTAAAAACATAATTGCCCACATCGGTCAGAAACCCCTTTCCTGCTCAGCTTCTTGCCAGAGATTTAGTCGTAAGGATGACTTAAAATATGCAAATGTGTTGTGACAAGCAATAGCCAAGGACGGCTTTGATTGTTTCATCAAATTCTGTATGAAAGATCATTGTAATCAAAGTATATTTGTATTTTGCATTCTGAAAATAATGTTTACACTTTTTAATGTGTAATAACAATCCACACTTCAAATACAGTATTACCTTAAAATACTTGTTCATTGCGGGATTGAGCTACTATGTCATTTGACTCGTATCTCAAGTCAATTCTTCCAATAGAAATGCACAAAATATAAATTAAGCCATTTCCATCCTAAAAAAAAACCCATCAAATTTGCTCTAATTTACTACTGACTCATTTGGGAACCATCTGGTAGGCTCATATCTCAAATTTGTCCCATATGTTGGAACACTTGTATGTCAAGGTATTACTGTACTGCTCCCCTACTTACGAAGGAGTTAGGTTCCGATCGCTTGTTCATAAGTTGAAAGTGTTCATAAGTTGAAAGTGTTCATAAGTTGAAAGTGTTCATAAGTTGAAAGTGTTCATAAGTTGAAATTCTTCAAATTGAAGTTGATTCAGTGCTATATTTTGTATTATAATTTATGTTTAATGTCTATATAAGTATATTGAGGGTTTATATAAGTGCATTTGTATGTTTAAGGCTTGTATAAGTAACCGGCATTGGTTTGTTGAAGATTTTATATACTTCACAATTCTATCCGCAATAGTATAGCCTAAATTAGGAAATTACAAAGTTAATAATCAATAATGTGATGTAAATAATATGGAAAATGTCTTCACAGTTAAAAACGAAATTTGAAAATTGCAGTATTTGTCTATTGAATTTGTTTGCAAATCCAATAAGAATATTGAGTGTTATTCAAACATAATCCATTTTAATGAAAATAATTGATATATTGAATCTAGGATCTAAGAAACAGTAGAAATATGGTCTGAAAGAATGAATTTTGTCAAAATGAATAAGTAGTACAATGTCCTTATACTTTTGTCATATTATAAGTTATCTTGTCATATTTTGTTTACTTCCAATAAAGCTCTCTTTTTGGTGAAAATAATTTTGGGGTCTTTTTGTTGAATAAAATGAGCCTTCCAAATTCAACGGTGACAAAAAAGAGAAGCGTTATTTGCTTGGATTTAAAACATACTTTTTTTTAGTTATGCTTCAAAATAAAACATGAAACAAAAGGAAAGGACTAATTTAAACTTCAATATGGTAGATTTAAGTGACTAAAAATGAGGAATATAATAACAAAAACGCGGATCCAAAAGGCTGTGAGTCTTCTTCTCTTGTATTTCCGGCAGTTGGGCGTAATGCCCGGGAGACTTAAACGTTTCGTTCCCCTATTAGAAGGACATTCAATTTCCACTCGCCGCTCCCCACTCGACCTCATCCGTTCAAGCTCTCCGCTCGACCTCGCCCGTCCATCCCCGCATCTCCATGCCGATTGGCCCGACAGTCGCACCCGAGCCAATGCCAGCACATTGCTGTTCATCTCATTTAGGCAGAGCATGGTGCTGTAAATGCCAAAGTCGTGGTGTCGACCGCTCAACAGGCACGGCCTCTCTAGAACACAGATGTCAAAGAGGCAGCCCGGGGAACAAATCTGGCCTTCATCATTTTGTACCGTCTGACACCCTTGCCCTAGAGTAAGTTAAGATTGCCTAAAATGATTCATTTTGCCGTAAAGTAACAGTTTAGCGAGCTGACATTTGCAATTGCGGTCATCACACAAAAATCATGGCCATTTTGCACATGGCTGATTAGCTCAGTTGGTCAGAGTGAGGTGCTAATCATGCCAAGGTTGTGGGTTTAACCTCCATATGGGCCATGACAACTCCAAAGTCAATTGAAATTATCTAGGCCAACTTATTATGCCTTAACATAAGTGTTTAGCTAGTTGACGTGTTGGATTTGCTTCATTATGAAAATATATGGGATGTGGAGCACATGGCCTGTTAACTCAGTTGGTCAGAGTGTGGTGCTAATAACGCCAATGTTGTGGGTTCAACCCCCACACAGGCCATGACCTCTTTGTAGTACTTGCCTAATAGAACTTATGTTGCCCTAACTTAACATAAAATCTTGTCTTGATGTTTCTTTAGTTTCTAGGATCGGGTAATTTCTCTGCTCCACAAGGCAGAAGATGCCACCCAGAATGTGAATAATCTCAGTGAGGGAATATTAGCTAGGTTTGTTCCAACCACATTTCTGTTCTTCCCATAATTGTTGTGAAATTAAATTTGTCTTCATATTCAAGCGGTCAGAACTCAACTTTACTTAGCCTCCAATGAGGAAGCCTGTAGAAAATCATAATAGGATTACTCTTAATAGTCGTCACAAGTGCAAAAATCTCCAAATAAAGATGTAAAAACCCTTAAATTCCAAACAACAAAATGCTGTACCGGACTTGTTTATCTGTCTGGTAAGATGACTGAGCTACCTTGCTAATGCTAGTGGGATAACATTCTTAACCTTAGTTTTTCATGCTAATTGCTAGCATGCGCAAACACGAGATTAGACACAATTGGTGTATGTTCTATCAATATTAAAATATAACAAAACATCACAAAATATTCATAGTTGAGAATGTGGTCACATTTTTCACTCAATCATGGATATCTTTTTAACTTTACTCAAAAATCTAAGATAACCACAAATGACATAGAACTCTTCTTAAGAGAGCAAATACTTGTCCAAGATGCTACACAAAAAGTGCATAAACTGATGACAACTCATTCTTTTTTCAAAATTGAATGTAATTTTTACAAATGGATGTATAGTTCTATAAGCATGAAGAGATAATTAAATCTTAAATGGCCATTGTTAGACTAATAATTTTAGCACCTGACTCCAATTCCTTAACTCTGTCTTATCCCGTCTAACAATGGAGCGTGTTCAGGACCGGAGGAGACAAACCAGGGTTGAGTGAGTTAATCCACAAATGATTTATTCCTGCCAAATTGATCCATACACAGCTTAGGCTCATCCTTCCAAAGAATAAACCCGCTAAGTGTCGCTGTCCCCAGCGGAGGATGAGAAAGACATCGCCCAGACCCTCATTTTCCCAGTTACAGTATTACAAAAATGCATATTCATTTGCTGATTGACAATGATGCGGACTGGTCCACGACTACCGAGAGGGGTGTCTTCTCCGGACTACACACTCTCCATCCTCGAATCCACATCATCCAGACCTCTGTCTCCGCTGGTCTTCACACTCTCCATCCTCGAATCCACATCATCCAGACCATCTGTCTCCTTATCAGCATTAGTTCAACCTCAAAAGAAGAATCTCAGAGAGAGCCTTTAGTTCATATTGTAATTGAGTTAAAAACAAGAGTTTAATCCTACAGTAGTACTATCAAAATGAAACAGCTACAGTAAAATGAATGAGTAAAATATGTCAATTCTTTACCATTCAGAATAATTTATCACATTTCCCTTCCCAATACGAGAGTGTCTTGAGAGACTGGAGCCTAAATCCAGCATCTTGGACTGCTTGGCCACACTACCATAAATTGGGGTGATAGAAGGTTTACGCAAACCTGCAGCAATCTATGATCTTAATCTCTGAGGGTGCAGTGAGACACCCGGCTGACTTGCAGGCAGGCGTGTCCTCAATTCCCACTAATGCTAATCCTCAATAAGATTGCCAATTTTTAGTGTTAAAAATAATAACATCAATATTAAGTTAATACATTTTTAACCGATGAAAATATATGCGACAATATTAAATATGACAGTGATAAGCAATTTCACATTGAAAATGTTTCTTTTTTCCTAAAATACAACAAATCAATTTAGTAACACACGATTTAGAAGCATAACCCCAAAAGTTTGGCGTCAGAGATTTAGCAGCAGAAATCTTAAATCATATAACAAAGACCATTTCACATATGTCAAGCAATAAATATAGGCCCCTTTTCAATATCAAAATGCTAATGTTGAATTTATTTTACAATATAGATTCTGACAAGAAATAAACAGGATAGATGATATCTAGATATTTTAAAAACTGCAAACATTGTGCGGCATACGTTTGTAACGTTTATATGTCAAGCAATAAATATAGGCTCTTTTCAATATCAAAATGTTAATGTTGGACTTATTTTACAACACAGTTTCTGACAAATCTTATCAGACTAACTAAAAAGGTTAAATGATATCTATATTTTTAAACGACTGCAAACATTGTGCGGCATACGTTTGTAACGTTTATAGAACGTTTTAGTTTTAGAAGATGCACACGGGTAGTATGCTTGTGACAACTTTCTGACATGTGGTATGATTAACTATGTTTTTATAATATTGAAAATCCACAAGAACCCACACAGGTGGAAAAACCTATACCCAGCTCAGTCTGTAGTAAAAAAATCAGTTGCCAAAAGACCTTAAAATAACACAAAAGAACCCAGAAAGGTTAAACATATTTTCTTGGTCAGTTTGTAGTTAAATATTCACTTGGAAGGTCAATTTAAAGCATTTAGCTTCACAGATTAGATAAGCATTGATCAATTGATACAACCAAATGATGTTGCTTATTATTCTTTCTATATATAATAAAACTTTAGTTTGGAAATTACAGCATTGCAATTATGGGGTTAATACGCCTAAATGTTGCAGTGATAACGATTGGCAATAACAAGCTTAGATAAGGGAGGAAGGAACGATTTTCCGAAAACAATCAGGTATTCGATAATAACCATTTAGGGGAACTCAAAACAAACTCCATTGGAATTTAAACAAACAAGCCTTCATTCAACAAAACATCTCCATAAAGGAGCGAAAAGAGCGTCACAATTTACGACAATATGCAAGTAAGCACAAAGGTTGCTAGGAAAGAAATCAGGCTGCATAAGCATCTTCTTAAGCGTCCTTCCACATTTGCATTCCTTGGGTAGACGTCCAGTAAACAGTCACTGGAACGAGGACTCGGTGGCTTGTTACGATCCCGAGTTCTCTTCAGAAAAATATTGAAGAAGTTTCCATAAAAAATATTAAATATATATATATATATTATATTATATTATATATATATATATTATATATATATATATATATATATATATATATATATATATATATATATATATATATATATATATATATATATATATATATATATATATATATATATATATATATATATATATATAAATATATAAATATATAATAGTATTACAAAATTAACCCAACAGTGCGTGAGGTCCCGCGTCACCGGACCCCTCGCTTTGTCGAATTGTGATCTATTATGGGGGTTGATATGTCACATACTTCACCTGAGAAAAAATATGTCACTGCACAGGCACCCCTGGCATATTGGTCTAGTTGTATGATTCTTGCTTATGAAAAAATGAAAATCAGACACAGGCATTGTCGTCATCATTGACTTGGTGCAATAAGTTAGGGGTCCAAATCGTTATCTATGGTGGGGTATTATGGGACATTAGCCACCTGAGATAAAAAAAGTGTCACTAATTGGGCACCCAAGGCATGTTGGTCTAGTGCAGACATGGGCAAACTACGGCCCGCGGGCCGTATACGGCCCGTTAGACAATTTAATCCGGCCGCCGAGCTTGTCCAATAAATAAAATAATAATGCTTCATAAATCATTCATTACATCTTGTCCATGCAATACCGTGTTTCACCTATAAATGGCGCGCTGACATTTAGGCCTTTGTTGAGTCGCGCCTTTCTCTTTATTTATCCCTCTTTAATTTTCTCATTGTCATTTGAGCCCTTCTGTAAAAATGAGCGGACCAAAGAAAAGGAAAGTGGACAGTGAGTGTCGTGTATTTAATAAAGAGTGGACAACTAAATATTTCTTCACTGAAGTCCGATCAACAGCTGTATGTCTGATATGCCGAGAAACTATTGCTGTTTTCAAAGAGTACAATATCAGCCGTCACTTTGCCACGAAGCATGCAAACTACGCTAGCAAGCAGTCAACACAACAACGAGCGGCTACTGCTCAGAGATTGGTGGCTAATTTGCAGAGTCAGCAGAATTTTTTTCACCGCCAAACTGCAATTCAAGAGGCAAGCACAAAGACAAGCTTTTTGCTGGCCTTCAAACTGGCAAAGGCTAGCAAGCCTTTCTCCGAAGGCGAGTTTTTGAAAGAATGCATGATAGAGACAGCTGGTGTTTTGTGTCCGGAGAGCAAAGGCAAGTTCGAAAAAATCAGCTTATCACGCAGGACAATAACTCGCCGTGTGGAACTCATTGATGAAGATATAGTGAGCGAGTTAAACAAAAAAGCGGCAACCTTTGAGTTATTTTCATTAGCGCTTGATGAAAGTACGGACATTAAAGACACTGCTCAGCAGAAAGGGCGCATCTTTTAATTACGCACTGCAGCGGGACAGAAAGGATTGAGGTTAGTCGCCTATGTTGTTGGGTAGTAATGTTTTGAATGTTGAAAGTTATATTCATCAAGATTTCAATAAATTTTGATATTTGTTTTACTTGGTGCCTTCAATTGAATTGTATTAAAAACAGATGCAATCTCCAGGGTTGATAGATCAGTTTTCTATTCTAATCTATTTGGCCTACTATTTCTCTTGTACATTTGGAAAATGCAGTCCTCAATGTTAGTGAAACGTGTTGAACATTTATTTGCATGTGCTTGCTGTACTATGAGGTTTGGATACTACAAGCAACGCTTTATTATATTTGGCCCAGCAGTCAATGTACTGCTGTGGCCCCTTGTTCAAATTTTATAACCCATAGTGGCCCGCAAGTCAAAAAGTTTGCCCATCCCTGGTCTAGTGGTATGATTCTTGCTTAGGGTGCCATAGGTCCCGGGTCCATCTCCCGGACAAGCTTTCTGTTTGTCGAATAGTGATCTATGGTGGGGTGATACGGGACATTAGCCATCCCAGAAAAAAAGTGTTGTTCACTGAGTGCATCTGGCTCGTTGGTCTAGTGGTATGATTCTCACTTAGGGTGTGAGAGGTCCCGGGTCCAACTCCCGGACGAGCCCTTGCTTTGTCGAATTGTGATCTGTTATGGGGGTTGATATGTCACATTTTCTTCACATGAGAGAAAAAGTGTGATTTAAGAGCCCATATGGCTGTTGTTCTAGTGGTATGAATCTTGCTAAGGGTGCCTAGGGTCTTTCTTAATCAACATTTTCCAATAGTCAGACATAAAATTAAAATTTATGTATATACCTATCCATTGTAGTTTCTCTTTTCGCTCTAGTTGTTTATTTTAGAAATCTGTAAGAAGGTTTGTTCTAAATTGAAACGCTTTCACTTTTTATGGAGACAATAAAACTAATATAAAATGTTCCTTATGGTTTATGGCATTGCTCCTTGAGCAATAATCTTTCCAATCAATATTGGATGCTTTCCATTACGTCTGATCACGTCAATACGTTTATCTTACCTGTCTCCTCAAACGTTTCAACTGAGAGAACCTCCTTACAGTCCAAAGGTGGATCTGCATCCTCCTTTTCAGCTATTTTCATGTCTGCTGTTTGGTCAGCAACACTTGTACGGACGTGCTCATTTTGGGTTGCTTGTGCGTCTTCTCAATGTTTCCTGTTGAGAAGCACAGTCTCCTTCTGCTAACCCAAATTCAATGCATTTTTTTTTAAGTTTTTCTTTTACGCAGATAGCCAGATTAGTCGAATCATCCAGCTCCAACCGTGTAGTGAATAATGGCGTTTGGTATGCTCTACTAAATAGGCTTTCCATATTTTGTTGTCCGGATGACCTCGTTATGTAGGCGCAAAGATTTCATAATGAAATGTGGAACCTTTTATCAATTCAGTCAATTAATCTGGTAACACAATTTGGATGCCATTATCACTATAAATCAATGGTAATTTGGAATTTCATATCGTGCACTGTCTTAGTTTTTTGTTTTTCTCCGTGCTCCCAAATTCTGCATAGCGGATTTATTCCTCCACTTCAAGTTTGACATTTGGAGTACTGCTTTTTTCATTAAAAATGTCATTTGACAAAATATGTTTCCATAATTTGTTGTTGCCATCCCTGAAAAGGGCTTATTGGCAATTTCAGAAATCGACTTCAAATTTCCAAATCTTTCGCTGCCATCCCTGATTGGGGATTATTGGCAGTTTCAGAAATGTATTCCAATTTGCTAAATCCTTTTCCACCTTGATATCTAACGGATTGATTATATCTTGGTGGGTGGCCAATCAAAAACACAAAAAGACAAACAACCATTCACGCTCACACTCATTCATAATCAGACATCAGTGGTCTGCAATTTTTGTCACTAGTGGAGAGCGCCATCCCCAGTCTGGGGCTTCTTGGCAGCTAACCATCTTTTGCTGTCCTATCAGCACTAATCATTCTCAAAAGGACTAGGTTAAAGGCATTTGGTTGCCATCAATTAATTGATGCTAATGCAATCTGTGATATTTTAATAGTCATTAATATGACTCACCCTAAAGCATATTTCATCTAGTGATGGAAAAAAAACAATGAATCATGTTTCGTGCACTAAACATATTCATCTTATTCCATCCTATAGAAATCGTGCTCATCCTAAATTAATTATTTTATCTAAACTTGTCAGGTTGTCATTTTCTGGGCTCACTATTACCACAATTACAATTTAGGAAAAATAACCTTTTAACATTTCAGGAATTTCCTAATATAAATTTCAGTGTTTAATAAGGGACCCATAATTTGTCACTAATATATCATAATATTATCAACTATCTCTCTCTCTCTCCCCCATCTCTCTGTCTCTATCCACATCACAGTCTTTCACTCTGTCAACTTTCTCTGTCTCTCTTTGTCAACTCTCTTTCTCTGCCTGTCTCTTTCAGTCCCCCACCCCTCCCTGTTTGTGCAGGGTGTGGGGGCCTTGGGCTGGTGGGGGCTCTCGCTCTCTATGGCCCCACTGTGTGGTGCTTTAAGAGCATTGTGCAGTTTATTGAGGGGGCGACCCCCCTCTCTTTGCGTCGGGGGTGGTTGGGTTGGTGCTACCCCCGTTTCGCTGCGTCGAGGGGGTTTGGACTGGTGGAGGATGAGCATTTGAGCTACGCTCTTCTTTGTTTTGCGGCTACACTTTGGTCGGCCATCTTCTCCCTGCCATGTGCTCATCCTTTCTTCTATCCCGCCCTCGCATCTCTTCTTTTGTTCTAGGGGCTCCCCATCTCAATTTATTGTCTCCTGAATACTTGTTTTCTTATCCTATTTATCCACCTAACTGGCTGTCTTAGTCGTTTCTACTTATTTTAAGCGACAATCGTCGAGATTTATGAACACACCACTGTGTATTTCCGGTTCATATGTATCCTTCCAGTTGGTGTGTATATGTGTATATGTGTATATGTGTATATGTGTATATGTATATATGTATATATGTGTATATGTGTATATGTATATATGTATATATGTGTATATGTGTATATGTATATATGTATATATGTGTATATGTGTATATGTATATATGTATATATGTGTATATGTGTATATGTATATATGTATATATGTGTATATGTGTATATGTATATATGTATATATGTGTGTATGTATATGTATATATGTATATATGTGTGTATGTATATATATATATATATATATATATATATATATATATATATATATATATATATATATATATATATATATATATATATATATATATATATATATATATATATATATATATATATATATATATATATATATATATATATATATATATATATATATATATATATATATAAATCCTTTACGAGGGATTCTTTCACCCCCTAGTCTAAACCGCGTCACCAGTTTTCCTTACGAACGTCACCTATGGCCGAAGTGTACATTCGCCGCATTTCTTGTGTATTCCCTTTTTTTGACATACATACTCCCCAACGATATGCAAATATTTCCCATTTATGGAACGTTTTTCTTCGACTTTTTCACGAGAGGAAAAATGGGATTTTCACCAGCCTTGTTATACATTGATTTTAAACAGCTTTACTGTCTCTTGTGTGTGCATCGTCTTTCTGGCCGGGTTCTTTCTTCAAACGGGCCGCGATCGACCGAAAAATGCCCTCTCTTTCAAAGTAAGAGTAGCTGACGTCAGAAATCTTGGCTTTCAGTCCACCGCGGTCCGAGAAATTCAGAAATGAATTCCCAGGTTTTTAGGCACCAGAAAAAGTCGGGTATGAAACCATATACATTCAATACTTTCGGATCAGAGGAGGCACACGCAGAGTCGGCTTGATGAGATTTTCAAAGACTTCAGATGAAGGAGGGGTCAGAGTAGCCAGCGCTGGGAGATGTGTCCATCCCCCAGCCTGACCAGTTCAAATCTCTACTTACCCCCAACAGTTGAGCTAGTTTTATTAACAAAGGGTCATGTGACCTAGGTACAAACTTAAGGTGGGAAGAGGTGAACAAAGAAATGGGCGTGTCTTGGTATATGATGCGCCCCCAACCCATTGGTGTCATGATGGAACTTTTCACTAGGCTCTGCAAAATACTATCCTAGTGACTATACTGAATAAAAGTATAAAGAATACATTCTATATGTTGTACCCCTGAATTCGGGCAATTTATTTGCCTTTAAAACACGGGGAAATAATCAGACAGGTCAGTTGTTGTTATTTTCAAGCCAACTTTTCGTGATATCAATTCACACAAAAACATAATATACAATAACACACAAATATATACATATAAATATATTAACAACCCGTTATAACCCAAAACAATGTACTTGTTTCATAAACGGTCATAACTTCTGACTATTGTAACTTGTTACCTTTTGTTTTGCAACTTAGCAAAGTCCTCAGCTAGTTAGCAGGGCAAACAAAGGAATCTCAATAACATAGCTTAGCTTCATTGCTACGACCGTCATACACACATACACATCACAATGCTAACGCTAATGGCGGCCGAGGGTACGTTGCAAATGCTATTATTACCTGTGCTCTACTCGAGGCTCGTGAAATCTCAATAGCATAGCTTCCTTTGCTACGACTGTCATATACTGCAGACTATCATGCTAACGCTATAATGGCGGCCATAGGTAGCTTGCTAATGCTATACATCCGAGACACGCACACACATAAAAAAGTAAACAAACATTACTAAACATTATGTTCTTTCTCACATGCTAACTATTGTCTCTTGCATACCCCACACTCAATCGGTCTCCACAACAAAACAACATACCTTTAAAACACGGGGAAATAATCAGACAGGTCAGTTGTTGTTATCTTCAAGCCAACTTATAGTGATATGCCTTTGGTTTGGTAAGGGTCCCTCCACTCCATTGAGTAGTAAATCCTTATTATTGCTCTACTTGGTCGGGTGAAGTCGCATGTGGGCCTTTGTTAAGAGTTTCATCACAATGTTATCGCGGATGAATTTGTTTCCCTGCAGAGCACATGTGTCAAAGTGGCGGCCCGGGGGGCAAATCTAGCCCACCGCATCAATTTGTGTGGCCCGGGAAAGTCAATCATGAGGGCCGACTTTCTGTGTAAGGACGAAATTAAAATGAAATTAAATTTCCATAATAGATAACAATTTGACAAAACAAAGGCTCATCAAAGGTGCCCACACAATTAAACTTTTTTCACAGATGGCTAATGTCCCATATCACCCCACCGAAAGTCACAAAGCAGGAGCCCGTCTGGGAGTTGGACTCGGGACCCATGGCAAACTTACACCACTAGACCAATGAGCCAGGGCCTTACCTACAGTGACACTTTTTTTCTCAGCTGGCAAATGTGACATATCAAGCTCCATAATAGATAGATCGCAATTCGACAAAGCAAGGACTCGTTCGGGAATTGGACCCGGGACCTCTCGCACCCAAAGCGAGAATCATACCACTAGACCAACAAGCCTGGTGTGCCTAAACAGTGACACTTTTTTTCTCAGGTAAAGTATGTGACATATCAACACCCATAATAAATCACCATTTGACAAAGCAAGGGCTCATCTGGGAGTTGGACCCAAAACCTCTCACATCCTATGCAAGAATCATACCACTAGACCAACGAGCCTAGTGCGCCTATACAGTGACACTTTTTTTCTCAGGTGGCTAATTTCCCATATCTACCCCATAATAGATCACAATTTTACAAAATAAGGGCTAGTCCAGGAGTTGTGCCCGGGCCTTCTCCCACTCATTGCGAGAATCATACCACTAGACCAATGAGCTTGGTTGCTCATACATTGACGCTTTTTTTTCTCACCGGTGAAATGTGACACATTAACCCCCATTAAAGATCACAATTCGACAAAGCAAGGGCTCATCCGAGAGTTCGACCCAGGACATCTCGCCACTAGACCAACGAGCCAGATGTGCTCTCTGAATGACACTTTTTTTCCTCAGATGGCTAATGTCCCATATCTCCAGAACTACACACATGCCCTGTACAACGTTGATTTTATAATCGTGCCTACCCACAGCACAGGACACTTTCCAACAAACTGCCCCAAATCTACCTGCCAGAGACTAGTATCAACAGGGTTTTCCAAAAATCACCATTTCAAGGATGCAAGTCTCATTTCTCAAATGAAACATCACACCCTTTCGCGCATTTGGAGCCTCAGTCACAACATGCTGGCATTTACGTAGACTCACTAGGGATGCCGTCAGAAGGGTGTTGTAGACGCCGTGCACACGGTCTCTTTCTCAGACGTCAATAAGGAGCACCTGGGTTCCTGCTGTGGCATATTGACCTCCAAGGCTCTTAGGACCAAAATGTAAGGTTAATCAATAATTATAATTTAATATAATTATAAAACAACACAGGGGGACACCTGATTCAATTATATATATTTAATTAACTTGGCATCTCTGGTGATCCACTTTCAAGGGAGAACACATTCCGACATCGTCCTTGTCACGAATAATTCTACGGTGCGGTAATTTCTCCTGCCCCTGTAAGACCATAAATCAAAACAATTAAAATGTTTTTGATTAATCCAACTGGGTAAGCAAAATCAACACCTGCAACAATCATAGCATATCAAGAATTCAATAACAACAATTACGGGGAAACTCAAAACAAAACTCCATTGGAATTCAAACCAACAAGCCTTCATTACACATTCTAATGCCATAAAGAAGCGGAAAGAGCGTCACGATTTATGACAATGTGCGAGTAATCACGAAGGTTGGTTGGATAGCAATCTTGCTGCATCAGCATCTTCTTAAGCGTCCTTCTAGGCCTGCATTCCTTGTGTAAAGGTCCAGCAAACAGTCCTTGAAACGAGGACTCGGTGACTTGTTTCGGTCCCGAGTTTTCTTCAGACAAATTGAAGAAAATTTCATACAAAAATGATTAAATGCACACATATATAATAGCATCCCAGAATGACCCCAACATGTTTCTTGACTTTATTTACATTTTTTAAACCTACAAATGTGTCAGAGCATTTTAGCCTGACCCTTATGGATCATTTTGTTACCTGCTATCTTAACTCATTATCTGCCAGAGCAAGTAATCCTATTTCACTCCAATTGAGGATAGGCATCCAATCCAATTTGACTGGAGGGTTTGCAGTCAAAATAATTTGGATATCTCTCCCTGTCAAGGGCAGCTAATGACACTTACTAGAATCAGCCTAACCTGCGAGTTTTTGGAATGTAGGAGGAGACCGGAGTACCCGGAGGAAACCCACGCAGGCTTTTGGAGAACATCCTAACTCCACACAGGTGGACCGACCTGTTCTTGAACCCAGAGCCCCAGAGCTGTGAGGCCACCCGCACCACCGGACCATCAGAAATGTAAATTCAATAAATCAAAAAATCTTGTTTTTATACGATTCTAATACTCTGAAAATGACGCATTGGGCCCGATTTTCGTAAAATCCTGATACGATTTTTGATCGGTGGGCATCCTTGAGAAGAATGTGAAGTGAGTTATTCATTTTAAGAATTAATGAATGTCAAGATCAGTTTTTCACTGCAACTGCAACACTTGAAGGTGAGGTATTTTGCTTCTGTAAATAAGAAATGACTGTCAGTAGCAGAGAATGGTTTCGATCCATTGACCTCTGGGTTATGGGCCCAGGACGCTTCCGCTGCGCCACTCTGCTTCCTCTCAGTTGTAAAATGACAAGCTGACACACAAATTTAATCAATCAGACTAATCCAAGCAGACATACAGAGGCACATGACAATTCCATCCTGCTGACTGAGCTCCTGAGGACCACCAGCACAAGCACCTCGGTCTTGAATGTGGACTGTCACATCCACGGTGAGTTCTGCAATTTACAGTCATCCATTTTTCAGTTAAGAACTTCCATTTCAATGAAAAACACAATTACAAGACGTTCGGCGGCACAATTAACATAATCAAGATAACAGCTAATAGCTAATGTTTCTATACAAATTGAGCAGGAGGACATTTTTCGTTTTACCAGTATGAGATGTTGTGTGTTTTTTAAAAGTGTTCTTGTGATTGAATGTTTGACCACACACTGGGCAGGGGAAACGTTTTTTTTTCCTGTGTGGATTTGTTCTGTGATGCTTGAAATTGGCCTTCCAAGTGAATTTGTAAATACAAACTGACAAAGAAAATATGTTTAACCTGTCTGGGTTCTTTTGTGTGATTTTAAAGTCTTTCGGCAACTGAATTTTATACAACAGACTGAGCAGGAAAAGGGTTTTTCACCTATGTAGGTTTTCAATATTATAAAAAACATAGTTAATCATTCCACATGCCAGAAAGCTGTCACAAGCATAATACCCGTGTGCATCTTCCCAAATTAAAACTTTCTATAAACGTTACAAACGTATGCCGCACAACGTTTGCAGTTGTTTAAATATATAGATATCATCTAATCTGTTTAGTTAATCTGATAAGATTCATGTCAGAAACTGTATTGTAAAATAAGTTCAATATTAACATTTTGAAATTGAAAAGGGGCCTATATTTATTGCTTGACATATGTGCAATTGTCTTGGTTATATGATTTAAGATTTCTGCTGCTAAATCTCTGATGCCAAAATTTTGGGGTTATGCTTCTAAGTACTGTGTTCCTAAATTGTTTTGTTGTGATTTGGAAAAAAAGAAACATTTTCAATGTGAAATTGCCTATGACATTCTAAATTAATATTGTCGCGTATATTTTCATAGGTTAAAAAATGGATTAACTTAATACAGTTGAACCTCAGTTATCGCAGTTAATGGGGACCGAGACCACCTGCGAAAACTGAAAATCCGCGAGGTAGCGGCGCCCCTTCAAAAATGTTTAAAAAAGCGTATCCACGTGCACAAAAGCACCAACAAACTATATGCTGTTCATTCAGGTGTTTAATTCTACATCAGAATGCAGGTGCCATGTTGAGGCATACAAACAAATCAAATACAGTATATTAAAAAACTGTAAAATATGTTGTCTGTTTACAATGACAATTGAGGGTCTAGAACACTGTTCTTACAAACAATTTACCAATTATCGATATTCAGCTTTCAATTGCTTGACATGTGCAATTGTCTTTGTTTCATGATTTAAGATTTCTGCTGCTGAATCTCTGATGCCAACATTTTGGGGTTATGCTTCTAAATCGTGTGTTACTAAATTGCTTTGTTGTGACTGGGAAAAAAGAAACATTTTCAATGTGAAATTGCTTATCACTGTCAAATTTAATATTGTCGCGTATATTTTCATAGGTTAAAAAGTGGATGAACTTAATACAGTTGAACTTCGGTTATCGCAGTTAATGGGGACGGAGACCACTCGCGAAAACTGAAAATCCGCGAGGTAGCGGCGCCCCTGCAAAAATGCTTGAAAAAACGTATACACGTGCACAAAAACATCACCAAACTATATGCTGTTGTTTCAGGTGTTTTATTCCACATCAGAATGTAGGTGCCACGTTGATGCATACAAACAAATCAAATACAATATAGTAAAAAAAACCTGTAAAATATGTTGTCTGTTTACAAAAACAATTGAGGGTCTAGAACACTGTTCTACCAAACAATTTACTTACAAAGAACCAATTATCGTTATTCATCTTTCAAAAACAAGCAAACACTACAATTAGCTAACATAGTAGTCCGGATGGATGATCGTCTGCTGTTTTTTGCGCGTAAGAAACATTGTTATTGGGAGTTGTGAACGGTGTTTTTTTTTTGGTTGATGAAGATGCGCCTATAAACAGCCATGACGTCATCAATACGATTGCTGAATTCGACAGCTCTTACCATGTTATCATCAATTTCTTTGGCCCTGTTTTGGAGGTCTTTGGCAGCATTGCAGAGATCCTGCAAATTATGCAAAGTAAGGCCACCTTCGTCAGCTTCCTTACCCTCGTCAGTAGCAGCCTCGTCTTCCTCCTCACTCGCCGATTTGGCCATTTTCTTCAGTGGGTTTGAGAGGCAGTCGGTGAAATTTGTAATTTCATCAGCATTCATATCCGAGAAGCCTTCAGTCTGTACATCAATGGCCGAGTAATGGATTTCGTTAGGAGGGAAACCATCATAGTCTTGGGTGATTTTGTATGGCCACAATTTCTTCCAGCTGGAGATGAGTGTCTGTTCTTTCAGGTCCCTTTGGGGATTCTGAATATTAGTCAGACACGTAGCTATGTTGTAGTCCTTCCAATAAGATTTGATGCTGAAGGTCTCGTCGGGCTCTTCAATGGAAGAGATGAGACCTCCATTGTCGACCAGATTGTCGGGTTACGCTCGCGTAGCTATTTCCTGCTCTCAACCTGTCCAATAAACTCACTTTTTCGTTAACTGTTAACATATTTCGCTTTTTCTTCGGTTCACTAGATGCACCAGGGGATAAAGAGCGTTTGGGAGGCATCACTAAAGGCTTCACAAAACTTTTACACTTAACTTGGCGAGAAGCGTACTTTATAGCAGAAGATAAGCGTGGACTGAGAATGGGCATCCGGAGAAGCATGGGCTACTGTAGTGAATGGGCCAATGGGGAGTCGAGTAGTTCAGTGAGTATTCAGCTGGCCAATCAGCTTGCGTTTATGCCCGTGATGCTTTGCGCATATGTGCATTCTTTGTGTTTAAAAGTTTTGTAAAAGGATGCAATTACTAATTCCAATTGAATATTTGTTCTCAAATTTTGTAAAATAAGGTAATTTCTAATTTTAATTTAATATTTGTCATTATTATTATTTTTTCATTTAAAAAAAACGTGAAGCTCTGAAGCCGCGATGGTGGAACCATGAAGTAGCGAGGTCCCAATGTAATTTCATGAGTCTATCATTCAAACTTCATGCTTCTACCTGATCTGGATCAACATGTTATGATATATCCCATATGGTCTGGTGGTCAGGGTTCCTGGTTTTCACCCAGGTGGCCCGGGTTCGACTCCCGGTATGGTAAGCTATATATTAGATGGATGGATTGGAAACTTTTAAACCTCTATATTATAGAGGTTCAATAGTTCCCAATCCACATGTCAGAAAGCTGTCACAAGCATACTACCCGTGTGCATCTTCTCAAATTAAAACTTTCTATAAACGTTATAAACCTATGCCGCTTAATGTTTGCAGTTGTTTAAATATATAGATATCATCTAACCTTTTTAGTTAGTCTGATAAGATTTATGTCAGAAACTGTATAGTAAAATAAGTTCAACATTAACATTTTGATATTGAAAAGGGGCCTATATTTATTGCTCGACATATGTGCAATTGTATCTGTTATATGATTTAAGATTTCTGCTGCTAAATCTCTGATGCCAAAATTTTGGGGTTATGCTTCTAAATCGTGTGTTACTAAATTGCTTTGTTGTGATTGGGAAAAAAGAAACATTTTCAATGTGAAATTGCTTATCACTGTCAAATTTGATATTGTTGCATATATTTTCATCGGTTAAAAAATGTATTAATTTAATATTGATGTTACTGTTTTTAAACAATAAAAATCTTCTTGAGGATTAGCATTCGTGGGAATTGGGGCGTGCCTGCCTGCAAGTCAGCCGGTTGTCTCACTGCACCCCCAGACATCTGGGATAGATTGCTGTAGGTATGTTGAAACCTTCTATCACCCCCATTTATGGTGGCGTGGCCGAGCATTCCAAGGCCCTGGATTTAGGCTCCAGTCTCTCGGGACACTCTGTTGGGATTTATCCATCAACGCTGCTTTTTTTACAAACCCCCTGGGACTTCTTACATGAAAATCTTGATGAAAGAGTCCTCGCTGAGGGTGCCCAGATACACAGTCGCTTGTGCAGGCAGATTTCCTTGTGGAGGGGCTGGGAATAACTGTCCACGGAGTGTTTGTTAGTGGCTGTCAAGTGGAGGGACAAACAATCCACTCACGTGCTGTCCTTTTCTGGAATCCTCTAGATGGCGATGTGCACTTGGTTACTAACGTCCCTGCCGGCATACACCACCCCGTACGTACCTTTTCCGAGGACCACTTGGTTGCCGTTTTCGTTGGTCTCATACAAGTTTTGGGAAGGGAAATGTGATAAATCATTATGGATGGCCATTTAAGATTTAATTACCTCTTTATGGTTTTAGAACCATACTTCCATTTGTAAAAATTACATTCAATTTTGAAAAAAAATTTGTTGTCATCAGCTTATGCACTTTTTGTTTAGCATTTGGACAAGTAATTGCTCTCTAAAGAAGGGTTCTATGTCATTTGTGGTTATCTTAGATTTTTGCGTAAAGTTAAAAAGATATTCATGAAGGAGTGAAAAATGTGACCACAATCCTCAACTATAAATATTTTGTGATGTGTTGTAATATTGATGGAACATATACCATTTGTCTCTCATCTCATGTTCGTGCTTGCTAGCAATTATTATGAAAAGCTAAGGTTCAAAATGTTAGCCCACTAGCATTAGCAAGGTAGCTCAGTCACCTTACCAGACAGATATAAATTAATTCGAAAGTGATTCGAAAAAATCAATTACTAAGCGAGTTGGCCACATCGCACAATACAAGCAAACAATTGCAAGGCCAACTTGTTAGCCTATCTTGCATTCCACGATCTTAACAAACAATAGTAAAACCAGTTTGGCTTGTCTATCTTACATTCTACGATCTTAACAAACAATTGTAATACCAGTTTGGCCACCTGGCTCAACATAAACAAACAATTATTAAGCCAGTTGGCTTAGTCTATCCCACAGCATGTAATAAATCTTATGTAATAAATAAGCAAGAGAGGCATCGATTCGACAGAATGATCTGGGACAGAGACGAGTTAGGATCGATTCTCTCTTGCACGACACCGGTTATGACTCAGATTCCTGTTTTATTTATGTGTGCATTTGTGAATGCCTATTGCTGAACCTATCACTTGCCATAAAGAAATACTCTTTTTTAAAGATAAATCTATAACAGATGAAGTTCAATGTGCCCCTTTTTGACAAAATCGAAAATCAAAACTAGATAAAGGCAGGGTCATTGGTGCAGTCTTTCTTGATCTCAAAAAGGCATTCGACACCTTTAACCACCAGACACTGCAAACTAAACTGTCAAATTTTAATTTCTCACCAAGCATTGGATTGAATCAGACAAACAGAAAAACAGTTTTGGGGGGTACCGCAAGGCTCAGTGCTAGAACATACACCAATTGTGTCTCATCTCGTGTTCATGCAAGCTAGCAATTAATATGAAAAGCTAAGGTTAAAAATGATAGCCCACTAGCATTAGCAAGGTAGCTCAGTCAACTTAGCAGACAGATAAACAACTCCGGTACAGCATTTTGTTGTTTCAAATTTAAGGGTTTTTAGATCTTTATTTGGAGATTTTTGCACTTGTGACGACTATTAAGAGTAATCCTATTATGATTTTCGGCAGGCTTCCTCATTGGAGGCTAAGCAAAGTTGAGGAGCACTTTTCTGACCGCTTGAATATGAAGACAAATTTAATTTCACAACAATTATGGGAAGAACAGAAATGTGGTGGGAACAAGCCAAGCTAATATTCCCTCACTGAGATGATTCACATCCTGGGTGGCATCTTCTGCCCTGTGGAGCAGAGAAATTACCCGATCCTAGAAATTGAAGAAACATCAAGACAAGATATTATGTTAAGGCAACATAAGTTCTATTAGGCAAGTAGTACAAAGAGGTCATGGCCTGTGTGGGGGTTGAACCCACGACTTTGGCGTTATTAGCACCACACTCTGACCAACTGAGTTAACCGGCCATGTGCTACACAGCCCATATATTTTCATAATGAAGCAAATGCAACACGTCAACTAGCTAAACACTTAGGTTAAGGCAAAAGAAGTCGGACTAGATCATTTCAATTGAATATGGAGTTGTCATGGCCCATATGGAGGTTAAACGCACAACCTTGGCATGATTAGCACCTCACTCTGACCAACTGAGCTAATCAGCCATGTGTAAAATTGCCAAGATTTTTGTCTAATGACCGAAATTGCAAGTGTCAGCTCACTAAATTGTTACGTTACGGCAAAATGAATCATTTTAGGCAATCTTAACTTACTCTAGGGCAAGGGTGTCAAACGGTACAAAATGATGCAGAATGCCAGATTTGTTCCACGGGCTGCCTCTTTGACACTTGTGTTCTAGAGAGGCAGCACCTGTTGAGCGGTCGAACCCACGACTTTGGCATTTACAGCACCATGCTCTGCCTAAATGAGATAAAGAGCAATGTGTTGGCATTGGCTCGGGTGCGACTGTCGGGCCAATCGGCATGGAGATGCGGGGATGGACGGGCGAGCGGCGAGCTTGAACGGATGAGGTCGAGTGGGGAGCGGCGAGTGGGAATTGAATGTCCTTCTAATAGGGGAACGAAACGTTTAAGTCTCCCGGGCTTCAATGGCATCCGAGCAAACCCACCACCAGGTTGTGATTGGTTGAGAGCTCCATCCCTCTCTATACCCGAGTATCCAAGACATGCGGGTGTCCTGGTGCCAAATGCACATATGGGCACCCTTATGCTTGAACATGGTGTTCATTATTGTCAATCAACTACGAGTGCCGATATTCAACAATAGAACATCACTCAAATTTCAATCAGGGGGGACGTTCTTCCCAATCAATCCCTCCAGTTCTCACATCAACATTGAAGTCCCCCAGCAGAACATGGAGTCCCCCTAAGGAGCACTCTCCAGCAACCCCTCCAAGGACTCCAAAAGGGGTAGATACCCTGAACTGCTGTTTTGTGCATGCACACATACAACAATCAAGTGCCGTTCCCCCACCTGAAAACGGAGGGATGCAACCCTTTTGTCCTGCTGGCAACTCCAGAGCCAAACTATGTCGAGCCGGGTTTTCTCAACCTTACGCTCAGGCTTTTCCTAACCGCGTCCAGGCGAGGGAAGATTTCGTCCAATAATGTTGCTCATCATAAGAGATCCTCTGAGCCATTCTTCGTCTTATCCCACACATCAGACCAGTTGGCCATGGGTAACCCTACCAGGGCTACAAGACTCCGGTCAACATTGGTCCAAGAATCACTGGGCCTGATTAACCCCACGGGAGACAACATCAGTTCCTTTTTTGTAGAGGCAAACTACCCCACTTCCAAGAGTTACCATTGCTGTGAAAAAAATGTTCTTGGAATTGCCTTATAGATTCATACACATGCTTAAAAGCATGTTATCAACAAAAAATGCAGTATCATTTAAAAAAAACAACTGAACAAGACAGGTAAAAAAATGTAAACAATCGAAAATGACATCTAAATATGAGAAAAGAAATATTTATCCTTAGTGTTGGACAGTATTCATTAATACTATTATATGTGTTTTAGCATTTTTGTATGAAAGCTTCTTCAATTTTTCTGAGGAGAACTCAAGATTGTAACAAGTCACCAAGGACTGTTTACTGGACCTTCACCCCAGAATGCAGCCCTAGAAAGACGCTTAAAAAGATGCTGATGCAGCGGGATCACCGTTTGAACAACCTTTGTGACTATTCGCATATTGTCGTAAATTTTCAACAATCTGAGTCTGAGCCTATTTGGGTTAAGGAGGTGATAAGAATCTAACTTGACTGCAAAGTGGCTTACAAGGAAACCATTTTCAAACCGTCTGCCAGCTGATTTAGGTTGGGTTTGCAAAGTCCGATGTGTTGCCGACACTAAAGGTTGAACCAGGGATCTTTAGATCGTAAGGTATTAGCTCTCCCAACTGAGCTACTGCAGGTGTTTTATAAAGTCAACAACCAACTTCAATTGAAAATTGACTCATGGCTTACTATTCCATGGGCTTTACCCAAGACTCATACATTCATGCATACACATCAAAAGTAAATAAACATTACTAAACATAATCTTCTTTCTCACATGTTAAACACTGCACAGTCGAACCTTGTGATACGACCACTTCGCCATATAACATTTTGTCTTACGACAAACATTTCGATCGAATAATTCGCCTGTGGCAGTAGGTCTGTCCACTCTTTTTACATTTGACTATTTCTTATTACATTCCTTTTTACTTTACTTTGTACTTTATACTTTTTACCTTAATAATGTGTGATGAGTATGTTAATACTTTAGTCCTATTTACTGATTATGTTTCATATGTACTGTTAAAGGATGCAGTTTTTTATATGTATCGTATCTTGTGCTGACCCGGCCTGTCTGTCAAATTTTTTAAGTCAATGTGACAGATGTGCCAGGGGTGTCCATACGGTGACACTTTTTTCCTTAGGTGGCTAATGTGAAATATAAATTGTATTCTTATATTTAATCTTGCGCCCTTTTACACTCTGATGTATTAAAAGTTACTAGAATAGAATTTAATTTACACCTGTTGGTTAAAATGTGCCCAACACCTTTTGTACTCCACCTCCTTCATTTGTATTAACGCCTCCCATTTTTATGACTTGTCTTGTCTCTATTAAAAACAGAGTTGAAGCAGCTTTTCAGCGAGAAATAGCTTTGTGGAGCCTGAAGAGTTGTCACACTCTCCGGCCTCTGAATTGTTGCATCCCCCGCCTCTGCAGACGGGGCCTTTCACCTGTGTGGGTTTTGGGGATTTTAGATATTATAAAAACATAGTTAATCATACTACATGTCAAAAAGCTGTCACAAGCGTACTACCCGTGTGCATCTTTTCAAATTAAAACTTTCTTTAAACGTTACAAGCTTATTCCCTACAATGTTTGCAGTTGTTTAAATATATAGATATCATCTAACCTTTTTAGTTGGTCTGATACGATTTATGTCAGAAACTGTATTGTAATATAAGTTCAATATTAACATCTTGAAATTGAAAAGGGGCTTATATTTATTGCTTGATATATGTGCAATTGACTTTGTTAAACGATTTTTGAGTTTTGCTGCTAAATCTCTGACGCCAAAATTTTGGGGTTATGCTTTAAATTAGTGTCTTACTAAATTGCTTTGTATGATTTGGAAAAAAAGATACATTTTCAATGTGAAATTCCCTATCACTGTCAAATTTAATATTGTCATTGGTTATTATATTTTCTCAAAATGACAGTAAATTAACTATGGAGGGGTGCCCAACTTCAGTCCTCCAGGGCCCCTTTGCGGTCCCTTTTTCATATCTCCCTCCTCTACCACACCTGAACCAAATGGTCAACTCCTCAGCCAGCTGTCCATAAGCTTTATAACAATCCAAATTATTTGATTCAGGCGTGTTGATGGAGGCAGACATGGAAAACACATTTGATAGTGGCCCTTGAGGGCTGGAGTTGGGCACGCTAATGTAATGTAAATTTGTTCATTCATATTCCATACTACACATCCTAGCAAGTGTTGCGGGGGTTGCTGGGGTCTATCCCACCAAGCTTCGTAGCAAAAGGCAGACAACACCAGTAAGCCGTAGGGCACAAACAACCATTTGCACTCACAATCATACCGACACTATTGGGAATTGAGGCCACGCCTGCCTGGAATTCAGCCGGGTGTCCCACTGCACCCTCAAAGATCTGGGATAGATTGCTATTAGGTTTGTGGAAAACATTTATAGATTCATCTAAGGTAGTGTGGCCGAGCGGTCTAAGGCATGGGTTCCAATCCCACCACTGCCAATATCTTCTGATCTTGTTGGGTCTGAAGTTACAGACAGGCATGAGACTGTGCTACTGTTAGGTTCATTAATAATTACCTTCGTCCGTAATTATCAATAACTGCAGGAAGACATCTTATTCAATTATTGACATTTAATTAAATAGAAATGGATACAACAGATAAAAGCCTCCGGAGGGGAGCGTTACAGCAAGTGTCACCTTACAACTTCCGAACGTCTCCTCGAATAGACGTTTTCGTCCCACTCTTATGGTCATGAATCAAAACAATTTACAGAGTTGTTGATCATTCCATCACGTATGAGTAAAAACAACATCTGGGACTACAATAACAATCAAAGTATTTTACCAATAACAAAAACAGGAGACTAGACCTAACAACATTTAGATTAGAGTAATTATACAACCTCCTTGACCTAAGAATCATATAATATAATCATAATCATATAATCGTTACATACAGAAAAACCCGAAGTGCACGGTTACATAACGATAACAATATTCTTGTTATTGGCCGAATAGCCCTGGCCTCGTCACCAAGGGCCCACCAAATCTCAAGGACCCAGATTGGGTGGATTGTTTGTATAACCATCCTGGAACAGGCCGTCCAGGTTAAAGATGACTTGGCGTGACCTCGCAACACTTGAAAAATAGAAAGAGAATGATTTAAACAAAGAAAGGAATTAATACAGAGAATAGAAAGAGAATGATTTAACAAAGAAATGAATTAATACGACTATTATAAAAGTAATACATAATAAACCCAACAGCTACATTTTCAAGCAACCGGTTGCTGGGAGAGGTCAGAGGCGTGTGATGATAACTCGCGCTCGGCTCCGAGGAACTCTCTTATCTTCCCAAGGTGAATGTTGCTATTATTAAGTTTCAGCATAATGTCATGGAAAAGTACAGTAGTTGAGGTTATAGAAATAATGGAAAAGTACAACAATTGAACACTGAGACATGTTGAGAAGAGATTATAGACATCATGGAAAAGCATAATATTAAGACAGATTATAGACAGGATGTTCTTTAGAAATGCACATATTATTAAGACTACAGTTTTAAGCAACTTCACACATTGTTGCAGAAATTGGTCAAGATTGGAAACCTTGGACTGACATATTAACTTGTAAAATTTATTTCTGAAACAGGGATTTCCCAAACGGGGGATAATTGGGTGATGTTAATGGAGTGTAACGAACAGGCACCAGCACTATGTGGAGCTACTTTTGTAAAAGGGTGGTCTCAGTTGAAACATTGAGAGGACGGGTAAGATAAGATTTCTGACTTAATAAGATGCGGGAAACACCTGAATATTGATTGGAAAGATTATTTTTCAGCAAGCAATACCATGAAACTATAGGGAACTCTTTTATATTGGTTTTGACGTCTCCATATGCGGAAGGTGAAAGGGTTTCAATTGAGACTAAACCATCCTACAAAGGGCTAAAACAAACTACCAGACAAGGAAACACGATCGGATATAACAACTCACTCAATCACCATTCTTTGGGGAAAGTGTTTTTACAAATAAAAACGTGTCCTACTTGTACAGAAAAATATTGAAACTGTCTATCCTGTTACGCATTAAATGAGAAGTCAATTTTTCCACAGTTGAATCATTTTACCTGCTTAAACCTTACAGCGCATAGTCTGAAGCTGGTGGCGATAAATGAGACGTGGTATGTCGGCGTTCTAAAACAAACTGCACCCCTGATACCACGTTCTGACCTATGGTGGTGGTGTGGTGGAGATAAATTATACAACTCCTGTCGAAACGTGGCAGGACTAAGTGCTTTGGTCTCACTGCTCTTACCAGTGTCTGCTTTTCCATCTACAGTGGAGGAAATACAATTGGCTGCTCAGAAATTTTTCAGTGGACATTGTCGAGCGGCATGAAGGGAAGGAGATCCAACATACATTGATGCGATTGGCATCCCCCGGGGCATACCAGATGAGTATAAGATGGCTAATCAGATCGCAGTAGGATGGGAGTCCCCAAACAAAAATGTAGATTGAATAAATTACCTGCAGTACAATGTCCAAAGATTGGAAATTATACTGAAAAGGGATTTGTGGCCATAAAGGAGCAACTGGCAGCTACCAGTCTGATGGCGTTCCAGGATCGCATAGCGGTGGATATGATCCTTGCGTAACAAGGGGGCATGTGTGCAAAATGTTTGGAGAACAACGTTGCACCTTCATACCGAACAACACGTCACCCGATGGTTCCCTCACCACTCCTCGTGCTCCTTGCTAAGCCGATTTATAACTATTGCAATTGCCCCTACAAATTCTAAATTACACAAATTATATTCTCTGCTTATGAAACGTACCGGGGAAAGCAGTGAAGTCCAGGAGTACGGGAATTCCGAGGATGAATTGGGCGAAAATGATTGTTTTCTTTTTCAGACCACCCATGCGAATAAGGAATAGGCGGGTAAAATTGCAGTCACCTGAAAGTTCCTTTTGTGATTACTATAAAACAATTAGAAACATACATATCATAAAAAAATGGCGTAATGTTTGGTTTATTCTGTAATACTATGATATATGTGTGTATTTAATAATTTCTAAAGCATTAAAGCATTCTTCCAATTGTCCGAAGAGAACTCGGGGTTGTACCCAATCACAGTCCTCTCACACGGACTGTTCATCTGACATCCGAGGACTGTTGATCTGGGTTTGCAGCGAAGAGTCGTCAAGGACTCTTGATACTAGCAGATGGATATCAATCACTTCCAGAAACACTCGCATAGTGTTCCTACATCGTGATGCCCTTCGCGCTTCTTTATGTAATTGTTATGCCAAATGAAGGCGTGATTGTTTTAATTAAAATGGTGTTTGTATTTAGTTTCCTCTTTCTATTATTGTTAAAAACCTTAATTGTTGTTATAGTTACAGATGTTGTTTTTGCTTATGCAGTTGGATTAATCAGTAACATTGTAATTGTTTTGATTTATGGCTTTAAAGCCATACGAGAAATCACTGTTCGAGGAGATACTTTGGAGATCGGGAGGAAGTCTTAAAGTCTCCATGTATCTACCCTTATAAGGTTTCCTGACCAAAGATGCAGATTATAATAATATTATTATAATAATAATTTAATAATATATCTGCCTGAAGTGATTGATAATTTTAGAAAAGTGTAATTATTAATGAACCTATCACCTTGCTTTGTCGAATTGAGATCTATGATGGGGTGATATGGAAGATCAACCATTCCCGAAAAGAAGTGTAACTTTGTAAGCACCTCTGGCTCATTGGTCTAGTAGAATGATTCTTGCTATGGGTGCGAGAGTTACAGGGTCCAACCCCTGGATGAGCCTTTACTTTGTTGAATTGTTATCTATAATCGTGGTTGAAATGTCACATACTTCACCTGAGAAAACAAGTGTCACGGTAAGGGCACCCCTGGCTCGTAGATCTAGTGGTATGATTCTCGCTTTGGATACGAGAAGTCCCGGGTCCAACCATCCGACGAACCTAGTTTTGTCAAATTGTGATCTATTATGGGGGTGATATGGCACATTTGCCACCTGAGAAAAAAGTTGGTCTATTGGTATGATTCTTGCTTAGGTCGCAAGAGATCCCAGATCCAACTCCCAGACGAGCACTTGCTTTGTCGAATTGTGATCTATGAAAGGGGTTGATATGTCACATACTTCACCTGATCAGCCATCCAAGAAAAAAGTGTCACTATATGGGCACCTCTGGCTCGTTGGTCTAGTGGTATGATTCTCGCTTCGGGTGCAAGAGGTCCCGGGTCCAACTCCCGGACGAGCCCTACCTTTGTCGAATTGTGATCTTTTATGGGGGTTGATATGTCACATACTTCCCCTGACAAAAAAAGTTTCACTTTATGGGCACATCTGGTTTGTTGGTCTAGTGGTATGATTCTCGCCTAGCCCTTGCTTTGTCGAATTGTGATCTATGATGGGGTGATATGGGAGATCAGCCATGCAAGAAAAAAAGTGTCACTCGTCGGGCACTCCTGGCTCGTTGGTCTAGTGATATGGTTCTTGCTTAGGGTGTGAGAGGTCCCTGGGTTCGACTTCTTGTCTAGCCATTGATTTGTGAAATGGTGAACTATGGAGGGGTAACACGGGCCGTAATACGCCTGAGAAAAAAAATGTCATTCTATAAAGGACATCTGGCTCATTGGTCTAGTGTTATGATTCTCGCTTAAGGTTTGAGTCTGTGAGAGGTCCCAGGTCCAACTCCTGGATGAGTCCTATTTTTGGCCACTTGAGAAAAAAAGTGTGAGGCAATGGGCACCCCTGGCTCGATGGTTTAGTGGTGCCAGGCGTCCCAGGACCAACTCCTGGACGAGCCCTGGTTTTGTCGAATTATGATTACCCACTTAAGCAACAAAGTGTCATTGTATGGGCACCCCTGGCTCGTCTGTCTAGTGCAGGGGTGGGCAAACTTTTCGGCCCAGGGGCCACATTGACTTTAAAAATCTGACAGATGGGTCGGGTCAGCACAAGATAAGATACTTATAAAAAACTGCATCCGTTAACAGTACATATGAAACATAAACAGAAAAAAAGACCATTAACGCATTAATTTGTGTATTAAAGTAAGTAACTAAAGTTGTCAGGCAATAGCTGCCAATTATTGTGAGTATTGCTTTAGAAATGGGAGAAATATTAACAAATTTCAATCCTCATAATGGATTGACCTTGCCTTTAGTCTACATTAAAGTCATATCCCTGTGTTTTGATGACTCAAAGACAAATCAGAGCAATATGTTGGGTTTATTCTGTATTACTATTATACATATGAGTAGTAATTCATTTCTTTGTTCAATCATTCTTCTTATTATTCTTAAAGTGCTCGAGGTCATATACAATCGTCAAGTCCTCTCTCACGTGGACTTCTTATCCAAGGATTGTTTATACAGCAACTCACCCAATCTGGGGCTTCGAAATCGATTGTTTTCTTTTGCAACGGAGCCAAGGTCACTGGCCTATAACAAAGATCTTGTTTCTGCCATTTCCAGCATAGTGGCCATACCTCGTGATGCACTTCGGTCTTTCTTTATGTAATTGTTATATGATTGTTAGGTCAAATGAAGGCGTGATTGTTTTTAAATCCAAATGTTGTTGGTTTTAGTGTCCTGTTTTGTTATTGGTAGAATACCTTGATTAATATTATAGTTACAGATGTTGTTTTTGCTTATGGATTATGAAATAATCAACAACCTTGTAAATTGTTTTGATTCATGGCAATAAGAGTCGTAGGAAAATGTCTATTCGAGGAGATGATTCGGAGTTAAGGGAAAATCCTTGTTGCTTGATGTACCTCCCCTTAAGGTTCTTATCCGTGATCCAATCTATTTAATTAAATGTCAATAATTGAATAAGATGTCTGCCTGCAGTTATTGATAATTACAAAGAAGGGTAATTATTAATGAACCTATCACAATATTAATATAATGCTGAGATAGTGGACTGTTATTTGATACAAGTTGTGAAAATATAAAAGGAGGGTCAGGGTTTACTATAGAATTAAATAATATATACTGTCACATCGGCTTAATGGCTATATGGGGCCATATAGGCTATTTGGCCGGTCACTGGCTAAATAGCCCCCGGGACCATTTGACCGGTTACCGGCAACGGAGCGACTGCCATTGCAAATTATTTTATTCTCTCAATTTGACCCAAGAAGGTTATAAGTTTGATTTCAAGACACATACAGATGCACCTTATTTAAAGGCAATGAAAGAATACACAAGATTGTAAGAAATACTTCTCTATAGTTTCCATCCTAAAAAATAAAAATAAAAAATCATCCACTGGCAGTGGTGGGATTTGAAACCACGCTACCTAAGAGACTGGAGCCTTAATCCAGCGCTTTGGACCACTTGGCCACACTACCTTCAACAAATTTTTGTGGGGGATTGTGCATCACCAAATTGTGAATTAACCTTAAAAACCATTAGATTTAAATATTGAAATGTGTTGTTTGTTACTTGAAATAAGATCAAACACAATGTAACATTTAAAGCAAATGTCCTTGAAATTACCCAACCTCTTATCAAAATGTAGCTTTTCGATTTAGCATACCTGTCAACCTCTGCCGATAACTTCCCTTTTAAATGATTATGACTCCCCTTTAAAAAAAAACAAAAACCTTACAAACACCGTACGACGCATGTTTACTCGCGGTAACCAGACAGTGTAATAGAAATAACAAAGGTAATTTGCATACAAAGTATTTTATTCAATTTAAAAAGTTTACAATGAAATAAACTGTGCCTTCAGTGCTTCCTATTGTAAGCCAATGTGCATGATTGAGCAGACTTTATCTGCTCTAATTAGGGTCTCACTTTTGAGCAACAGTTGTCACAGTTCAATTATCAGCAGATTTGACATGTACCATTTTCACATATTTCACCAAAAGTTTCTTTAAGAGTCATTCCATTTCTGGTAGCAAATCTCCAACCATACATGCCTCTGTTTGGAACACAATATTGAATTGATTTATTTGAGGCAGGATGAAGCTGAGGAAGTGGAGTTTGAGGAGAGTAAAAGGGTCTTGAAGTTGATCATGGATGTTTTTCACTTTACCTGACCTTTCAACATCCGCATGGCTAGCAAAGTAGCTTTTGAGTGCTTCGTACTGAGACAATGTTCTTTCAACCACTTTTTCTAGAGACGACCATTGTGTCGAACAATCCTTCAGGATTTGTTCTTGCTCGGAATTTGTAAAGTCCTGAAACAAAGGAATCTCAATAACATAGATTAGCTTCATTTGCTACGACCGTCATACACACATACACATCACAATGCTAACGCTAATGGCGGCCGAGGGTACGTTGCTAATGCTATTACATGTGCTCTACTCGAGGCTCGTGAAATCTCAATAGCAAAGCTTCCTTTGCTACGACCGTCATATACTGCAGACTATCATGCTAACAGTATAATGGCGGCCAAAGGTAGCTTGCTAAAGGCTATACATGTCCTCCACCCGAGATTCGCACATTCATGCACACACATAAAAAGTAAACAAACATTACTTAACATTATGTTCTTTCTCACATGTTAACTATTGTCTCTTGCAAACCCCACACTCAATCGGTCTCTACAACAAAACAACATACCAAATAAAACACAGGGGGAAATAATCAGACAGGTCAGTTGTTGTTATCTTCAAGCCAACTTTTACTCAAATGCCTGAAGATTTCCCCGCGTTTCAGCTACATGAGCCCAGACATAAAAAATCGAATACCGATCCATACCCCTGCTATTTGGCTGGAGGCATCAATAATCGAAGACTGATAAACATCTATCCCAAAACTAGTTTAACCTCATACTGTCAGGAGTGGCTTGATTGCCCCTCCTGGCATGATGTCATGATGGTTAACAGCCGTGGCTAATTTGGTGATTAGGATTTGTTTGGCTATTTGAGCATTATGGTTTTTGTTGAACGTTCCCTGTGTTTCCACGTTTGTCATGCCGTTCACTTGACGCCACGATACGCTGCATGTTTCTTTTCTGTATTAGTAAGTGATCAAGCCAGTTGTTTATGTTATGTTTTTTCCGTTTATTAAACCAAGCAACAAGAGCAACATATCTGCCTCCCCTTTTCCATTTGCTTCGGCGACTCCGCACCTGGGTTCACCTTCCCCCCCGATCGCGTCGCACTACGCGACGTGATCGTAACACACACATGCAATAATTTATAACTTAACTCACTTCACCATGTCACACTTGGTTAATGGGAAAAGTGATTTGTTTTTTTTCACATTCTCCACGTTTCCGGCAGTTTTAAAGTGGCTCTTCAGATCATAGAATCCACTCGCAGCAACTTTCACGTCTTTATAAAGACGTGAAAGTTACTGCGAGTGGATTGTACAATTTTTTTTTCTCATTCTGTGTCCCTTGCAAAAATATTGCAAGGGACACAGAGTGAGAATTGAGTGCCTCTTAACGATGCTTTAATCCAGTCAGCATATTCACCTTAAAGTAGCTCCCATTCTTTCTGGTGTCGACCCGATCCTTGAGTTCTTCGTTTCTTACTAGGTGGCTCCTCCATGCTTGCTTCCACGATATTTACTCTATGTATATCTACACATGCACATGTCCTCCTTTATCGATATTGCCGTACACACCGCTAAAAAAATACATACGATTAAGGATAATTTTTGCTGGTATACCGTGACAATAGTAACAATCTAAGACAGTAGCATCGTTGGCTACCAGCCTACGAGACTATCTCGATTTTAGCGATAATGGTCTTGTTGAAATCGGTTTTCATAAATATGGCGATATTTTAAATATTTTTTTTCCCGTACAAAAGTCGGTGCACGGCTAACATGATTTAAAATGGTAAAAACACGTATTAAATACGTATAAAACGTACAAGTTGACAGGTATTCATATAATCAGATTATATAAATAGTCGTTTTTCCAACTGCACTGTCGCATTGGTTTAGCTCAGTGGTTACTTCATCTGCATTCACTTCGACTCAATCCTGGTTTGGGATCGAAACGCGGACGCCGTCTAGTGTTTTCCTACTTATTTTCATTTTATAACAAAATCTTATTACAAAATTCACATAGATGTTATTATAACATTTTATTTTAATTTTGACCCTTAGAATTGCGTGTGAGGTGAATTTGGTTGACAGTTTTGAACAAAATAGGAAGACATACACAGTAGATATGAATATAATAGCCCTTGAAGTTAAATGTTCACAGTAGATTGCTACAAATCCATGTGAGTACATGTTGAGTATTCATTAAATATTGATTACATTATGAACTAAGGGTAAGAAATATGCCTTTAATCACTTGATTTAATTGACTCAACAGCGAGTCTTACAGATTGTTACATAGTAAATCAATGTTGACTTTCAGTTGGAAAAGCTGTATGTATTGAAATCAAGGCTCTGCAAAAACAAATAACTCAGGCAATAGTGATAAAAGCTTTCTTGTCATTTTGAACCAGAGACGCGCTTGTATAAGATTTGTATAAAATGTCAATATTTGCAAAGAAGTAGCACAAAATCTGGCAGACGCTACAGGTCCTACAAAGCACGGACAAACAGGCTCAAGGACAGCTTCTTCCCAACAGCCATCAGGTCTCTGAACCTGCAGCAACACGTGACGTGACGACTACACATATCCCTACTATGAAATTAAGTCAAGTCGAATTGAAGTAACAGGAAGGTCGTTTGGTGCAGATCTACCTTCCACAGGATGACTGAGGGAGGGTAAGTATAAAGACTGAGAGGTAAGTGATCCATCTTATTCTTGTTGGCATCGGTGAGGCAACTTGTAGTCGCCGGAAAATGGCGCTCAAGGCGGAGAGCTAACAAGTATGAATATGTCATAAATAAATGTCATAAATGTGTCTGGCCTGGGAAGACGAACTTGTGGAGAAGCACTATACAATTTCGTCATGCGCTGCTGAGGGTATGATGGGCTTTTTGTCAAGTCAATGATGACGACAATGCCTATGTCTGATTTTCATTTTTTTTCAAAAGTGTAGTCCACTGTCTTTTCTCATTTTTGTTACACAAAATCAGGTAATGCCTGCCCCCGTTATTTTACAGAGCAAATTACTCATCTAGTCTTCTAAACAAAAAGAACCAAACTGGACTGCAAATTGTCTCATGGCTTACTAGTAAATGATTCCAATTAGAGCATTTCTTTAATAGGCCTCTTCCCCTTTTTGCTTGAAACGGACCAAATTAATCAACGGCAACTTTTGAGAACGAGAGACCATCGGACATTACCCTGCAGGAAGGTAAATCTGCCATGCGGTGTTTGCCGGTGGTTCCATAAAGACTGCGATTGGCTGGCCACTGATTTAGAGTATTCCCTGTCTAACGGATCTGGCAAAAATAAATAATTTTTTTGTGAAATGTTAATACATTTTTATTAAATACATTTTTTTTATTAAAAGAATAAATCTCCCCTTCATCTCATCTCATTTTCTGAACCACAATGTATCCACATTAGGGTCGCGGAACGTGCTGGAGCCTATCGCAGCTGAACAGGCACGTCCCACCGGAAGGGGGCCACGGGGCCAACCTCGGAGAGGCTGGGGAGACTATGTCTTCCCGCTGGCCCGGGAACGCCTTGGGATACAACCGGAAAAACTGTATGAAGTGGCTGGGGAAAGGGAAGTCTTGGTTTCTGTGCTGATGCTGCTGTACCCACGACCCGACTTGGGAAAAGAGGAAGACAAGATGAGATGAGAGATAAGCATGTTTTTTTTTCATATGGACAAATAGAACGGCAATATCGGCATACATTTTTCAGGTGACAATCCAAGCACAACAGTTTGGCAGATCATTTATGTCAAGGCTGAAAAGCAGTGGACCAAGCACTGAGTTGCGGTACCCCCCGAAACTGTTTTTCTGATGGTTTGATTCAATCCAATTTAGCGTGCTTGGTGAGAAATTACAATTAGACAGTTTAGTTTGCAGTATCTGGTGGTTAATGGTGTCAAATGCCCTTTTGAGATCAATAAAAACTGCACCAATGACCCTGTCTTCATCTAATTTTTGATTGTTTTCTAAAAGGAAGCAAACCGAAGGTTGACTATAACTGATATTTTACCATGATTTTGTCAAAAAAGGGGCACCTTGAACCCAATCTGTTTTAGATTTATCATAAAAAAGAGTATTTCTTTATGGCAAGTGATAGGTTCACCAATAGGCATTCACAAATGCACACTTGAATAAAACAGGCATCTGACTCATAACCGGTGTCTTGCAAGAGAGAATCGACAACACTGTCAGAAGTCCTCCGGATCTTCCTAAGAGAGCTTGATGTGAACCACACTTTCAGAAGCCGATGTTCATCAAAACAATTGAAAGTCCTCTGTATCTTCCCAAGAGATCTCGGTGTGAACAATAGCTCTGAGAAGTCCAGCTGCAAAGAGGAGTGACCTTCAATTTGTTTCGGTTAACTTGGGAGCGAGCATTATTATTCTAAGAGCTGTATTAAAATGACTTTTTAATGTCAATAACTCTATATATTCTATCTTTACCAGCCCTTCCTTACTTGCATATCTGGCCTGAAAAAGAAGAACAAAATAATTCTCGTTCAACTCATTTTCATAATTTGCATAATCCTGGACATCAAGCCATTGAAAACAGCCATTGATTTCACCTCGGTGAAGGACGTGTTGTAGAGTGCAACATTATCAAACATTGCATATGCCCCCTGCTCCAACAAAAGCACATCGACCATCAGAAGCATATCAACTGCTTTGCAGTCCTGGAAAGTCATGAGACTGGTGGCTGCCAGCTGATTTTTCATTGCAAATCCAATTTCTTTGTTGTTTTTTTTTGACATTGTAATGGTTGTTGTTCACCCTATTCATATTTTTATTTGGCATAACCCAAAAAAATAAACTTCTGCTACGATTTGGCGAACGAACCCGTAAGTCAGAACGCCATCCCTCGATGAGGCTCAACGTCATCGAGAGAGGCCAGCTGCCGCACCGAAATTCTGAGCCGCCAATTGTATCTCCTCCACTCTAAAACATACTGATTAAACAGTGAAACCAAAACACATAGTCCTATTTCTTTTATGACAGGAATTATATAATGTATTTGAACAATTTCACCACCATAAGCCAAAACGTGCAATCAGTGGCGCAATTTGTCTTGGACAATGGGCACACAATGTCTCATCTACCGCACCAGATTCAGACCATGCCCTTTAAGGTTCAAACAGGTAGGTAGCACAAAAATTGGCTTGTCATTCACTGATTGCGTAACAGGATGGACACCGTTTCAATATTTTTCCTTTTCTTTACAAGCAGGACACTTTTTTTTTTGTAAAAACACTTTCCCCAAAGAATGGTGATTGAGGGAGTTGCTGTTATATCCGATCGTATTTACCCTCGTCTGGTCATTTTTTAACCCTTTGTAAGGTTTAGTCTCAATTGAAACACTTACACATTTGGACACATATGGAGACAATAAAACCAATATAAAAGAGTTCCCTATGGTTTATGGCATTGCTCTCTGCAATATTATTTCCAATCAATATTGGAGTGGTTGCCGTTTCAATGAATTCATCAGAAAGTTTTTCTCACTTGTCTCCCCAAACGTTTAAACTGATGAAACCTTCATACAGTGCAAAAGGTGGATCCATATACCCCTCTCGGCTATTTTCATGTCTGCTGGTTGGTCAGCAACAAGTTGGACGTTCCCCCTTTGGGTCAGCTAATGCTTCTTCTATATACTTCAGGTTGAGCCCCTAGTCTCCTGGCACCACCGTTGGTCAAGTCCGTTTCCTGTTGAGAAGCACAGTCTCCTTCTGCTAACCCCAACTCAATGCGTTTTCTTAAAAATTGATTAGCCTCATCATACAGTTCCAATCGTGCAGTAAATATCGACGTTTTGTATGGTCTACCAAATACTATTTTCATATGTTGTTGTCCGGTTAAACCAGTTATGTACGCGCAGTGATGTCATAGCAGAATATGGAACCTTTTGCAATCCCATCAATTATTTTGTTCACACAATTTGGGTGCTGTTATCACTATAAGTCAATGGTTCTTTGGAATTCCGTATCGTGCACTGATATGCTGCGCGCACGTTAAGAATGATGTGCAAAAATTTCCACAAACAATTAAACCCATAAGTTGTGTAGTGGTACCGTACTAAGGCCACCATTGCCCCTGTCGAGAGATAGGACTTCTCATGACTCAATATGGCAGCTCACCCAAGTAAACTGATGTACAATTGTTTTTCTTCTTCTCATTGCTCCCAAATTCCCCATTTCAGAGATTATTTGTTCCTTCACGCCAAGTTTCACATTTGGAATACTGCTGCTGCATTCTCATCAAAAATTTCATTTGATATTTTTTTCCCATAATTTATCGCTGCATCCCTGAAAAGGGCTAATTGGCAATTTCAGAAATCAATTTCAAATTTCCAAATCCTTTTCCACCTTGATCTCTGACCGATTGATTATATCTTGTGTGATATATGAATTGTATTCTTTAATTTAATCTTTCACCCTTTTCACTATGATGTATTAAAAGTTACTAGAATAGAATTTAATTTAAACCTATTGGTTAAAATGTGCACTACACCTTTTGTACTCCACCTGCTTCATTTGTATTAATGCCTCCCATTTTGATAACTGTCTTATCTCTATTAAAACCACCGTTGAAGCAGCTTTTCAGCGGGAGATCGCTTTGAGGAGCTTGGAGAGTAGTCACGCTCTCGGGCCTCTGAATTGTTGACTCCCCCGCCTCTGCAGACGGGCCTTAACTTTCATTCTATCTGCCTCAGTGTGTTTTCCTGTGTTCGAGTTTATTGAAGTGTTGGCTAGTATCCCCAACAGGGGTGTGTGTGCAAAATGGAGAACAATGTTGCACCTTCATACCGAACAACACATCACCTGATGGGTCCTTCACCAATGCCATTAATGGCC
Organism: Stigmatopora nigra; assembly: GCF_051989575.1. NCBI lineage: Eukaryota > Metazoa > Chordata > Actinopteri > Syngnathiformes > Syngnathidae > Stigmatopora > Stigmatopora nigra. The sequence goes on along the minus strand of NC_135527.1, from coordinate 4,566,459 downwards.
TGCAGGCCCTAAACCACAATATGAAAAAGAATTCTGGAGTAGAATTATCCGCTTGGACAGACTGGTGGGATAAGAGCGTTGGAAAATGTAAGGATTTGGCCATATCTGTTGTGTTTTCTAAAGCCATATTTGCTACTACCTTGACATTGTATGGGTGTTGTCTTATCCCCTGTTTGCGCTGCAGTAGACTTATAACTACTGCAAATGCCTCTACAAATTCTAAATGTACCGGGGAAAGCAGTGAAGTCCAGGAGTATGGTAATTCCGAGGACCAATTGGGCAAACATGATTATGTTTCATTTTCAGACCAGCCATGCGAGTAAGGAGTAGGCGGGTAAAATTGCAGTCACCTGATATTTCCTTTTGCGATTACTATAAAATAGTTAATAACATACATATAATAAAAACGGCAGAATGTTGGGTTTATTCTGTAATACTATTATATATGGGTGTATTTAATCAATTCTTTGTTAAACAATTCTTCCAATTGTTCGAAGAGAACTTGGGGTTGTAACCAGTCACCTAGTCCTCTCACAAGGACTGTTCATCTGACAGCTCACCCAGTCCCTGGCTACGAGGACTGTTGATCCAGGTTTGCAGCGAAGAGTCGTCAAGGACTCTTGCTACCAGCAGATGGATATCAATCACTCCCAGGAACACTCACATAGTGTTCCTACATAGTGACACACTTTGCACTTCTTTATGTAATTGTTATGCCAAATGAAGGCGTGATTGTAATTGTTATGCCAAATGAAGGTGTGATTGTAATTGTTATGCCAAATGAAGGCGTGATTGTAATTGTTATGCCAAATGAAGGTGTGATTGTAATTGTTATGCCAAATGAAGGCGTGATTGTTTAAATTCAAATGAAGTTTGTTTTTAGTTTCCTCTTTCTATTATTGTTAAATACCTTAATTGTTATTCTAGTTACAGATGTTGTGTTTGCTTATGCATGTTGGATTAATCAATAACCTTGTAATTGTTTTGATGTATGGCTTTAAAGCCGTACGAGAAATTACTGTTCGAGGAGATACTTTGGAGATCGGGAGGAAGTCTTGATGTATCTACCCTTATAAGGTTTTACCAAAGATGCATTTTTTAATTAAATGTCAATAATTGAATAAGATGTCTGCTTGCAGTGATTGATCATTATATCAGAAGTGTAATTATTAATGAACCTATCAGGGTGCATCTTATACGAGAAAAATTCCCAAATTCAATGATTTCAAGGCAATTTTAAAGGAAAGACTTACATGCGGAGGCAGCTATCATGTGAGAAAATATGGTCTAAAAGTCGCACTTGAGTATTTGTCGCTGGCCAAATTATGAAAAAAAGTTGGACTTATAGTCCGGAAAACATGGCAACTTGGTTGATTGTCACATTTATACTGGTGGAAAATAATAATATTATAATTCGAACCAAAATAATCAGCATGAATGACTAAAATGTTTTTTGGTCACCGTTTTCCATCCGAACACACACGTGTCTCTTAACCTGATATTTCCAAGACAATCTTTCACCACAAACTGAGCAGGAGAAAGGTTTCTCACCAGTGTCGGTTCTTGTGTGGCATTAAATTCCCATTTTTAGAGAAGATTTGACCGAAAAATGAGCATGCAAAGGGCTTCTCGCCACTGTGGGTTCTCGTGTGTTCTGTCAAGTGCTCCTTCTGAGCGAATCTTTGGCCACACAGTGAGCAAGTGAAAGGTTTCTCACCGGTATGGGTCCTCGTGTGTTTTGTTAAATCTGACTTGGCAGGGAATCCTTCCCCACCCACGGAGCAGGAGAATGGTTTCTCGTCCGTTTGGGTTCTTTGGTGGATTTTTTAGGAGTTCATGTGCGCAAATCTCTGGCTGCAGACCGAGCAGGCATAAGGTTTCTCCCCAGTATGCGTTCTGGTATGGATCGTCAATTTAGCCTTCTCCACAAATCGTTGGCCACAAATAAAGCAGGAAAAAGGTTTCTCCCCAGTGTGTGTTCTCGTGTGCTGTGTCAAGTTCTGCTTGGAAGTCATTTTCTTACCGCAAACCGAGCAGGAAAAAGGTTTCTCACCAGTGTGAGCTCGGGTGTGGTTGGTTAGGTTTTGCTTGGAAGACAATTTCTTCCCCAAATGGAGCAGGGAAAACGTTTCTCTCCGGCGTGGCTCCTCATGTGCCTCTTCAAGTTGGACTTCTTCCCGTAGGTTTTCCCGCACTGTGAGCATTTATGGTCCGCGGCATTATGAACTTCGTCTTCGTCATCGGTGTCCAATGACGTAGCGGGGTTGCTATCCGTTACCGGAGCAATGAGCTTGTGTGCTTCCGTTGAGCAGTTGCTGGCCTCGCTCAGACCGTCGTCTTCGCTTTTTAAAGGCTCAAAAGTGCACGTGAGGATGTCCATCTCTTCTTCTTTAACATTGGGGGGGGGGGGTCTCCTTCCTTTTTGAGGGGATTCGGCACCCCCTTAATGTGGGGGTTCCCAACTGTAATTAAATTCCTGCTCCTCTTTTACGGGTTCAAACTTTTCCTCCACTTTGATGAGTACAAATTCTTTCTCTTCTTTTTTTGATATATGGCGACCTCTCTTCTTCTTTGAGACGAGCGGACGCCGGGTGGTCGAGACAATGCCCTGGGTGGATATCTGTGAGGTGGAGAAATGTCATTGTGTGCAAAATTCTTTGCTTATTTCAGTTTTCATTCATGTTAATCTGTCTTTTCAAATGAAAACAGAGTAAACAGGACACCAGTATGGTTTCCCAATATTGTCCATTTTTAAAAGACATTGTCATTGTAATACATCTTCATCTGAAAACAAGTGCTATTTTAATAAACACCGTTTTAATGATCGCCAATTGGTGAAAAAAGTAATCAATGCACCAACTGAAAGATTATTTAACTTTATACGAAACGACGGTGATTAATATTAAGTATATACTTGTCAGAATAAAATCCTTAGTAAATTAATTATTAATCAGTAACGGAGAATAGATAACGCGACTGAACTTGGAATTTCTATTATGAACGGAATTTTCATCAACAATTTATTAAGTTATCCTGGACGCCACAATTGAAAAACAGCTCCTTCTGGTGGTCAAATTACCGCTTTCTCATTTTTCAATTGCTCTTGTTTGGATATGTACTTGTACTGCAAGTACTTGGACTAAAGTATGTGTACTTGTGTGCACTTGTGTGTCCTTGTACTAAATGTATGGGTGCTATTGCTAAAACTATGTGTACTTGTAATACAAGCAAGAGCCTATATTTTCACGTACCTTATTGACAGAGGGTCATAAAATATACCTAATTTTGGAATATTATTCCTTGAGAGCCATACTCAGAATTTCAAATAAAAAAAACACCGCTTTTAAAAGAACAAAACTCACTTAAATCTTTTAATAACATTCTTACACTGCTGCTAATCCATGATAATCAACGAGTATGCATTCACACGGGGGTCTAATGATATCAAAATTATGATTAAAGCTGGGCTTTTAGCTTATGAATTAGCCATACGCACCCAACAAAAGAGCCACATATGGCTCGCGAGCCTTAAGTTCTCTATACCTGGTTTAGAGGTGTCATATTGTCCTCCGGTACGACTGATAAAACCAAACCGTGCACCCATGTAAAAGCTCAAAACGAATTTTTGGTATACGTGAACATCAGGAAAAGGTGTTTTTGACGTTAAGACTGGGTCAGTTGTCATGTAACCGAAAACTAATGTCACACTCGACTGTGTTTACAACTTTACATGATGAACCTCAACCACGGGGGGTGAAAATAAATCTATAAATATTCAAATGATCATCTATTTGAGAGATATGAGAGTTATAAAACCATTTACCTGACATCTTTTGGGATTTGTTGTTAGCTAGCTTGGTGATGCGTTGATCCTAATCGCCTTGTTTGTCCCCATTGGTCGTAGGTATGCCAGGCTAAACTAAGCTAGGCTGAGCTAGCTTTCAGCCTTCGTTCATAAAATTCGAAAGGAAATGGAACAAATGCTCTGTTCCGATACTTTTGGTGGATTCCTTCATGAGGCTAAGAAGAAATAAAAAGCATATTGCCTTAAAAACCCGGAAAAATTAAAACACTATTCCAAAACTATCGTATTGATTTGACAGAAACCTCGTGTCGCCGCTAGGTGGCAGCATTACGCCCAACTGCCGGAAATACAAGAGAAAAAGACTCACGGCCTTTTGGATCCGCGTTTTTGTTATTATATTCCTCATTTTTAGTCACTTAAATCTACCATATTGAAGTTTAAATTAGTCCTTTCCTTTTGTTTCATGTTTTATTTTGAAGCATAACTAAAAAAAAAAAGTACGTTTTAAATCTAAGCAAATAACGCTTCTTTTTTTTGTCACCGTTGAATTTGGAAGGCTCATTTTATTCAACAAAAAGACCCCAAAATTATTTTCACCAAAAAGAGAGCTTTATTGGAAGTACACAAAATATGACAAGATGATATATAAAATGACAAAAGTATAAGGACATTGTACTACTTATTCATTTTGACAAAATTCATTCTTTCACACCATATTCCTACTGTTTCTTAGATCCTAGATTCAATTTATCAATTATTTTCATTAAAATGGATTATGTTTGAATAACACTCAATACTATTGTTGGATTTGCAAACAAAGTCAATAGACAAATACAAATTTGAAGTGTGGATTGTTATTACACGTTAAAAAGTGTAAACATGATTTTCAGAATGCAAAATATAATTATACTTTGATTACAATGATCTTTCATACAGAAATTGATAAAGCCGGCAAAGACGTCATTGGCTATTGCTTGTCACAACACATTTGCATCTTTTAAGCCTATCCTTACGACTAAATCTCTGGCAAGAGGCTGAGCAGAAAAAGGGTTTCTGACCGAAGTGGGTAATTGTGTTTTTAAGATATTCCTGCGACAAATTGAGCAAAAAAGGGCTTTTCTCCCGTGTGGGTTGTTGAGACTTCTTTTTAGGTTCCCTTATGTGAAAATGTTGGAACATTAACAGCGCCTGGAAAATGTTTCTGAATTGCGTAGCTTTTTAATTGCGCTGTTGTTGCGCAACTGTGGCCACAGACTGAGCAGGAAAACATTGTTCTCTGGTGTGGGTTAATAAGTGTTCTTCTAAACTTTTCCTTTGGGAAAATGTTCGACTACAAACTGAGCAGGAAAACGAACTTTTATCTGTGTGTTCACTTGTGTGCCTTTTTAAGTGTTGCAGTAGAGAAAAGGATTTACCACAAATTGAACACGAAAATGGTTTTTCACCAGTGTGGATTATCACATGTTTTTTTAAGCTTCCCTTCTCTGTGAATCTTTGACAACAAGCTGAACATGAAAATGGTTTTTCACCTGTGTGTGTTCTTGCATGGCTAATTAATGTTGCCTTCGCTGTGAATCTTTGACCACAAACTGAACATGAAAATGGTTTTTCACCTGTGTGGGTTCTTGTGTGGGTTTTTAAGTTGTCTTTTTTAGAAAAGGCTTTACTGCAAACTGAACATGAAAATGGTTTTTCACCAGTGTGGGTTCTTGCATGACTATTTAACTGTCCCACCTGTGTGAATCTTTGACCACAAACTGAGCATGAATATGGTTTTTCACCCGTGTGGGTTCTTGTGTGTATTTTCAAGGAAGACTTTCTCCCAAAGGTTTTCCCACACTGAAAGCATTTGCAGAGTTTGTCACCGCTGGGATTTTTCAAAACATCTTCATCATCATCATCAAGCAAATTGTTGCCATCTGATAAAGGATAAATTACATTTTCTGCTCGCCATCCTTTTGTTGAGCTGCCGTTCAGAAGCTCCACCCCTCTATTGGCCACGCCCAGATCATCTTCACTCTTGAAAGGCTCATCAGTTGAACATTTGACACATTCATTTTTGATTGGAGATTGGTCTTCTCTTTTGCACTGTTGAGGGAACTCTGGCTTCTCTTTAATTTGGGGCCATGCTGAGGCGTTTGCAGGCTCCGCCCCTTCACTGGCCACGCCCAGATAATCCCTTTTAACGGACTCACCTGGTGACCAGGTGAAATGATCTTCCTCCTTTTTGATTGGAAGTTGCTCTTCTATTTGTTTTAGAGGGAACTCTGGCTCCTCCTCTTTAATTCGGGGCCATGTTTTGGTGTTTGCAGGTTCCGCCCCTCCACTTGCCACGCCCAGAACATCTTCCCTCTTCACGAACTCACCAAGTGACCAGGTGAAATTATCTTCCTCCCTTTTGAATGGATGTTGCTCGTCTCTCATTTGTTGTTGAGAGAACTCTGGCTCCTCCTCTTTCATTTGGGAGAGCTCAAATTCCCCTTCAAGGTCAGCATCCTGCCCATCAGCAATAAGATCATTTCTGAAACCTGCAAAGACACAAACATAATTGATTAACCATTTTCTAATTTCAAAATGACTGAATTTCTTGTTCACAGAAATGAAACCAAACGGAAGGGGAGCCATACATTCATTTTGTCTAAATGCAGTACCTACTCCTGTAGTATTTTCATCAACAGCAACACGAGTTGAAAACTGTTCATAGGTGCATTTTTCAAAGTAAGGCACTATTGGTCAGAAAAGTTTCTTCATAGGTGATTTTAATTTAATAAAAATGCTTTCACCAAAGGGGAGACATTAAAAAAGCATTAACTTTTCTTAAGTAGCAGGTCTATTATTATTTGGGGGATTAATGAGATTGAAATAGAGGTAAAGTCTGATTGGACACTCAATTTCCCCTAGGTACGAGTGTGAGCGTGAATGGTTGTTTTTCTCCTCGTGCTCTGTGATTGGCTGGCCATCGATTCAAGGTGTTCCTCGCCTCTAGCCTGAAGGCAGCCGGGATAGGCTCAAGCACCCCATAACAAGATTTAGCATTTCAGAAAATGAGTGAATGAAGGGATCAAAAACAGTGGGAGAAGCCCAACGTAGCCTCAGCAGCAAATCTCGACTGGTTAGATGGTGCATTTCCAGACAATTTTCTAGCACTTGGCTGCCAGTTCAAGTATTCGGCCTTCTTGCGTTCGAAGGTGGTCTCGATCCCCTCCTCTGATGGTACTGGTAGTTCTATGAGGTGAAGCGGTCTTGCCTCAATACCTTAATGTCTGTGCGGATTGATGTAGTGAATATCTCTGAGGATAGTTAATATTCTATTTATTTATAAGCTGCATTTGAATTTTAGCATTCATTTTGAACTAGCTTCGCAGGCCGCATCACGGAGTGGTAGTGGGCCAGGCTTGGCCTTCGGGCCGCAACTTTGAGATCATTGTTTGATCGCTGCTCTCGTTGTTTAGTTCATCTATTTTTTTCCAAGATGGCGCCTTTCACACGGCTGCCGGTGGCAGTATTTCTGCCCACTCATGTCTTTCAGGTTTTACAGCCCTTCTATCTATTTTAATGACATTTTAATATTTGATAATACATTGATTTTTACTTTACTTTGTACTATATACTTTGATGTTCTTACAACCTTCCTTGTTCTGTTAGCTTGGCTTCTTTCTGCTACTTCTTTTTTCGAACCATTCAGCCACGCCTATGCTCTCATACACATAGGACTAGCTGTTACAATACGCAGCAATAGGAGCAACACCTCAATACCGGTGGATATTCGGCGCAGGACAAACGTGCCGGCAGAAGAAGCAACACCTCTGACCAATCCTTCCATCAAGGGATAAGATGGAGGAGCTGTCTGCACTTACCAGGCCGGAAACCAAGTTGAGGAATTTTACTCTGCTACTGTTGTCTTCAGCTCCAGACTTCTGAGGAACTGTGTGGATAAGCTTGGAAGAGTGACTCTGCATATTCTCTACCTCGATCACAGTCTGCAGACGTTCTCCATCTTATGGAAGACCTCCTGTGTGTGGTCTCAATTTTTATCACATCTTTGAGTCTGGATCCGTTTTTGCGACCGCAACCAAGATGGCGCTGTTCAAGTGGCAGCCTATGGCGGTAGCTCCTCTTGCTCATTTTGTGTTTCTGCTGCTTTTCTGTCTAAATGAATTGATTTGGTGATTCTTAATGATCCCATTTACTTTGCTTTGAACTATCTGCAAAACGCACCCGTAAACGAACAAATTTAAATTAACTTGGATTAATATATACATACACACTCAAACAAATGTTTAATGTAACTTTACACAAAAGCTCGTAGATATCTGTTACACAAAAGAGATGCGGCAAAAAAATACGCTACAGTGGTAAACAGCCACTCATGTCATGGACACCTGGCTTGGTCGCATCTCGGAATTTTGATCATATCGCAGGCAAATTATTCGATCGAAACTTTCATCGTAAGTGGAGGTACCACTGTACAAGAATAGTTCATGTTCAGAACAATAAGTCATGGTGGGCAGCAATGTTTAATGTGAATAAAATGTTACTTTAAAGTTACAGAACAGTAACCTAAAGGAAGGAAGATGTCACAGATTAAAGTAATGAATATAGAGCAGTTGCCGACATCTAGTGATTCATCATTGTAGCACTTCTAAGTTCTACCCATAATGCTATGCGCTGTCGTGCTTCGATCCATTCAATAAAGTCACGATCAGAAACATTGCCCACCCTGTTAAATATTTCATTATGAAATATCAATTGTGTAACATAAAGTATATATTAGTCTATTATGCAATAATGATCGTCAAAAGTGAACGTACCTTCGAGTTTGTGAAGAACTACTTTAACTTGCATCATTTTGCAAACAATAGAATGTTGATGACATGAGAGATCCTCTTTCACGCTATTAAGTTCCATCTGAAACTTTTCCGCAACCGGCTTCATTCTCGCAGGCAATTTTTCCAAACTTTTTTGTGTTCGCTTGACGACGTGCTGATGCAGACGACGTGTTCCTTTGTTAGCTGCCAGCTAGGCTAAAGTACGACTCCCAAAACGGATTGAAGAAAAACGGACTGGCCTCCGATTCCACAAACTATTTAATTTTGAGCATGTTGTCGAGGTTTAGTTTCATTTAAGTTCAATCAAATTGAGGAGAAACAAGAGGTGCACAAACAAAAAGTTAAAATCCTAGCCATGCAGAAAAATGAACACCCCACCCCTTCTTCCTCTTTAGGTTTTACGGTTGTAGGCAGCCAACGTACTGTAGCATTATCGCCCTCTACTGTCTTAGTACCACATGCCAGGTTCTCAATTCAGATTTTAAACAGAGGGGGCGGTAATGTTACATTTGGTCTCCTAATGCCACAGCGTGAAGAGAGCAGTTCGAAGTCCAATTCGAGTCTAGCTAGCCGTGATACTAAATCGAAAAGCTACATTTTGAGAAAAAGTTAGGTAATTTTAAGAGCATTTGCTTTAAATGATACATTGTGTTTAATCTTATTGCAAGTAACAAATAACATGCTTCAATATTTAAATATAAGGTTGTTTAAGGTTCAATTACAATTTATGCATGCACAACACTTATTTCCAAGGGTAGTGTGGCCGAGCGGTCTAAGGCGCTGGATTTAGGCTCCAGTCTCTCAAGAAGCGTGGGATTAAATCCCACCACTGCCAATAATTCCTTTTGCCCTGAATGGTTGCTTTGATCCAATTTCTTCATGCCCTTCTCTAACCTGGATGGCAAAATGTGAAACAATGGGCGAGAGAGCTGAGTCCGAAACAGATGAAAATGAGTCTCATGTTTGCACACCACTGTGCCACTGACGGTGTCCCAAGTGTTGCGTTTGTTATACTGTTAGGTTCATTAATAATTACCCTTGTTCGTAATTATCAATAACTGCAGGCGGGCTTCTTATTCAATTATTGACATTTAATTAAATAGATCTGATCCCGGATAACATTATCTTAATAAAGGTAGATAGATCAGAGCCTCAAGACTTCATCTTGATCCCCAAAGTACATCCCCGAACAGTAATTCCCGTACAGCTTTTAAGGCCATAAATCAAAACAATTAAAAGGTTATTGATTAATTCCACATGTGTAAGCAAAAACAACATATATAACTAAAATAACAATGAAGGTATTTTAACAATAACAAAACAGGAAACTAAAACCAACCTTCATTTGGATTAAAACAATCACGCCTTCATTTGACATAACAATCATATAACAATTACATAAAGAAGCCCAAAGTGCGTCACGGGGTATGCACACTACGCGAGTGTTGCTGGAAGTGGCAGATATCCATATCTGTTGTTAGTCGGTGTTAGGTTCATCAATAATTACCCTCGTTCGTAATTATCAATAACTGCAGGCAGACATCGTATTCAATTATTGACATTTAATTAAATAGAATGGATCACGGATAAAACCTCAGAGGGGAGATTCAACAAGCCAGAGTTTCTCCTACAACTTCAGAACGTCTCCTCAAATAGACATTTTCGTACGACTCTTATTGCCACGAATCAAAACAATTTACAGAGTTGTTGATCATTTCATCACGTATGAGTAAAAACAACATCTGGAACTACAATAACAATCAAAGTATTTTACCAATAACAAGGCAGGAGACTAGACCAAACAACATTTGGATTAGAACAATTATGCCTTCCCTTGACCTAAGAATCATATAACAATTACATAAAGAAAAACCCGAAGTGCGTCACGAGGTATAGTCGCTATGTTGAAAATAACAGAAGCAACATTCTTGTTTGCCCTGGCCTCGTTACAAAAGGGACCACCGTATCTCAAAGACTCAGATTGGGTGAATTGTTTGTATAAACATCCTGGAACAGGCAGTCCAGGTTAAAGATGACTTAGCGGTTATTGGTGACCTCGCAACACTTTGAGAATAATAAGAGAATGATTTAACAAAGAAATGACTTAATACAACTATATTTATAATAGTAATACAGAATAAACCCAACAATCGGAGAGCTTGGCGTCTACTTGCTGCAAATCCAGATCAACAGTCCTCAGAGCCCCAGACTGGGTGCGATGTCGGATAAACAATCCTTGGATAGGCAATCCTTGTATGAGAGGACTAAATGACTGTTCATGACCCCGAGCACTCTTCGAACAATATGAAGAATGATTTAACAAATAAACAATTTACTACACATTTATATATAATAGTAATCAGTGTTCTCGTTACCTCTGCGTCCTGCGTCTGATACGCACAGCTTTTCTTCCAGACGCACAATTTCAAGTAATGTGCTTTTTTCGGACGCAAAGACATTTTTATAAAAAAAAAACCAAAACACATATATCCGATAGCAAACCAATTTATTCCACATAATCTTTGCGAAATAATTCTCGCGTGAACAAGACTAGCAGACACTAGCAGACGAAGGAGAGAAAGCGATAGCAAGAGTTTCGTAATAGTGTAAGAAAGATAAAAAATGTTTCAGAAAAAGCAAAACAGTCTGGATAGTTATTTCGCAGTTAAAAAATACAACTAGTAAGAAAAGAACTGCAGAAGATTCGATCGATGATCATGAAGCAAAACGGGGGAAGCAAGGAAAAATACGCACATTTCAAAAGACTTTTGGCTGCAAAGAGAGGAGGATGTACGAGCTGAAAGACTAGTACAATGATAAATAAACCCTAACCCTAAACCATATAATAAATAAATTAAATCTGAATGTTTATATATCGTTGCTTATGTTTTATTTGCCTCCGTAGTATGTTGGGACTCGTGACAAGTTTCCTGGGACGCACAGTTTTCAGACAAGCGAATCCCTGGGACTCGCAGTGTGCCAATTGTAAAATTATCACTGAGTAATACAGATAAACCCCTACATAACAAGGGCTCATGTGGGAGTTGGACCCGGGACCTATCGCACCCTAACCAGTGAGTCAGATGTGCTCACTGAATGACACTTTTTCCCACTATAGATCACCAAACAACACAACAACGACTCATCCAAGAGTTGGACTCGGGACCTAAAGCACCCTAAGCAAGAATCATACCACTACTAGACCAACATGCTATGAGTGCATGGATGAACCTAACACATCCCCAGTGGGGCATCTGGGAGCTCCACCCCCTTTTGCTGCCCTATCAGCAATATTCATTCCAGAAGGAACTAGGTAATTAATGCATTAGATTCGCGTGTGACACACCTACAAATAGAAATTTGTTTTGGAAGGTAAAGTGCCGCCGTTCATCGCCCCAGTCAGTCAGCATGAGCGACTGCCATGGGAGTGACTGTGATTAACTATCTGTTTGCCAATAATGCAATAACGGAAAAGTTGTGACACATTGAAACACACACCCACTCTAGTATTTTAACCATTTGTAAATAAAGACCCATGGCTTTGCAAAGGTTGAACAAGGTACTGTTAGACAAACAGTCTAACGCCCTTTCCAACTGAGTTACTTCAGCCGCCTGATAGCAACAACCAACTTGGACTAGAAATTGACTCATGGCTTACTAGTACAATATTCCAATTGGAGCATTAAGTGATATTGGTCTGGTTCTATAGTGTCTAATGGACTGACGAAGCCCAAGGCCGATTCAGGGAACGCTCTTCAACATTCCCTATTTGAGCCAATTTGGGCCATGTTGGTGACAAGAGCCAAACCTGACTATAAAATGAGTCATGGCTTACAAAGAAACGGCTTTCATACAAACTGCCAGCTGATTGAGGGCGGATTCGCAAAGTCCAATGAACTGCCGAAACGCGGGATTGAACCAGCGACCTTTAGATCTTCAGTCTAACGCTCTCCCAACTGAGCTACTTCGGCTGATTGACAGTGGACAATAACCAACATGGACTAAAAATCTACTCATGGCTAACTTGTACAACATTGCAATTAGAGCATCAACTGATATTGGTCTGGTTTAGAGAGTCCAATAAACTGCCAAAGCCCAAGGTCGATTCAGGAACACTCTCCAACATTCCCTATCCTAGCCAATTCAGGTCATGTTGGTGACAAGAATCAAATTTGACTGCAAAATGACTCATGGCTTACAAGGAACAGCTTTCAAACTGACTTCCAGCTTATTTAAGGTGGATTTGCAAAGTCCAATGTGCTGCTAAAACCCAGGGTCGTTGTCATGGGGACTTTACACTGATTAACCAGACTTTGCCCAAAGTTTGGTCATTGCCATTGAAACTTGCCACTGATTAATCCGACTTTCCCCAAAGTTTGGTCGTTGCCATGGAAACTTGCCATTGATTGTTCAGACTTTGCGCAAAGTTTGGTCGTTGCCATGGAGACCTGTCACTGATTAATCCGACTTTGCCCAGAGTTTGGGCGTTGTCATAGAAACCATACTATGGCTTCTTTCCCTATATAAAGATGAACCCACTGTTCATTCGTGAGAGAGCTGCAAGAACATTGCGCTGAACAGGACTCCACTGTTTAACCTCTCTCCCCCCTTTGCACTTTGATAATAAACCTATTTCCTATTAAATTGATCTCACTACTTCTTAATCTTCTCCTGAAGTTGTATTTTCAGATCTATCATACTTGGTTTCCGAAAACCTGAGACCCAACAGCCAACAATTGCCGGAGCGACGACGGGGCACGACGACAGCATCCTCCATTGAAAGGGTGAACCAGGCGGACGTTCCCTCGCCACTCCTGTAATCTGGTGACGGGTCCCCGGACTAGGGCAGGTTCGGAACGAGAAAGATTGTGAGTTCAGCCTTTGATTTCTGTCAATGTGAAGTGTAATGATTTGAATGAGTATTATCACTGCGGTAGTATTAAAAGTTTGCAGTACAACAACAACAACCCACCTTATTGGTCTACCGACCTTGGACCAAGGCCAGATGACTGGAAGCATGCAAGGGACTCGGAGATGTGGAAGAAAATGCGGAACAATAGGCCAGAAAATTCTGTCAGTTAGTGGCATCCTATAACCTGAAAGGAGCTGAAGTGGAGAAAGCCTTAAAGAACTCACTGAAGCATAGATTGGGCAGAGTCAGAGAGAGATTCACAGGTAGTGATGTAGGGGGAAACATATTAGCCTACGACCCCCATGCCCTAACCGGAGAAATAGAAAAGCTACTAGGAAGAGCAGGGGCAATGTTCCAGAGACCCCCCGCCTACCAAAGAATAAGGACATGTACGTGGAAAGAGGGCGAGACTACAAATGATTACTATGCCAGATTAGAAAGCTGTGTCAAGTCCAACAGCCGCATGATGGATGACGACAATGAAAATGGCCCATTCCGAGTCCAGTTTAAACAATGGTTTATCCAAGGTTTCCAAGTTCCCATTTCTGGATTCATCAAAATACACTTCGTCACCTACAAGACTACCTCATCCGCTGAGATACTCCATTGGAAAAGCCACGCAGAGGAGAACATTCGCTCCAAGAAGGAAAAGGCCCAGGTGACAGCCAGCGCACAAATGATAACCGAGTTGCTTCAAGCCACCACCATGTCGGCTTCACCTTTGGCAACAGAAAGTTCACCTCCACCAGATTGCCACAAGGATTCTGCAACAGCCCAACCATATTCTCCACAGAGATCCAGAGATCCATGAGTTACCATTCATATCCAGAGTCTACACAAGTCCTCATCTATGTGGACGACATCCTAATTGCAAGCTCAACAGCAGAAGAAACCCGAAAACAGTCCATCAGAGTGTTCCAACACCTGGAAAAGACGGGGAACAAGGCCTCATTATCTAAACTTTAATTTTGCCAGATTGATGTCACATTTTTGGGACATCTCTTGTCACAAAAAGGTCGAAGGTTAACGGACAACAGGAAGAAGGCACTCAAAGATGCCCCCAGACCAAGAAGCAAGTCTTTGCTTTCCTTGGTTTAGCCAACTACTGTCGAGGATGGATCCTTCACTTCGCACAAATCACCCAGCCACTATTGGACCTCATGAGTGACAAAGACCTCAACATGTCAGATCCTAAAGAATGGACTCCAGCTGCTGAAGAAGCTTTCCACACCATTAAACAAGCCATACTATACTCATCCGTCATGGGCCTGCCAGAGTACACCAAGCCATTATTTCAAATTCATGATGTCTGCCCTTCTCCAACAACATGGTGCATATAAAAAGCCATATGGGTCCATATAGGCTATTTGACCGGTTACCGGCTAAATAGCCCCTGCGACTACTTGACCTGTTACTGGCTAAGGAGCCACTGCCTTTAGGTTTAGCCTGCTATTAACTATCAAAGGTGCCTCCAACAGAATTTACGTGTGGGAGTGTTCCACGAAGAACAAAAATATTTCTTAACTGACTAGAAGGTGGGTTCACTTTTTTATATTTATATATTTTCTCAGTGTGCAACAAAAGGGCTTTTTGTGCACTGCAATTGATTTTTTTTAAAATTCTCAAGTCGACTGAATGTACAAGCTTGATTTAAAGACAATTAAACAGTGTGTTTAAAAATACATTTAACAAACCACGTTGGTGACAAATCTTTTTCCTGCACAGGCAATAGGTTTAGTCAGAAGGTGATAGCTAAGAGACACATATGTCTTGGGTGGTGAGCAGTGGACAATAACTATTGCCTGTCATCCACGATGGCTTAAACACAGAACAAATGTATTTTGTGGATGTTACCAAAGACAGTGGTGGGGAAACCACGAGGCTCCCTCCCCAGTGGTTTTCACATTTTAGTTGAAATGTTAGGGAAGAGCCATTTGCACCCATTAAAAGAGACTTAAGCAGCTCAGAAGATACTGGCAATGGTGGGATTTGAACCCACGCCTCCTGAGAGACTGAAGCCTTAATCCAGCGCCTTAGACCGCTCGGCCACACTACCTTGGATGAGTCTGTGGAAGTCTTCCACAAACCTAAAGCAATCTATCCCAGATCTCTGAGGGTACAGTGGAACACCCGGCTGACTTGCAGGCAGGCGTGGCCTCAATTCCCAATAGTGTCGGTATGATTATGAGTGCAAAAGGTTGTTTGTGCCCTACGGCTTACTGGTGTTGTCTGCCTTTCGCTTGAAGTCTGGTGGGATAGACTCCATCATCAGGATGTGTAGTATAGGGCCCCTATCAAATTTGTTTACCATGTCTCCCTTCATCAACACGCCTGAATCAAATAATTGGGATCGTTTACATTACATTAGCGTGCCCAACTCCAGCCCTCGAGGGCCGCAATCAAATTTGTTTTCCATGTCTCCCTCCATCAACACGCCTGAATCCAATAATTGGGATCGTTATCAAGCTTCTGGACGATGAGTTGACCATTTGGTTCAGGTGTGATAGAGGAGGGAGATATGAAAAAGAGACCGCAAAGGGGCCCTGAAGGACCGGAGTTGGGCACCCCTCCATGGTTAGATTACTGTCATTGGCTCGTTGGTCTAGTGGTATGATTCTCGCCTAGGGTGTGAGAGATCCCGGATCCAACTCCCGGACGAGCCCTGGTTTTATTGAATTATGATATGTGATGGGGTGGGTGATATGGGACATTAGCCATCTAAGAAAAAAAGTGTCAGTTTAAGAGCTCCTCTAGCTTGTTGGCCAATACTTGAATAAACTTGAACATTGGAAGACATACTGAGGCAGATATAATGAAAGTTAAGGCCGCGTCTGAAGAGGCGGGGATGCAACAATTCAGAGGCCGGAGAGTATGACAACTCTCCAGGCTCCCCAAAGCTATTTCCCGCTGAAAAGCTGCTTCAACTGTGTTTTTAATAGAGATAAGACAAGTCATAACAATCGGAGGCGTTAATACAAATGAAGGAGGTGGAGTACAAAAGGTGTCGTGTACATTTTAACCAATAGATGTAAATTAAATTATATTCTAGCAACCTTTAATACATCAGAGTGCAAAAGGGTGCACGATTAAATATAAGAATACCATTTATATTTCACATTAGCCACCTAAGGAAAAAAGTGTCACCGTATGGGCACCCCTGGCACGTCTGTCACATTGACTTTAGAAATTTGACAGATAAGCCGGGTCAGCACAAGATACGATACATATAAAAAACTGCATCCGTTAACAGTACATGTGAAACATAAACAGAAAAAAAGAAGTAAAGTATTAACATACTCATTACTCATTATTATAGTAAAAAGTAGAATGTACAAAGTAAAGTAAAAAGCAATGTAATAAGAAATATTCAAATGTAATTTAAAAAAAGATAGAGGGGCTGTAAAACACGAAAAACAAAAAGAGTGGACAGAGCTACTGCCACAGGCGAATTATTCGATCAAAATTTTTATTGTAAGACAAAATGTTGTGTGGCGAAGTGGTCGTATCACAAGGTTCGATTGTACAGTGTTTAGCATGTGAGAAGGAAGATTATGTTTAGTAATGTTTATTTACTTTTGATGTGTATGCGTGAATGTGCGAGTCTCGGGTAAAGCACATGGAATAGTAAGCCATGAGTCAATTTGCAATTCAAGTTGGTTGTTCATGTCATAAACCGGCTGCAGTAGCTCAGTTGGGAGAGCGTTAGAGTTAAGATTTAAAGGTCCCTGGTTCAACCTCTGGTTTCGGCATCACTTTAGACTTTGCAAACCCAGCCTAATTCAGCTAGCAGTCAGTTTTCGGTTTCCTTGTAAGCCATGAGTCACTTTGCAGTCGAGTTAGATTCTAATCACCTCTGTGACCCAAATAGGCTCAGACACAGATTATATGCGTTGAATCACAAAGGTTGTTCAGACAGTGATCTCGCTCAATCAGCATCTTCTTAAGTGTCCTTCTAGGTCTGCATTCTGTGGTGAAGGTCCAGTAAACAGTCCTTGGGACGAGGACTTGGTGACTTCTTACAATCGTGAGTTCTCCTCAGATAAATTGAAGAAGCATTCATACGTAAATGATTAAATACATACATATATAATAGTATTACTGAATACTGTCCAACACTATGGATAAATATTTCTTTTCTCATATGTAGATGTAATTTTCGATTGTTTTCATTTTTTTATGTGTCTTGTTCAGTTGTTTTTTTAAATCATACTGCATTTTTTTGTTGGTAACATGCTCTCAAGTATGTGTATGAATCTAGATGGCAATTTCAAGAACACTATTTTGACAGCAATGGTAACTCTTGGAAGTGGGGTAGTTTGCTTCTACAAAAAAAGTACTGATTGGGTGTGCCCCGTGGGGTTAATCAGTCCCAGTGATCCTTGGACCAATGTTGACCGGAGCCTTGTAGTCCTGGTAGGGTTACCAATGGCCAACTTGTCTGATGTGAGGGATCAGACAAAGATTGGCTCAGAGGACCTCTTATGATGAGCAACACTATTAGAAGAAATCTTCCTTTGCCGGGACGCGGTTAGGAAAGATCCTGAGCGTAAGGTTGAGAAATTCCGGCTCGGCATAGTTTAGTGATAGTTTAGTAATAGTGCCAGCAAATTGCTGTTTATCTCATTTAGGCAGAGCATGGCGCTGAAAATGCCAAAGTTTTGGGTTTGACCGTGGAACGGGCACAGCCTCTCTAGAACACAGGTGTCAAAGAGGCAGCCGGGGAACATATCTGGCCTCCTGCATCATTTTGTGCGGTTTGACACCCTTGCTCTAGAGCAAGGGTCTCAAACTCAATTGACCTGGGCGCCGCTAGTGGCAGAGTCTGGGTGAGACTGGGCCGCATCAGGATTTCCACAAGAAAAGCGCCCGGCCAATGTCCCACCCTCCAGAGCTGTATACTTCACCGTGATTGGTTCATCCAGCTCCGAACACAGTGTCATTCATATCAATCTTGCGGGCCGCATGGACATTAATCTTGCGTATTAAGACACGGGCCGTAAATTATTGTCCCGCGGGCCGCGAGTTTGAGACCCCTGCTGTAGGGCCTTGACAGTTTGGGTAATGCACACATGTAACAGTTCAATGTAACTTTGCCCACTCAAAGTTGGCAAAGTTGCGGGAGTATGATTTTCTGGGGGGGGGGGGGGGTGGACCAAAATTAATGGTCATGTGGAACACCACCACCCCAGATTGAATCATGTGGTTTGAATTGCGCTGATTTTGATCTCGTATCGCTTACTGTTATGTTCATTACCCTTAAAAGGTATGCTTCTCATCTGCACAACTGCAGATTCAAGTGTGCCGTCTAGACCCAGTGAATTCCGAATGTCAGGATACTATACATCTTCTTAATAGTAGTTCTCCAGATTGTTCTTTTTATACCACTTCCCTCTCCTTTGTGATAGAAGTATGTCACCATTTTGTTTTCCAACTCGAGTCTCTGTGGGCGGGGCATTCAGACACACCCAGGCAGTGCAACCAGGGGGAAATGAAGCTAACAGACAATTTGGAATTATTTAGCATTGATGGACAAAATATAATATATGATTCAGATATTTCTTAGGCCAGCAGAGAAGGCCTGGAAGGCCCTGACGGCCCACTACTGTCGTACAAGTGCAATGAGATTTAATGCTTTCACCATGTAGCGCACAAATAACAACAACAAACAGACAAATAAATAATCAATAAATAAGAACTAAGTAGCAGCCCAGTGATGCGAGTGGTTGGCGCGTCGACCTCACAGCTCTGGAGTCCTGGGTTCAAATTCAGGTCGGTCCAGCTGCGTGGGGTTTGCATGTTCTCCCCGGGATTGCGTGGGTTTTCTCAGGGAACTAATAGTATTTCAATACTCTGAAAATGACGCATTGGGCCCGATTTCCGTTAAATTTTGATACAACTTTTGATCGGTGGGCATCCATAAGAAGAATGTGAAGTGAAGTATTAATTTCCAGAATTAATAATTGTCAAGATGAGATTTTCACAGCAACTACAACACAATAAGTGAAGTATTTTGCTTCTGCAAAAAACAAAATGATTGTAAGTAGCAGAGAATGGTTTCAATCCATCGAATTCTGGGTTATGGGGCCAGCACGCTTCCGCTGCGCCACTCTGCTTCTTCTCACTATTCGCCAGCACAAGCATCTCGGTCCAAACTGTAGACTTTCACATTCACGGTGAGTTCATCCATTTTGCAGTTAAAAACTTCCACTTCAATGAAAAACACAAATATGACATACCATGTCGAATTTAAATTGGCACTTTAGGTAATAGCTAATGTTACTTTGACACATTGAGCAGGAAGAAATTTTTGTTTTATCAGTATGAGATTTTGTGTTCTTTTGATTGAATGTTCGATGATACACTGGGCAGGGAAAAAAAGTTTTTTTCTCTGTGTGAATTCGTTCTGTGAGGCTTTAAATGGGCCTTCTAATTGAATGTTTAACTACAAACTGACAAAGAAAATATGTCTAACCTGTGAGGGTTCTTTCGTGTGATTTTAAGCCCTTTTGGCAACTGAATTTTTGACAACAGACTGAGCAGGAAACTGGTCTTTCACCAGTGTAGGTTTTTGTGGATTTTTGATATTATAAAAACATAGTTAATCATACTACATGTCAAAAAGCTGTCACAAGCGTACTACCAGTGTGCATCTTTTCAAATTAAAACTTTCTTTAAACGTTACAAACGTATGCCGCACAATGTTTGCAGTTGTTTAAATATATAGATATCATCTAATCTGTTTAGTTAATTTGTTAAGATTTTTGTCAGAAACTGTATTGTTAAACAAATTCAACATTGACATTTTGAAATTGAAAAGGGGCTTATATTTATTGCTTGACATATGTGCAATTGACTTTGTTCATCGATTTTAGATCTTTGCTGCTAAATCTCTGACGCCAAAATTTTGGGGTTATACTTCAAAATAGTGTGTTACTAAATTGCTTTGTTGTTATTTGGAAAAAAAAACATTTGAAATTGCCTATAAGTGTCAAATTTAATACTGACTGTTATATTTCTTCGGTTAAAAAATGTATTAATTTAATTTGATGTTTCAATTTTTCAACACTAAAAATTGACAATCTACTTGAGGATTAGCATTAGTGTCTCTCATGACTCCAAAACAACCGTGATTTAACTATGGGGGAGGGGGGGGGTGCTGGTTGCCCAACTTCGGTCCTTCTGTCAACATACCAGACCGATAGACAACTCTGGTACAGCATTTTGTTGTTTCGAATTTAAGAGTTTTTACATCTTTATTTTGAGATTTTTGCACTTGTGACAACTATTAAGAGTAATCATTTTCTGGTTTTCTACAGGCTTCGTCATTGGAGGCTAAGCATAGTTGAGAAACACTGTTTTGCCCGCTTGAGTATGAATACAAATTTAGTTTCACATTAATTTGTGAAGAACAGAAATGTGGTGGGAACAAACCTAGCTAGTATTCCCTCACTGAGATGATTCACATGCTGGGTGGCATCTTCTGCGTTGTGGACCAGATAAAATAACAGATCACAGTAACTGAGGAAACATCAAGAAAATATATTATGTTATGGCAAAATAAGTTGTACTTCACAATTTCAAATACTACAGAGAGGTACTGACCCACGTGGGGGTCGAACCCACGACTTTGGCATTATTAGCACCACACTCTGACCAACTAAGTTAACAGGCCTCACGCTGCACAATACAGGTATTTGCATCATGACGGAATACGTCAAGTAGCTAAACACTTAAGTTACGACAAAAGAAGTTGGACTAGGTAATTTCAATCGATTTTGTAGAGGTCTTGGCCCATATGGAGGTCAAACCCACAACCTTGGTATTATTTGCACCTCAATCTGACCAACCGAGCTAACCAGCCATGTGCAAAGTGACCATGAATTTTGTGTGATTACCGCAATTGTAAATGTCAGCTAGCTAAACTGTTATGTTACGACAAAATAAATCATTTTAGGCAATCATAACTTACTCTGGAGGAAGGGTGTCAAACTGCACAAAATGAGGCAGCAGGCCAGATCTGTTCCCCAGGGTGTCTCTTTGACACGTGTTCTCGAGAAGCCGTGCCCGTTCAGCAGTCCAACCCACGACTTTGGTATTTACAGCAACACACTCTGACTAAAAGAGATAACCAGCAACGTGCTGGCATTGGCTCGGGTGCGACTGTGGGGCCAGTCGGCACGGAGATGCAGGGACGGACAGGTGAGGTCGAGCAGGGAGCGGCGTGTGGGAATTGAATGTCTTTCAAATAGAGGAAGGAAACGTTTAGGTCTCCCGGGCTGCATTAGAATCTGCCCCCATCTTCGGAGCCAACTTACCACCAGGTTGTGATTGGTTGAGAGCTCCGTCCCTCTCTTTACCCGAGTATCATAGACATGCGGGTGTCCTGGTGCTTAATGCACATATGGACACCCTTATGCTTGAACATGGTGCTCATTATTGTCAACCACTACGAGTGCAGAAATCTAACAATAGAACACCACTCGGGTTTCGATCAGGGGGGACGTTCTTCCCAATCACTCCCCCCAGTTCTCACATCAACATTGAAGTCCCCCAGCAGAACAAGGGAGTCCCCATAAGGAGCACTCTCCAGCACCCCCTCCAAGGACTCCAAAAGGGGAAGGTACTCTGAACTGCTTTTGTGCATGCTCACAAACAACAATTAGGTTCCGTCCCCCCACCCAAAGATGAAGGGATGCACCCCTTTTGTCCCGCGGGCAACTCCAGAGTGGAAGAGTGTCCAACCCCCCTCGAGAGGATTGGTACCGGAACCCAAGCTGTGTGTAGAGGTGAGCCAAACTAGGTCGCGCTGGAATTTCTCAACCTTACGCTCAGGCTGTTTCCTGTTTCGTCCAATGATGTTGCTCATCATAAGAGGTCCTTCGAACCATTCTTCATCTGATCCCTCACATCAGAAGTTGGCCATGGGTAACCCTACCAGGGCTACAATGGCCCGGACAACAATAATAATTTTATACTTACAATAGGAGGGAATTGAAAGATAATATTGTAAGCTAAAATGTCAGTCGCTAGGCAATTGTTTGTTCATATTGTATCAGTTTTTGTAAGAATAGAAACATCTTTGTCATAAGAAACTTGCCCATAGTTTGGTCATTGCCATGGAGAGCTGTCACTGATTAATCCGACTTTGCCCAGAGTTTAGTCATTGTAATAGGAACCATACTATGCCCTGTTTTCCTATATGAAGACAAACCCACTGTTCATTTGAGCCATGGTAGCTCCGTCCATTCTTGCTCGTTTTGTGATTTTGCTGCTTTTTTGTCTTAATGTTTTGATGATTCCATTTACTTTGATTTGCTTTTTACTTGCTGTTCTGTCTAATCACCCCCGTGCTACTGCCACAATGTAGTTTTCCAAATACGAGATGAATAAAGTTATCCAATCCAATCCAATTTCATATGGAAATTGATGAAGCAAGCCAAGCCGTGATTGGCCACCCCTTATCAAATCACATGCGTCTTTTAAGTCTATCGTTATAACTGAATCTCTGGCAAGAAGCTGAGCAGGAAAAGGCTCTCTGACTGATGTGGGCAATTGTGTTCTTAAGATATTCCTGCCACAAATTGAGAAAAAAGGCTTTTTTCCTGTGCGGGTTGTTTAGTCTTATTTTCAGGTTCCCATATGTTAAAATGTTGGAACATTGCCTGCGCCTTGAGAAGGTTTCTGAATAGTGTAACGTTTTAATTGGGCCACATGGGGCCATATAGTCCATTTGACCAGTTACCGGCTAAATAGCCCCTGCGACTACTTGACCGGTTACCAGCTAAGGGGCCACTTCTTTTAGGTTTAGGCTATTAGCTATCAAAGGTGCCTCCAACAGAATTCACGTGCAGGAGTGTTCCACGAGGAACACTCAATCGTTTGCTAAATAATTCATGCAAAAGTTGTTCTTAACAGACTAGAAGGTGGGTTCAATTTTTATATGTATATATTCTCTCAATGTGTAATAAAAGGGCTTTTTTGTGCGCCGCAATTGGTTTATTTTTTTCACTTCTAAAGTCGACAGAAAGTACAAGCTTGATTTCAAGACAATTAAACAGTGTATTTAAAAATACACTTAATAACTCAGGATGTTGAGAAACCTGTTTCCTGCTCAGGCAAAAGGTTTAGTCAGAAAGTGAAAGTTAAGAGACACATGTCTTAGAATCTAAGACTTAGATGGTAAGCAGTCAGTGGCGGTCTGTGCATTTTTTGGTAGCGCCTTCAACGCATCAAATCAATTCAACCCCTTATAAAGGATTTTATGGATATAAAACCTTGTGTGTGCGGTCGATTGGTCGCCGGTATTTTAGTCGCTGTCTTTCGATCGCCGGTCTTTTGGTCGTCGGTCTTTTGGTTGCGGTCTTTTGGTCACCCGGACCTTCTTTTAAATCGCAATCGAAGCTAATGCTGAAAGTTGAACCTGTTCTGTCATATTTCTGGCAAAGTCCGTCTTGAAAATGACTCTAAATCAACAAGACAATATATTTACTTGTGCAGCTAGCTCCAGGTACAGTTTGGTAGCTCTGGCTAATCACTACCCAATCATAGTTGATGAAAACGATGACGTATCCCTACGCCTGCAAGAAGGCAATGACATATCCCTACACCTGCGACAAGGCATTGTGGTGTTGCCAACTCGAAATCTGATTGGTTAAAGTAACAGTCTTATTGAAACTTGTTTAATCCAGCAGAGCCTGCAGTACTGATTGTGATGGCCTTAAGAAAGATTTCTGACCTTGGTAACAAATAATGGCTGAAATGTGATTGGTTAAATGCTTCAATATGAAAACAAACATCTGAAAGCAGTGCAACCAGGGGGGACGCAATGAAAGGAAGCTAACAGACAATTTGGAATTATGTAATAAGTATTGATGGACAAAATATAATAATATATGATTCAGTTATATCTTAGGCCAGCAGAGAAGGCCTTGAAGGCCCTGACGGCCCGCCACTGTAAGCAGTGGACAAAAACGATTGACCATCATCTTTGATGTCTTCATCAGTGGTGTGCAACCACGAAGCTCCTATTTAGGCATCCGGGACTCTGCTCCCTCACCAGTGCTTTTGACATTTTAGTTTAAATGTCATGGAAGAGCCATTTCTACCCATTAAAAAAGCCATTAGCACCATAATTAATATTGGCAGTGGTGGGATTTGAACCCACGCCTCCTGAGAGACTGGAGCCTTAATCCAGCGCCTTGGACCGCTCGGCCACACTACCTTAGATGAGGGAGGGGAATGTCTCCAAAGACCTATAGCAATCTATCCCGGATCTCTGAGGTGCTCGGACATTTGGTCGCCCGTCTTTGGTCCCCGTTTAGGTTTGGGTTATGGTTGTCAAATGTACTTGGATGTTAAACTCTAACCCCAACCCCAGGGACGTTAGCAACCAAGTGCACAGGGAGATTCCAGAAATAAATAAATAAATAAATATATATATATATATATATATATATATATATATATATATATATATATATATATATATATATATATATATATATATATATATATATATATATATATATATATATATATATATATATATATATATATATATATATATATATATATATATATATATATATATATATATATATATATATATATATATATATATATATATATATATATATATATATATATATATATATATATATATATATATATATATATATATATATATATATATATATATATATATATATATATATATATATATATATATATATATATATATATATATATATATATATATATATATATATATATATATATATATATATATATATATATATATATATATATATATATATATATATATATATATATATATATATATATATATATATATATATATATATATATATATATATATATATATATATATATATATATATGTTGGCTGTTGGCTGTTGGCTGTTGGCTGTTGGCTGTTGGCTGTTGGCTGTTGGCTGTTGGCTGTTGGCTGTTGGCTGTTGGCTGTTGGCTGTTGCCTGTTGGCTGTTGGCTGTTGGCTGTTGGCTGTTGGCTGTTGGCTGTTGGCTGTTGGCTGTTGGCTCTCGAGTTTTTGGCACCCAAGTATGAGAGATCTGGAAATACAACTTCGGGAGCAGGTTAAAAAGTAGTGAGATCAATTTAACAGGAAAAAGGTTTATTATGAAACTGCAACGAGGGGAGAGAAAGGTTAAACAGTGGAGTCCTGTTCAGCGGGATGTTTTTGCAGCTCTCTATCGAATGAACAGTGGGTTCGTCTTTATATAAGAAAACAGGGCATAGTATGGTTTCTAGACAACGACCAAACTCTGGGCAATGTCCAATTAATATGTGTGAGGTCTCCATGACAATGACCAAACTTTGGGCAAAGTCTGGTTAATCAGTGGAAAGTTTCCATGGCAATGACCAAACTTTGGGCAAAGTCTGATTAATCAGTGGCAAGTTTCCATGGCAATGACCAAACTTTGGGCGAAGTCTGGTTAATCAGTTGAGTGAGCGTTAGACTGAAGGTCTAAAAGTCCCTGGTTCAATCCCGGGTTTCGGCAGTACTTTGGACATTAGTGAACCTGCCCTCAATCAGCTGGCAGTCGTTTTACAGTCAAGTTTGACTCTTGTGAGGGAAGATAGGGAATGTTGGAGAGCGTTCCATGAATCGACCTCGGCCTGGGGCGATGAATGGCGGCACTTTACCTTCCAAAACAAATTTCTATTTGTAGATGTGTGGAAAGCAAATCTAATGCATTAATTACCTGGTTCCTTCTGGAATGAATATTGCTGATAAGGCAGGGAAAGGGGGTGGAGCTACCAGGAGCCGCAATGGGGATGTGTGAGGTTCATCAATTAACTCATGGCATGTTGGTCTAGTGCAGTGCTTCTCAGTTATTTTCTGTTAGGCCCCTCCTAGCAAGAAGAAAACTATTCGCGCCCCCCCCACTTTCCACCGTGACTATAAATAAAATCATTTTATAAAATTGTTATAAGTACAACATTTTATACTTATTAACATTAAAGAAAAGGAAACAAAGAAAGAAATATAGTCAAACTTACAAAGAATAACTTTATTAACTCTTGTTTTAAGTCTGCAACAGAAAAGATTTTAAGTGCATCAATGCCTGAAATAAAAAATAAGGGTTGCACGCGCCCCCCCAGGTATTGCAGCACGCCCCCCCCCCCCAGGGGGACGCGCCCCACTATTTGAGAAGCACTGGTCTAGTGGTATGATTCTTGCTTAGGGTGCCATAGGTCCTGAAGCCAACCCATGGATGAGTCGTTGCTGTATTGTTTGGTGATCTATGGTGGGAAAAAAAGTGTCTTTCAGTGAGTGTATCTGCCTCATTGGTCTGGAGGTATGATTCACACTTAGGCTGCAATAGGTCCCGGGTCCATCTCTTGCATGAGCCCTTGCTTTGATGAAAGGTGATCTACGGTGGAGTAATATGGGACAATAGCCACCTGAGAAGAAAAGTGTCACTGTTTTTACACCCATGCCACGTTGGTCTAGTGGTATGATTCTTGCCCAGGATGCCATAGGGCCTGGGTCCAACTCCTGCATGAGACCTTGCTATGTTGTTTTGTGATCTATGGTGGAGTGATATCGGACATAAGCCATCTGAGAAAAAAGTGTCATCCCATGAGCACATCTGGCTCGTTGGTCTAGTGGTATGATTCTCGCTTAGGGTGCGAGAGGTCCCGGGTCCAACTCCCGGACGAGCCCTTGATTTTTTTCGAATTGTGATCTCTTATGGGGGTTGACATGTCACAAAGTAACCTGAGAAAAAAGTGTCACTGTATGGGAACCCCAGGCTCCTTGGTCTAGTGGTATGATTCTCACTTTGGATGCGAGCGGTTCCGGACCCAACTTGACTGCAAAACGACTCATGGCTTACAAAGAAACAGTTTTCAAACTCACTGCGAGTGGAATTAGGCTGAACTTGCAAAGTCCAAAGTATTGCCGAAACGAGGAGTTAAACTAGGGACCTTTAGATCTTCAGTCTAATGCTCTCCCAACTGAGCTACTTTGGCTGATTGATAAAAACCAAAAACAACTTGAACTGTAAATTGACTCATGGCCTACTAGTGTAATATTCCAATTGGAGCATTAAGTGATATTGGTCTGGTTTAGAGAATCCAATTGACTGACGAAGCCCAAAGTAAATTTAGGGAACGCTCTCCAACATTCCCTATCCGAGCCAATTCGGGTCATGTTGATGACAACAGTCAAACTTGACTGCAAAACGACCCATGGCTTACAAGGAAACGGTTTTTAAACTGACCGCCAGCTGTTTTATGGTGGGTTTGCAAAATCCAATATGCTGCCGAAACCCGGGTGTTGAAGCAGGGAACTTTATATCTCCAGTCTAAATGGTTTTGGTTGAGTTTACAAAGTCCAATGAACTGCCAAAGATTGGGGTTTATTCTGGGACCTGTAGATCGGGGGTGGCAAAGTCCAGTCTTCAAGAGCCCCTATCCTGTCTGTTTACCAAATCTCCTCCACTAACACAACCGGATCAAATGATCAGCTCATCAGCAAGATATCCAGAAGCCTAATATACTGATTATTTGATGCAGGTCTGTTGGTGGAGGGAGTTATGAAAAATAGACCGGATAAGGGCTCTCGAGAACCGGACTTGGCTTACTTTGACTCACGTAGGTGAACAAAAATCAACCTAGACTGCATATTTACACACTGATTACAAGTCAATTGATCACAAATTGAATTGTAGCTGTTTTGGCTGGTTTGATATAGTCCAACAGACTGCCAAAGCCTAAGGTTGAACCAGGGACCTTTAGATCTTCAGTCAAATGCTCTCTCACCAAAGATTTATCCACTTCAGTAGGTCAATAAAAATTAACATGAACTGTTACTCTAGGGTCCCTAGTAAACTGAACTCAAATGGATTATTAGCTGATTAGATAAAGGCCAAGTGAGTGCTGAAGCCCAAGATTAAACCAGGCAACTTTAGAAATTAAGTCCAATGCTTTCCCATTGGAGCTATTTTAGGTCAGACCTACCACAAAACCACCCTGAACTGCATATTCACTATTGGTTAATTTATACTGGACGAGCTCAAGTAATTCATTTTGTTGCAAGTATTTTTCAATCCTGTTTGTGTTTCATTCATTGATTTATGTCCTTGTCAGCTAATTGGAAATCTGTTCCTTTATCAGAATACATCTATCTCTGTTACTTGTCTTCTTCTGGCAAGATATCTTCTGATTCCATTGAGCCAAACATTAGTGCTGAGGGAAGATGAAACTTTCAATAAATTAATTCATTCAACTTCCGTGTTGCGCATCCTTGTATCAATATTGCAAAAATGTAAACCAAAAATAATGATGGCTTACCTATTAGGGTATGTTTTGTGCATTGTCTACTTTATAAAAGAAACAAGTTTTTCCAGGGTTAAAGAAACTTGGGAAATTTTATTTTTTCCATCACTCTATTTGAAATGTGAATTTTCATTGCAGGGTGCAAAATTACCCAGGTTTGCTGCTGTTAATAACTACCTGGGATAGACCCAGCAAACCCTTAACCCCCTTGAGGATAGGCAATACAGAGGATGAACAAGTGAATCCATAACACCCCGCTCATCTATTTCATAAATATGTAGGTAATTCCAACCCTTGTGGCAACCAACCCTGTTCTCCCTGAATGTAAAAAAACTACTCTCATAAGATATTGCAACAAAAATGAAAACTTTCCCCATCTTAGTGGGATACATGATATCCATACATTTTTAGATGAAGTAGTTTTTCACGGCTAGAAAAAAAAACTAGAAATACGTACCCCCAAAAAATGGAAAAGGGCGAAAAAAGCACAATTTTGGTCAGCCTGCTCCACAAAGGCTAATATGTAATGTAAACTATTAGCGAAACTGCAAGTTTAAATTCAACATGGTATCTTTTTTGTTAATCCCGGCACCGAATGTCTCGTACGTCGTTTTTTTGAAAATGGAATTTTATAAATGCAAAATGGATGACTGTGAATAGCAGCACTAACCGTGGTATGACGGTCCCCAGCCGAGACCGAGGTTCTTCAACTGGCGATCCTGAAAGGCTCCAGCAGAAGGTTGGAAAAAGCCACGAGTCTCACTAATATCTCAGGGCAGCCAACTACTCTGGAATTCCAGGAATTTCTCCGGAAATGCATCACAAACTCCGGACCACCTGCTTAAACTTGAGAAATCCTGAAGTTTTAATTTTTTTGAAGCAACCATTTTGGAAAAGTACCATATTTCCAATTTAAATGCCTCAAAATTGTTCTCAAAATTCACACCATCGCTATGGCTTCCGTCATTTTTATTCAACTGTACAATAAACCAGAAGAATTCAGTAACACGAGTGCTATGTGAATCATTACAAGTTACAAGTTTCGACAAATGATTACACTTTTGCGAGTTCAGCGTAGCAATCGATTTGGAATTGATTGCATAGGTAACCCTATCGCTTTAACAGTCTCGTTTTTATTTTTTTCATAAGGGAAGTAACTATTATCAAGGCTGACTAAACCACCAGTTTTTTTAAACAAATCCTATCATTTCCAGGGTTGTTCTAAAGAAAGTACTCGTACACAGCACTGACTGGTAAGTCAACCAGTCACTGGTTAAGTGCTAAATTAACGGCATTTTGGATGAAACCTCTAATACGAAACCCAGACAGTCACAGAAGTTTATTGGTTCGTATTTGACAAAATATCCCATGTTGGAGCCATCGCCAAAAAGACCGACATTTGCGCATTGCACTACATCCAAGTGTTCAGCGTGACAAGTTGGAATTACTGACAATAGAACACACGTAGAAGGACCCAAACACAAACATAAATGTATTTTCATTATGCTGTACTTTTTCAATAGATTGCAAAAATGCAGTTTTTCAATTAATGTACAAATATGATTGATTTATATTTCCTATGCTTCTTTTTATCTCCATTTTATAACAATTTTGCCTGAATCGCATTCACTTTAGAAACACTCTGGAATCGGGGCATGTCTACTCCTGAAATGGGGTCGGCGGAGGTTGGCACCTTTGACTTATGTTGTTGTTGTTGAGCCACCCAGGCGCCTAGGGGTTACCCTCAGCCGCGCGAGCGCTGCCACTGGAACGCGGATTAGTTCATCCGGGGGGGTAGCCGGAGGAGGGGGCAGTCGAATATCTCCGGCTGGATGAAAACGTAGCGTGCCACATTCCTGGTTGGCAGGTTTGGGTGGTATTTTGTTGGATTCACAGGCTGCGCCAAGCGAGCCCCTCTCAGGCGACACCACGTGAACGCTTCCAACTTTGTCTCCCTTTGATATCTGTGCGATTGGTTTGATTGATTAGTTTTAAGAGTCAGCTTGTGGGACCTGGAGTGAGAAGAAGCAGAGTAGTGCACGGGAAACATGCTGTGATCATAACCCAGAGGTCATTGAATCAAAACCATGCTCCGCTACGAACAGTATTTTTTTTTTTTTTTTGCAGAAGAAAACTACCCGACTTTCAAGGTTTACTTTGAATTTGGAATGTTGAAGTTACAGTATTTTCACACTGTAGAAAGAAAACTATCTTTTATTTTTTATGAATTTGTCAAATTGCTCAAATTAATGTATTCATTTTACTCTTAGTTTTAAGTCTTAGCAAATAACGTTTCTATATTTTTGTCACCTATGAAATTGGAAAGCTGATTTTGTCATCAAAAAGACACAAAAAGTATTTTTCACCCAAAAGAGAACTTTATTGGAACTAGCAAAAAGATTACACGTTAAATCGGTTTCAAAACATGATTGATCTTATAGTATGACAAAAGTACATTGTACCACTTATTTATTTTGCGCAAATTAATAGACTTTCACACACACCATATTAATACTAATGTTTCTTAGATCCTAGATACAATATATAAATAATTTTCATTAAAATGTATGTTTGAATAACACTCAATTTTTTATTGGATTTGCTAGGAAATTTAATAGACAAAAACTACAATTTTTCAAATTTCTTAGGCATGTCTTTAACTGTGAAGACATCACATTAATGATTATTTACTTTCTAATTTCCTAATTTAGGCTCTACTATATCGGATAGAATTGTGAGGTAAATAAAATCTTCAACAACACTCAATTTGCTTATACAGTAATACCATGACACACAAATGTACCGACATATGATAAAATTTGAGGTATGAGAAAAACTCTGAGCAAATTTTGGACTTGAGATATGAGATAGTTGAGATATGAGCACACCAAATGGTTCCTGATTGGTGGAAAATTAGAACAATTAAGATATTTTTCCATTGTAACATTCTGTTTTGTTTTTTTCTCGGATGGAAACAGATCAATTTGTATTTTGTTAATTTCTATGGGAAGAATTGACTTGACATATGAGTAAATTGACATACTAGCTCGATCCCGCTGTAATGTATTACTGTATTTGAATTAAAACCCAGGATTTTCAGAATGCAAATTACAATAATACTTCGATTACAATGATCTTTCATATGGACATTGATAAAGCAAGCCAAGCCGTGATTGGCCACTGTTTATCATACCACATTTGCGTATTTTAAGTCTATCATTTCGACTAAATCTCTGGCAAGAAGCTGAACAGGAAAAGGGCCTATGACCGATGTGCGTAATTGTGTTTTTAAGATATTCCTGCCACAATATGAGATAAATGGGCTTTTCTCCTGTGTGGTTTGTTAAGTCTTCTTTTTAGGTTCCCTTATGTGAATATGTTGGAACATTAACTGTGCCTGGAAAATGTTTTTGAATTGTGCAGCTTTTGAATTGGGCTGTTATAGTGAATCTGTGGCCACAGACGGAGCAGGAAAACATTGTTCTACAGTCTGGGTTAATAAGTATTCTGTTACGATCGTGTAGTGCGACACGATCGGAGGGGAAGTTGAACCCAGATGCAGAGTCGCCGAAGTAAATGGAAAGGTGAGGCAGATCTGTAGCTCTTGTAGGTTGATTTAATAAACGGGGTAACATAACATAAACAACTTGGCTTGACCACTCATTACAAACGAAAAGAACATGCGGCGTGGCGTCAATGAAAACGGCAATGACTACGAGGAAAAACAGGAAACGAAACCAGAACGATCCGACAGCGTTCACAGAAAATCATAATGCTTAAATACCAAAAATAATCTAATCACGTAATTAGTCACAGCTGATAATCATCGTGACGTCATGCCAGGAGAGGCAATCCAGCCACTCCTGACATATTCTTTTAAGCTTCCCCTTTGGGAAAATGTTCGACCACATCCTGAGCAGGAAGATGTTTTTTCGCCAGTGTGGGTTCTTGTGTGACCTTCTAAGTGGTACTTTAGAGAAAAGGCTTTTCAACAGTGTGGGTTCCTATGTTTTTTAAGCTTTTCTTGTGTGCGAATGTTTGACCACAAATTGAACACGAAAATGGTTTCTCACCTGTGAGGGTTCTTGCGTGGGAGTCTAAGCTTGTTTTGTGTATGAACGCTTGACCGCAAACTGAACAAGAAAATGGTTTTTCACCAGTGTGGGTTCTTAAATAGGTTTTTAAGCTTTCCTTGTGTGTGAATCGTCGACCACAAACTGAACACGAAAATGGCTTTTCACCTGTGTGTGTTCTTGTGTGGCTTTTTAAGGATTGCTGTTGAGAAAAGGCATGACCACAAATTGAGCACGAAAATGGTTTTTCACCAGTGTGGGTTCTTGCATGTGATCTTAAGCTCTTTTTGTTTGTGAACGCTTGTCCGCAAACTGAACAAGAAAATGTTTTTTTTCACCAGTGAGGCTTCTTGTGTTTTTTTTAAATTTCCCTTGTCATTAAATGTTTTACCACAAACTGAGCATGAAAATGTTTTTTTCATCCGTGTGGGTGCTTATGTAGGCTTTTAAGCTTGTCATTTGTGTGAATCTTTGACCACAAACTGAACACGAAAATGGTTTTTCACCAGTGTGTTCTCACATGACTATTTAAGTGTCCCTTCTGTGTGAATGCATGACCACAAACTGAGCAGGAAAGTGTTTTTACACCAGTGTGTATTTTAGCATGACTATTTAAGTGTCCCTTCTGTGCGAATGCTTGACAACAAACTGAGCAAGAAAACGGTTTTTCACCAGAGTGGTTACTTGCGAGAGATTTTAAGCTTTTTTTGTGTATGAACACTTGACCGCAAACTAGACAAGAAAATGGTTTTTCACCAGTGTGGGTTCTTGTGTGTGCTTGTAAATATTGCTTGCGTGAGAAAAGGCATTACATACCGCAATTTGGATACAAAAATGTTTTTTCACCAGTGTGGGTTCTTGTGTGTCTGTTTAAATTTCCCTTCTCAGTATTTTTTTTACCACAAACTGAGCATGCAATTGGTTTTTCGCCAGTGTGGGTTCTTGTGTGTATTTTTAAGCGACCATTCTCTTTATATCTTTTTCCACAAACTGAACACGAAAATGTTTTTTTAACAGTGTGGGTTCTTGTGTGTATTTTAAATCTTCCCTTGTGTGTAAATATTTTTCCACAAACTGTACATGATAAGGATTTCTCCCCAGTGTAGATCCTTATATGTCTTTTCAAATGAGACTTTTTCCCAAAAGTTTTTCTACACTGAAAGCATTTGTAAAGTTTGTCGCCCCTGGAATTTTTCTTGATATCTTCGACATCATCATTTTCAAAAAGCAAGTTGTTGTTGTTGTTGTTGTTGTTGTTGCACTACGAGCGCCTGAGGATTGCCCTCAGATAGCGCTAGAGCTGCCACTGGAACACGGATTATTTCATCCGGGGGGTAGTCGGAGGTGGGGGGCAGTCAAATGTCTCTGGCTGGATGAAAAACGTAGGGTGCCACGGTCCTTGTTGGCAGCTCTGAGTGGTATTTGTTGGAATTCGCAGGCCGCGGCGAGCGGCCTCTCAGGAGACACCACGTGAAGGTTTCCAACTTTGTCTCCCCAAGTTGTTGTCATCTGATAAAGGAGCAATTAAATTTTCTGCTCGCCATCCTTCTATTGAGCTGCCACACAGAAGCTCCGCCCCTCTATTGCTCACACCCAGATCATCTTCACTCTTGAAAGGCTCACTAGTTGACCATTTGACACAGTCCTCATTTTTGATTGGAGGTTGCTCCTCTCTTTTGCACTGTTCAGGGAACTCTGGCTCCTCCTCTATAATTTGAGGCCAAGTTGAGGCCTTTCCAGGCTCCACCCCTACGCTAGCCACACCCAGATCATCCCACTTCACGGCCTCACCAGGTGACCAGATCATGTTCCTCCTTTTGGATTGGAAGTTGCTCTTCTCTCATTTGTTGTTGAGGGAACTCTGACTCCTCTTCTTTGATTTGGGGGAAATCTTTAAAGCCAAAAAACTTTTGCCCATCATTTTCCCTGAAACCTGCAAAGACAAAAAGTTCATATGCATCAGGTCATGTACTGTATTTTCACGACTATTAAGCGCGTCCTGTTTTTTGCCGCAATGTCAATAACTAGTGCTATTTCTGTATTTTAGACACACAAAGGCCGGTTGTTGTTGTTGTTGTTGTTGTTGTTGTTGTTCTTCTTCTTCTTCTTCTTCTTCTTCTTCTTCTTCTTCTTCTTCTTCTTCTTCTTATACTTCTCGTTCTCCTTCTCCTCGTTCTCCTTCAACTTCTTCTTCTTCTCCTCCTCCCCTCCTCCTCCTTCTTCTTCTTCCTCAATAGGTTTTACGGTTGTTGGCAGCCAACATACTGTAGCAGTATCACCCTCTACTGTCTCAGTACCTCAAATTGCCAGGTTCTCAATTAAGAATTTATACAGAAGGGGTGATAATGTTAAATTTGGTCTCTTAATACCACAGCGTGAAGATAGAAGCTCGAAGTCCAATTCGAATCTAGCTAGCCGTGACACTAAACGAAAAGCTACATTTTGAGAAAAAGTTAGGCAATTTTAAGGACATTTGCCTTAAATGATACATTGGGTTTGGTCTCATTGCAAGTAACAAAAAACATATTTCAATATTTAAATATAAGGGTGTCTAAGGTTCATTTAAAATTTACTGATCCCCAATCCCCCATTTGATGACATGGAAGGTAGTGTGGCCGAGCGGTCCAAGGCGCTGGATTTAGGCTCCAGTCTCTCAGGAGGCGTGGGTTCAAATCCCACCACTGCCAATAATTCATGCACTGTACATGTATATTTTGTTCCTAGTGCTTATGGCCCTTCACTAACCTGAAGATAAAATGTGAAACTATTGGTGAGAGAGCTGAGTCCCAAACACTAATAGGAGTGTCGCGTTTGCACACCACTGTGCCACTGATGGTGCCTCAAGCGTTGCGTTCATCCTAATAAAAATTTTATGAGACCCAAATGGGGCAAAATTTGTGGTTTTGTTGATGGTTTGACGAATAGAGAGCAAAGCCAATGGGAGATCTTGGAGCCAAGACATTTTGCTGCCGTACATTATTTTTGACAATTTCTCTTTCATTCGTTCAACTTTACCTTGACTTTGTTGGTGATAAATGTGGAGTATAGAATGTATTCTTCATACTTTCTATTCAGTATAATCACTAGGATAGAATTTTGGATAGCCTAGTGGAAATTTCCATCATGACACTTATGAGTTAGGGGTGAGAGAAGACAAGTATGGGTGCCACCGATTAGTCAATTTAGTCATCATTGCTTGGGGGCCCACGTGAGCGGGTGAGTGGGCCTCCGTCAAGACAGACACCGATAATGGCCCCATGGGGAGTACAGGGCATCCCATGGGACCCACCCATACACCATCCCCTCGTTTTACAGCACCCGCATGCGCCCACACAGTCCGTTCCTCTGGAGAGGCCGACTGCTGAGCCTCCAGAACCACATCCACAGACAAACTCTAATGCACAGTCTCAGAGTGATGGGCAGTGTCCAATAGAACCAGATTAGAAGCATTATCTACTACGTATCCAGCTACTGACTTGGCTAACTAGTCAGCCGCATGATTACCTGTAGCTGTAAAAGATGAGGACTTTGAGTGGCCAGGAACATTAATAATCGCCACCTGTGACAGAAGGAACATGGCTTCACGCAAGCGTAACATGATGTCTTTGTGTGCAATGGGTTGACCCTTGCCTTTAATGTAATCATTGCATGCCCATTCATGAAGGTCAATGATAGCAGCTGAAACTGCAAACACCGAATCACTATAAACAGTAACCGGATGACCTGCTGCGGTCTCCAAAGCCAAACAGAGTGCTCACGCCTCAGCCGCTTGGGCAGACTGATTAGTAGTCAAGACAGAGGATGCACAATGCACAAAGTCATTTCCCCTGCTTTCCACTACGGCAGCCCCCGCTTGGAGACATCCCGAATGGTCTCTCCAACAACAACCGTCCTAAACATAATGCGACCGGATGTAAGCGGTTTGGTAGCAAGGTCAGCACGAACGTACTTTTGGTGATTAACTCGGTTAGCACATTCGTGGGGGCCTAGATGGATGTTTTCTGCCATGTTAATGCCTGTGTGAACGTAATTGATGTTCGGAGCTGTTAGGATACGTAAAAGTCTAGACTGTTGAAGAGATGATAAGGTAAATCCTGACGAAGCCACATACGCCGATACCCCATGATCAGTCAGAACGTATAGGGGGTTTCCCATCACTGTATGTGCTGTATTAAGAAGCACTTTAGCGAGCCCTGCGGCATAACGAGTACAATCTGTTTGACGGAGTTCAACACTATCCAGTGTAACGCTACAATACATCAATACCCGTCTCGTTGCTGAAACCTTCTGAAACAAAACAGCATTTACTGTGGTTTCCGAGTTAGACATCATCAAGATAAAAGGGTTTATCAAAATCAGGGTTGGCCAGGGCAGCCGCCGAGGCCAGTTCTTGGACGAGAGACACAAAGGCTTCATCCGTTTGTCCAATCAAGTCATGCTCTGAGGTTCTGAACATCTTTGTCTTTGACTAGAGCACGAAGGGTGTTTGTTTTGTCCACATAACATGGTATATAGGTCCTACTGTAGCCACAGAGGCCTAGAAATGCCAACATGTCTTTTACAGTTTGGGGTCTGGAGTGAGATAAAATGGTTTTTCGATGTTCAGGTGACATGGACAGTCCTCTCGCTGACACAATACGGCCAAGAAAAGTTAATTCTTTTCGACAACACTGAAGCTTCTTTTTGGACACTATGAAACCTAGATCATGAAGTTTGAGTAGGACCACCCTAGTGACCTCAAGACAGATTTCAGAAGTAGTTGCCGCAATACAAAGGTCATCCACATACTGTAAAACAGGGGTGGCCAACCAGTCAGAGACCAAGAGCCACATTTTTTACCGTGTTACCGCAAAGAGCCACATCACACAGATTTATTGTAAATGTCACACACCAGCATAGTAATGACATAAATTGACTCCTACAGTACTAACAGCACAGGCCAGTCATTATCAACAATGAACATTGTGTGCACTGTCTCACACAGACAAACTCTCAGTTCAACCAAGTCCGCAAACAAAAATATAATAATTTACAATAGCGTTTTTCTTTTTCTATGCATGTTACTTAGTGGGACTTCTGTCATAAAATCAGAGCCTATTTTTGCGCAACGTTCGCTACTTGTGAGCTGTCATTTATTATGAATGGCTTTTAACTAGCGCGCCCACCACGTGGGTGTCCACCTCGCTCTCCTATTGGCTGCTCCCGGCTGAGCACTCTCGCCTTGGTCTGCCTCGCAGGGGGTGTGGCTTTTTCAGCCGACGCTCGATCTTTGGGATACTTTTTGTGTGCGCGACGCTGTTCATTGTCGCTTCTGGTTCACGGGAGCTCTCCCACTCTGTTAAAAACGTTTACTCAAATGACCTTGCTCCTACTGGGAAACTTTGAGGTATTTTCATCCCAAGCACATGCGCATTGGACGAAAATACCGTATTGAACTCAAGCGAAGCGCACACGCAAATAAGAATAAAACACAAATACAAACTTTGATATGGACGTAAGAGCCACATGAAACCGGGCAAAGAGCCGCATGCGGCTCGCGAGCCGCGGGTTGGCCACCCCTGCTGTAAAAGAACAGTGTCATTAGGTAAAGTCAGGTCTTGTAACAGGTTCTTCAGACATTGATTAAAAATACCAGGTGAGTTTTTAAACAATTGTGGCAGGCGCTGATACTGCATATGGACACCGCTATAGGTGAAAGCAAAGTACTGTCTAGCTGAAGGATGTAAAGGTACACAGAAAAAAAGTGTTAGCTAAATCAATACAAGTGAACCATTGGTATACTGTACTAAACGTAGTGAACATCCTATGGGGGTCTGGTCTTGGTAAGATCGGAGTCAGCGTTGCGTCATTTACAGGTCTAAGGTTATGTGCCATACGATAACTCTGTCCGTCTGCCTTAAGTACAGCTTGCAGTGCCGTGTCTCATTGTGAATCTGAAAGTTATATCACACCTGCGTCCACTTAGAGTGTTTTCCATACCTTTGTCTGCATCTGAGGTCCATCTATATTGTGGCCTGAAGATGATGACACTCTCATCTACTTCTAATGTTACAGGTGGGATTTTAACACAATGGCCCACATCAAATGGTCCTGATGACCACAATGTGTTAGGAATAGTTTTCAACAAATCCTCTGTCTGGTGGTGATCAGTCAATTCTCTGCCATGTTCTCAAGTCAAGATGTGTTCTTCCAAAATGGAGGAGTTTACTATTGGAGTCTGTGGGTCAATCTGATAAGAGTCATGCATTTTGGAATAAGTCAGTCCTGGGATGTCAGTGGGCTGCCAGTCAATTATTTTAAGAAGTTTCTTGACCATTGGACCAAGTTGGCGAGCTTCATGACCAGGAGACAGAGCCAAAGAAATGTGTGGGTCAGCTGTATCTCACATTTTGTACCACACTTTTTATGATTTATCCAAATCAACATACGACGCTACACCTTCCGGACCCACAAAAATTTAGGTGGATTTCAACTGCCAGGGTGTTCCAAGAACCTTCTGAAAACGGTCTTGATAGATTAAGTCATCATCTGTGTCATAAAATAACGTACAATGAAAATCATCCATGGGCGAATGGTGAGGTCGGATTGAGTCAATGAATGATTTCCACGGGTAATGAACAGAGAACAGTCCCCCAGTGGCCGGAGTTTCAGGCTCAAGACGTGACCAATAGACTGTTGCTACATCCGATTCTTGCTGCAAAGGCCTCATCAACCATTGTCCACGTGTTCGTGCTGATTGTGAACATGGAATCTTTGAGCCATTTGGTAAAGTCACTGTGAGGCCATCCGGCCCACATTGGATGGTAGCTCCAATAGATATCAACAAGTCTCTTCCCATCAAGTTCACAGGTGTTTGGGGTGAATGAATGTAGGAGTGGTGTAGAGTCTGTTTCATGTGGGGGATTTCAGTTCGGAGAGGTTGGGTAATAGGCAGAGCTTGAGGAGAACCCGAGAAGCCGATCAAAGTCACGGCAGAAGAGGAGAGACAACTGGGGGCAAGCGGGATGTTCAAAGATGAGTGCGTTACCCCCGTGTCCACCAAACCTGATGTTGGTACGCCGTTGACTTTCATGTGAAGCATTGGGTTTGCCATACCACTGCTTCTTGATCCTCTCGGGCACCCCTATTCGGAGCATGTAGGATCCCATCAACTTCGTCCTGGTAATATTGTCCAGGTGACTGAGCTGTTTGCTGGGGCTGCCATGGTCTAGTGCCTCGTCCTCCACCTCGCATAGGCCGTTGTTGCTGTGGTAGGCCATACTGCCGTTGTGGCTGTGGTGGGCCACACTGCTGTGGCAGTGGTTGCTGTGGGAATGGTTGCTGCTGTTGCTGCTGCTGGCTAGGGCAATCACGTGCCTAGTGACCAATAACGCCACACACAAAACAGTTGCCCTGTTGGCCTTGTCCCAAGTACCCTCTTCCCTGGCCACCAGAGAAACCTCGCCTACGACCACCATATCCACCATAGAACTGACCATCATCTAGGGCCTCGTCATAACCCTGGAACGTCTGGGCAGATTGCCCTGTCTTTTTTTGTTTGGTGTAATTTAGAAAGTTGGAGTTTTAACAGGGCAGAGGTCAAATTTTGTGATTCGTTTTTTTCTTTGACCTTTTCTTCATCATACATCTTACAATGGTGAGTCAGGTGACATTTAAATCTAGGTTTGTCCCTGTCAACAAGTCTGGCTCCTTCTTCAATTCCTTTTTCACAGGTTCCGGAAGACCCTCAACAACAGCTGTTCTGAACAAGGTTTCACTCTCAAATATACCAGATGGATGGCGGCCGGTGCTTTCTATCCAGTTTTTAACACATTGTTCATTCTGCACCGGACCTCCAGCTCCATCGGTGTGTGGAAACACGGTTGGGGCCGAATCATGAGGTCTTGGGAAGGCATTTTTAATTACCTGGGTCAATGGAATTTCATGAGGATGTCTAGTAGTTCCTGCCTCTTCTTCTATCATTCGTAGCTGATGTTGAGTGCAGGAAGCTGACATGGCCTGTCTCAGGTCACCAAGCGCACAATTCTGTCCACTCATTAAGGCCAAGAATTTCTTGAGCCATGGACTTCCTCCCCTAGCCAGAGGAGGGAGTTGTTCAATCAATGACGCCACATCTCTAAGAACAAGAGGGTCATATGTATCGCTTTTTTGTCAAATTGTGTTGTGTTTTGTTGTCATTCATTTGAAAAAGAAAAAAAACTTGAGACCATACAAATTTGCTTGTCATGACACATTTAAATACAGGTGTCTAGTCAGAAGCATCCCATACCGGGAGTCGAACCCAAGCCTCCCGGGTGATTACCAGGAATCCTGACTGCTAGACCAAATGGGATATTTCATG
This sequence comes from Stigmatopora nigra, assembly GCF_051989575.1. Classification (NCBI taxonomy): domain Eukaryota; kingdom Metazoa; phylum Chordata; class Actinopteri; order Syngnathiformes; family Syngnathidae; genus Stigmatopora; species Stigmatopora nigra. Next base: position 4,525,172 of record NC_135527.1, on the reverse strand, counting down.
GCAAGCAGATCTAGATCATTTAAAAGTATGTAGCTAGGATGATAGACTCAATAAATAACCACATCATTAGCAACAAACATCTACTTTGTAAGAACCGTGAAAGGCTTTTGGCAACAAATTGGCATTTTTTTCCGGAAAGGACAGAGGTCCAATATTACTGAATCCAGACATTTAATTCAAAGGGATTTGTTTCTGGAAATTAAAGGAGTTCAAAAGTTGTCAAACCATCCAAATATTTGGAACTTTCCCATACCGGGAGTTGAACCCGGGTCACCTGGGTGAAAACCAGAAATCCTGACCGCTAGACCATATGGGATACATCATTCAAAACTGATCCAGATCAAGTAGAAGCATGCAGTTTGGATGATAGACTAATCAAATTACATTGGGACCTCGGTACTTCGCGGTTCACCCATCGCGGCTTCAGAGCTTCCCGTTTTTTTAATGAAAAAATAAATAAATAATGAAAAATATTAAATTAAAATTAGAAATTACATTATTTTACAAAATCTGAGAATAAATATTGTATTAAAATTAGTAATTGCATCACATTACAAATTTTTAAAACAGAAGGAATGCACGTATGCGCGAAGCATCACGGGCATAAATGCAAGCTGATTGGCCAGCTGAATACTCACTGAACTACTCGACTCCACATTGGCCCATTCACTACAGTAGCCCAAGCTTCTCCCGATGCCCATTCTCAGTCCACGTTTATCTTGTGCTATACAGTACGCTTCTCGCCAAGTTAAGTGTAAAAGTTTTGTAAAGCCCTTAGTGATGCCTCCCAAACGCTCTTTAAACAATTAACGAAAAAGTGAGTTCATTGGACAGGTTGACCAGGAAATAGCTAGCCTGACAATCTGGTCAAACTGACCACTTTACACCTCCGCTGAACACGGAAATTTCTGGCATGTCTTTACTGTCTCTCTGATGATCTCAGCTTGTCCTCAGAAGACGAGTACTCAACTGCCAACTTCCAGTTCTTAACAGCAACACCTCTCCTCACTGCCTTCTTCCTGGTTTGTAATGTTTGGATTTGGCTGGCTCAGAATTTAGTGAGCAGGTCATCGACACTGGTCATCTGAACTGCAATCCCAGCGGTGCCTACGAATATTGCACCCTGCATTTTCGTATTGCTTGAAACACAGGGTGAAATAATCACAGTAATTAGTTGTTGTCCTCAATCCAACTTTTACTGTAATCCCCAACATGCAATCAATAATAACTTAATCACTTTAGCTTGTCACACCATGAGTCATTTTGCAATCCAAGTTGGTTGCTTTGCTCATCAATCAGCCGAAATAGCTCAGTTGGGAGAGCGTTAGACTGAAGATCTAAAGGTCCCTGGTTCAAGCCCGGGTTTCGGCAGCACGTTGGACTAGGCAAATGTGTCCTAAATCGACTGTTTCCTTATAAGTCATGAGTAGTTATGCAGTCAAGTTTTACTCTTGTCACCAACATGGTCTGAATTCGCTCAGATAAGAAATGAGGGAGAGCATTCCCCTGATCGACCGTGGTCTTCGTCTGTCCATTGGACTCTCTAAACTAGACCAATATCAGTAAATGCTCCAGTTTCAATATTGTACTAGTAAGCCATGAGTAAATTTGCAGTCCAAGTTGGTTGTTAATCGTAATAATCAGCCAAAGTAGCTCAGATGGGAGAGTGTTAGACTGATGATGTAGCGGTTCACCTCTGGCTTTTGGCAACACATTGGACTTTACAAATCAAGCGTAATTCAGGAGGCAGTCAGTTTGAAATTGGCTTCCTTGTAAGCCATGAGTGGTTTTGCAGTCAAGTTTGATTCTTGTCACCTCCATGACCAAAATTGGCTCAGATAGAGAATGTTGAAAATTTACGACAATATGCGAGTAATCACAAAGGTTGAGCGGATAGCGATCCTGCTGCATCAGCATCTTCTTAAGTGCTCTAGGTCTGCATTCTAGGGTAAAGGTCCAGAAACTAGTCCTTGGAATGAGGACTTGTTGACTGGTTACGACCCCGAGTTCTCTTTGGACAATTTGAAGAATGATTTAATACAACAATGATTAAATACACACATATATAATAGTATTACAGAATAAACCCAACAATAAGAATTTCTTTTCTCATATTTAGATGTAATTTTCGATTGTTTTCACTTTTTTTACCAGTCTTTTTCATTTGTTTTTTAACTGAGACTGCATTTTCTTTTTGGTGAGAACATGCTCTCAAATATGTGTATGAAACTAGAATGCAATTAAACACTTGTTGTTAGTATTTAAATAGATGACAAAAAGAAAAATGGAATGAAATAAAAATTTTCCTATTTGACTATTTTCTGTTCCTTTTTCACAATGATTTTTAGGCCTGACCATGTTTTACTGTATTACTTCCGCCTTCATCAAAATGTCAAGGCATTTGCGGGACGTGTTTCAGAAAAATGATTCGTTTTTTGTCAGATTCCGATCTTGCGAAAATGATGCGATCAGGTCTGATTCCCGATCAATTTCTATCGGAATTTTGATCAGAAGAATATGAAGTGAGAAAAGGTAACTTTTGCAGAATCAATAATTTTCAAGAACATTATTTCACACCAATGGTAACACTTGGAAGTGGGGTAGACACTGGAAAGATTTACATTTTTTTGGCATATTGGTGACAATTTGTGGGTTTTTTCATTAAACATTGAAAATTGTAAGTAGGAAATGCCTAGCAAGATTGATTTCTCTAATTTAATTATTGTTGATTTTTATTGTGGTAACAGAGAGCTATAGGAAATAGCTCTCATCCTAAGTAAACATCGTATGAGGTGATTTGCAAAGTATATCTTAGGATCTAGGATAGAAATCAGGCTGCATAAGCATCTTCTTAAGCATCCTTCCAGATTCACATTCCTTGGGTAGAAGTCCAGTAAACAGTCCTTGGAACGAGGACTCGGTGGCTTGTTGCGACCCCGAGTTCTCATCAGAAAAATTTAAGAGGTTTCCATAAAAATATTATTAAATGCACACATATATATAGTATTACAAAATTAACCCAACAGTGTAAGACGTCCTGCATCCAACTCCCGGAGAACCCCTCGCATTGTCGAATTGTGATCTATGATGGGTGATATGGAAGATTAGCGAAAAAAGTGTCACTGCACAGGCACCCCTGGCATGTTGGTCTAGTCTAGTGGGATGATCTTGCTTATGGTGCAATAGGTTTTGGGTCCAACTCCCGCATGAGCCCTTGCTTTGCTAAAATTGTGATCTATGGTGGGGTATTATGGGACATTGGCCACCTGAGATAAAAAAAAAGTGTCACTAATTGGGCACCCTAGGAATGTTGATCTAGTTGTATTATTCTTGCTTAGGGTGCCATAGGTCCCGGGTCCATCTCCCGGACGAGCCCTTGCTTTGTCGAATTGTGATCTATGGGGTGGTACGGGACATTAGCCATCTGAGAAAAAAAAGGGTTGTTAAATGAGCGTATCTGGCTCGTTGGTCTAGTGCTGTGATTCTTACTTAATGTGTGGGGGGTCGCGGATCTTCTGGATGAGCCCTCGCTTTGTCGAATTGTGATATATGACGGTGTGATGTGGGAGATCAGCCATCTTAGAAAAAAGTGTAATTGTTCGGGCGCCTTTGGTTTTGTGGTATGATTCTCACTTTGGATGCGAGAGGTCCTGGGTCCAACTAATATATGTCACATATTTCACCTCGGGAAAAAAGTGTCACATTGCGAGCACATCTGGCTCGTTGGTCGCTCAAGGTGTGAGAGGTCCCGGGTCCAACTCCCGGACGAGTCCATGCTTTGTCGAATTGTGAATTGTGAAAAAAAGTGAAATCTAGTAGCACGTCTGACCTGTTGTTCTAGTGGTTTAACTCTCGCTTTCAGTGTAAGAGGTCCTGGGTCCAACTCCCTGATGAGCTGCTATTTTGTCAAATTGTGATCTATCATGGGGGTGATATGGCACATTTACCACCTGAGTAAAAAAGTGTCTCGGTATGGGAACTCCTGGCTCGTTGGTGTAGTGGTGTGATTGAAAAATGAAAATCAGACATAGGCATTGTCGTCATCATTGACTTGACAAAAAGCCTAGTAGTCATCATACCCTCAGCAGCGTATGACGAAATTGTATAGTGCTTCTCCACAAGTTCGTCTTCCCAGGCCAGACACATTTATGACATTTATTTATGACATATTCATACTTGTTAGCTCTCCGCCTTGAGCTCATGGTAAGAGAGGTCCCGGGAGCAAAATCCGGACGAGACCAAATTTTGTCGAATTGTGATCTATGGTGGGGTAATATGGGCCAAAAGCCACCTGAGGAAAAAAGTGTCATTCTAAGAGGACATCTGGCTCGTTAGTGTTATGATTCTCGCTTAGGTTGTGAGAGGTCCCAGGTCCAACTCCTGGACAAGCTCTGGTTTTGTCGAATTATGATCTATGACGGGATCATATGGGACATTAGCCTCTTAAGGAAAAAAAGTGTCATTGTATGGGCACCCCTGGCTCATCTGTCTAGTGCAGGGGTGCGCAAACTTTTCGGCCCAGGGGCCACATTGACTTAAAAAATCTGACAGATGGGCCGGGTCGGCAAAAGATACGGTACATATAAAAAACTGCATCCGTCAACATGACATATCAAACATAAACAGAAAAAAGACCATTAACACATTAATGTGTGTATTAAAGTAAGTAAGTAAAAGTTGGCAGGCAATAGCTGCCAGTTATTGTGAGTATTGCTTTAGAAATGGGAGAAATATTACCAAATTTCAATCCTCATCATGGATTGACCTTGCCTTTAGTCTACATTAAAGTCATATCCCTGTGTTTCGATGACCCAAAGACAAATCAGAGCAATATGTTGGGTTTATGCTGTATTACTAGGATACATATATGTGTAGTAATTCATTTATTTATTAAATCATTCTTCTTATTATTCCTAAAGTGCTCGAGGTCATATACAATCTTCAAGTCCTCTCTCACGTGGACTTCTTATCCAAGGATTGTTTATACAGCAACTCACCCAATCTGGGGCTTCGAGATCGATTGTTTTCTTTTGCAACGGAGCCAGGGTCACTGGCCTATAACAAAGATGTTGTTTCCGCCATTTCCAGCATAGTGGAAATACCTCGTGACGCACTTCGGTCTTTCTTTATGGAATTGTTATGTGATTGTTAAGTCAAATGAAAGCGTGATTGTTTTTAATCCAAATGTTGTTGGTTTTAGTGTCCTGTTTTGTTATTGGTAGAATACCTTGATTGATATTATAGTTACAGATGTTGTTTTTGCTTATGCATTATGAAATAATCAACAACCTTGTAAATTGTTTTGATTCATGGCAATAAGAGTCGTACGAAAATGTCTATTCGAGGAGATGCTTCGGAGTGAAGGAGAAATCCTTGTTGCTTGATGTACCTCCCCTTAAGATTCTTATCCGTGATCCAATCTATTTAATTAAATGTCAATAATTGAATAAGATGTCTGCCTGCAGTTATTGATAATTACAAAGAAGGGTAATTATTAATGAACCTATCACAATATTAATATAATGCTGAGATAGTGGACTGTTATTTGATACAAGTTGTGAAAATATAAAAGGAGGGTAAGGGTTTACTATTTAATTAAATAATAATAATAAGTGCCTCTTAACGATGCTTTAATCCAGTCAGCATATTCACCTTGAAGTAGCTCCCATTCTTTCTGGTGTCGACCCGATCCTTGAGTTCTTCGTTTCTTACTAGGTGACTCCTCCATGCTTGGTTCCATGATATTTTTTTCTCTATGTATATCTACGCATGCGCATGTCATCCTTTATTGATATTGCCGTACACCGCAAAAAAAAATACATACGATTGAGGATAATTTCTGCTGATATACCGTGACAATAGTAACAATCTAAGACAGTAGCGTCGTTGGCTACCAGCCTATGAGACTATCTCGATTTTAGTGATAATGGTCTTGTTGAAATCGGTTTTAATAAATATGGCGATTTTTTAAATATTTTTTTCCCGTACAAAAGTCGGTGTACGGCTTACATGATTTGAAATGGTAAAAACACGTATAAAATATGTATAAAACGTACAAGTTGACTGGTATTCATATAATCAGATTATATAAATAGTCATTTTTTACCCTGCACTGTTGCATTGGTTTAGCTCAGTGGTTACTTCATCTGCATTCGCTTCTACTCAACCCCGGTTTGGGATCGAACCACGGACACCGTCTAGTGTTTTTCTACTTATTTTCATTTTATAACAAAATCTTATTACAAAATTCACATAGATGTTATTATAACATTTTATTTTAATTTTGACCCTTAGAATTGCGTGCGAGGTGAATTTGGTTGACAGTTTTGAACAAAATAGGAAGACATACACAGTAGATTGCTACAGATCCATGTGAGTCCATGTTGAGTATTCATTAAATATTGATTACATTAGGAACTAAGGGTAAGAAATATGCCTTTAATCACTTGATTTAATTGACTCAGCAGCGACTCTTATAGATTGTTATATAGTAAATCAATGTAGACTTTCAGTTGGAAAAGCTGTATGTATGGAAATCAAGGCTCTGCAAAAACAAATAACTCAGCCAATAGTTATAAAAGATTTCTTGTCATTTTGAACTGGAGACGCGATTGTATAAGATTGGTATAAAATGTCAATATTTGCAAGGAAGTAGCACAAAAGTGCAGTCAGGGGTTACTTCATCTAAAATCAACTCTCTAAGAATGCACCTCTACTCCATCTCTGACTGGGAAATAACCGTAGTTGCTGTCCACTGTCTTTTCTCATTTTTGTTACACAAAATCATGTAATGCCTGCCCCCGTTATTTTACAGAGCGAATTACTCATCTAGTCTTCTCAACAAAAAGAACCAAACTGCAAATTGACTCATGGCTTACTAGTAAATGATTCCAATTAGAGCATTTCTTTAATAGGCATCTTCCCCTTTTTGCTTGAAACGGACCAAAGTAATCAACGGCAACTCTTGAGAACGGGAGACCATCGGACATTACCCTGCAGGAAGGTAAATCAGGCATAAGGTGTTTGCCGGTGGTTCCATAAAGCCTGCAATTGGGTGGCCACCGATTTAGAGTATTCCCTGTCTAACGGATCTGGCAAAAATAAATATTTTTTTGTGAAATGTTAATACATTTTTAATTTTTAAACTAGTCTTTCCGTTTATTTCTAAACTGGTATTGCCTTTTTTAATAAAGAGAGGAAAAGTATCAGAAATGAGAATGAAATGAAACATTTTACTCACAGATGAAATGAAAGGAATAAATCTCCCCTTCATCTCATCTCGTTTTCTGAACCGCAATGTATCCGCATTAGGGTCACGGAGCGTACTGGAGCCTATCGCAGCTGAACAGGCACGTCCCACCGGAAGGGGGCCATGGGGCCGACCTCGGAGAGGCTGGGGAGAGACTATGTCTACCCGCTAGCCCGGGAACGCCTTGGGATACACCAGGAAAAACTATATGAAGTGGCTGGGGAAAGGGAAGTCTGGGTTTCTGCGCTGAAGCTGCTGTACCCGCAACCAAACTTGGGATAAGAGGAAGACAAGATGAGATGAGAGATGAGCATGTTTTTTTTTTATGTGGACAAATAGAACAGCAACATCGGCATACATTTGCGAGGTGACAATCCGAGCACAACAGTTTGGCAGATCATTTATTTCAAGACTGAAAAGCAGTGGACCTAGCACTGAGCCTTCCGGTACCCCCCAAAACTGTTTTTCTGTTAGTCTGATTCAATCCAATTAGCGTGCTTGGTGAGAAATTAAAATTAGTTTGCAGTGTCTGGTGGTTAATGGTGTCAAATTCCTTTTTGAGATCAAGATAAACTGCACCAATGACCCTGCCTTTATCTAGTTTTGATTTTGTTTTCCAAAGGGAAGCTATTGGGGTAGACCTGCCAACTGGTTTAATAATTGTTTGTTCATGTCCAGCCAATGTGGCCAAACTGGTTTTACAATTGTTTGTTAGGACAGTGGAATGTAGGAAAAGCCAACTAGCTGGCCTTGCAATTGTTTGTTCGCACTACGAATTGTAAGATAGCTAACTAGCTGGCCTTGCAATTGTTTCCTTGTATTGTGGAATATGGTCAACTCAATTTGGAACTGTTTGTTCGAAACGTGCAATATAAGATAGGCTGCGGCAGTTTGTATGTGCTATAAAAACATCATGTTTGCATACAACTTAAACCTGCTAATGTCTAACCATATTAGCCCAAAGTTTTGTTTACATAAGCTCTGTCCTACATCACTGTCTTAGAAATATTACCCTATAGTTCCTATAAAAAGACTGAGCTCTGTTCATTCAGAGGGAATTGCGAGGAAGGCAGGCTGTGAGAGGTTCACAGCTGTCGGAGCATTCTCCAACCATCCTGCAGTCCGGTAATAAACCTATTTCCTATTTAAATTGATCTCACTCGTTCTTAACCTGCTCCTGAAGTTGTATTTTCAGACCTATCAGAAGCAAACTGAGAGTTGACTATAACTGGTATTTTACCATGATTTTCTCAAAAAGGGGCACCTTGAACTTCATCTGTTTCAGATTTATCTTAAAAAAAGAGTATTTCTTTATGGCAAGGGATAGATAGGTTCACCAATAGGCATTCACGAATGCACACATAAATAAAACAGGCATCTGACTCATAACCGGTGTCTTGCAAGAGAGAATCGATCCTGACTCGTCTCCGTCCCAGAACATTCTGTCGAATCGATGCCTCTCTTGCTTATTTACTACATAAGATTTACAACATGCTGTGGGATAGACTAAGCCAACTGGCTTAATAATTGTTTGGTTATGTCGAGCCAGGTGGCCAAACTGGTTTTACTATTGTTTGTTAAGATCGTGGAATGCAAGATAGGCTAACTAGCTGACCTTGCAATTGTTTGTTCGAATCGCGATAAGCGGTAAGATAGGCTGCAGCATTTTCAGTGAGCTATAAAAAATATTGTTCGTATACAACTTTGCGCTGCAAATGTCTAACCATATCAGCCTAAACTTTTATACATAAACGTTGTCCTACATTCCTGTCTTAGAAATATTACCCTGTTTGCCTAGATAAAGACGGACCCACTCTTTATTCGTAGAGAGTTGAAAGAACATCGCGCTGAACAGGACTCCACTGTTAGAGCTCTCACTCTCCACTTTGCAACTTGGTAATAAATCTTTTTCATATTACATTGATCTCACTCTTTCTTAACCTGCTCCCAAAGTTGTATTTCAGATCTATCACATGTATCTCAGTTCTCAAAACAAATGAAGGTCTGTCAGATCATCTCGAGGGAGGGCTGTGGACAACACTGTCAGAAGTCAAAAAAAAAATTGTAAGTCCTCCGGATCTTCCTAAGAGAGCTTGATGTGAACCACACTTTCAGAAGCCGATGTTTCTCAAAACAATTGAAAGTCATCCGTATCTTCCCAAGAGAGCTCGGTGTAAACAATAGTTTTGAGAAGTCCAGCTGCAAAGAGGAGTGACCTTCAAGTTGTTTCGGTTAACTTGGGAGCGAGCATTATTATTATTGCAGGAGATGCATTAAAATGACTTTTTAGTGTCAATAACTCTATATAGAGCAAAGCATTCTTCATTATAAGTAAATATATAATAATGATAACCCTAATATTACCTTGTTATTATGTATTTGAACGCAATCCCATAATCTTTTTTATTTATGACAAATACACTTGGGGGAAGTCCGTTCTCTCGATCTTTACCAGCCCTTCCTTATTTGCATATCTGGCCTGAAAAGGAAGAACAAAATCATTAGTGTTCAACTAATTTTCTTAATTTGCATAATCCTGGACATCAATGTTATCACGAGTAGGCTGTCTAGTAAGAAAATACAATCCTTCCAATTTGGAATTTGTTAGAGCAATTGCATCAACCATAAGTCGGTCTAGCAAAGAGCAGAAGCAGGGGCTAAGACAATACCCACACATTGTTAAAGTAATAGCCAAAACAGCCATTGATTTCACCTCAATGAAGGCCATTTTTTTCTTTACATTTGCCATCGGCCTTATCCCACCAGTCTGCCAGAAAGTAGACAGTTCCACAAGAGTTCCTCTTTGTTTCCAGTTCAGGGTCTGCAGGCCTTTAACAGCTTTGGTTAGGGACCAACACATAGTCCTATTTCTTTTTTAAAAGGACTTATATAATTTATTTGTACAATTTCACCACCATAAGCCAAAACATGCAATCAGTGGCGCAGTTTGTCTTGGACAATGGGCACACAATGTCTCTCTCATCTACTGCACCAGATTCAGCCCTTTAAGGTTCAAACAGGTAGGTAGCACAAAAATTTGGCATGTCATTCACTGCTTGCGTAACAGGATAGACAATGTTTCAATATTTTTCCCTTTCTTCATAAGCAGGCCACTTTTTTTCTTTTGTAAAAACACTTGAGGGAGTTGTTGTTATATCCGATCGTATTTACCCTCGTCTGGTCATTTGATTTAACCCTTTGTAAGGTTTAGTCTCAATTGAAAACCTTTTACATTTGGACACATGTGGAGACAATAAAACCAATATAAAAGAGTTCCCTATGGTTTATGGCATTGCTCTCTGCAATATTATTTCCAATCAATATTGGAGTGGTTGCCTTTTCAATTCATTCATCAGAAAGTTGTTCTCACCTGTCTCCCCAAACGTTTCAACTGATGAAACCTTCTTACAGTGCAAAAGGTGGATCCACATACCCCCTCTCGGCTATTTTCATGTCTGCTGGTTGGTCAGCAACAAGTTGGACGTTCACCCTTTGGGTCGGCTAGTGCTTCTTCTTTATACGTCAGGTTGAGCACCCAGTCTCCTGGCACCACCGTTGGTCAAGTCAGTTTCCTGTTGAGAAGCACAGTCTCCTTCTGCTATTTAGTATATTTCTGCTTTTTATGTAGTTAATGAGATTAGCCTCATCATCCAGTTCCAATCATGCAGTGTATATCGACGTTTTGTATGGTCTACAAAACACTATTTTCATGTTATGGTTAAACCTGTTATGTACGCGCAGTGATGCCATAGCAAAATATGGAACCTTTTGCCAATCCCATCAATTATTTTGTTTACACAATTTGGGTGCTGTTATCACTATAAGTCAATGGTTCTTTGGAATTCCGTATCGTGCACTGATATGCTGAGCACAGGTTATGAATGCTGTGCAAAAATTTCCACAAACAACTTAAACCCATAAGTTGTGTAGTGGTACTGTACCAAGGCCACCATAGCCCCTGTTGAGAGATAGGACTTCCCATGACTCAACATGGCAGCTCACCCAAGTAAACTGATGTACAATTGTTTTTCTTCTTCTAAGTGCTCCCAAATTCCCCAATTCAGAGATTATTTGTTCCTTCAGGTCAAGTTTCACATTTGGAATACTGCTGCTGCTTTCTCAACAAAAATTTCCTTTGATATTTTTTCCCATAATTTATCGCTGCATCCCTGAAAAGGGTTTATTGGCGATTTCAGAAATCGATTTCAATTTTCCAAATCCTCTTCCACCTTGATCTCTGACCGATTGATTATATCTTGTGTGAAATATGAATTGTATTCATAAATTTAATCTTGCATCGGAATATAGTCCGGAAAAAATGGCAGCTTGGTTGATTGTCACATTTATACTTGTGGAAAATAATACAATTATAATTCGAACCAAAATAATCAGCATGAATGACTAAAATGTTTAATGGTCACCATTTTCCATCCGAACACACACATGTCTCTTAACCTGATATTTCCAAGACAATCTTTCACCACAAACTGAGCAGGGAAAAAGGTTTCTCACCAGCGTCGGTTCTTGTGTTGCATTAAATTTCCCTTTTTAGAGAAGATTTGACCACAAAATGAGCGTGCAAAGGGTTTCTCGCCACTGTGGGTTCTCGTGTGTTCCATCAAGTACTCTTTCCGAGTGAATCTTTGGCCACACAGTGAGCAAGTGAAAGGTTTCTCACCGGTATGGGTCCTCGTGTGTTTTGTTAAATCTGACTTGGCAGGGAATCCTTCCCCACCCACGGAGCAGGAGAACGGTTTCTCGTCCGTGTGGGTTCTTTGGTGGATTTTTAAGGAGTTCTTGTGCGCAAATCTCTGGCTGCAGTCCGAGCAGGCATAAGGTTTCTCCCCATTATGCGTTCTGGTATGGATCGTCAATTTAGCCTTCTCGGCAGATCGCTGGCCACAAATCAAGCAGGAAAAAGGTTTCTCCCCAGTGTGTGTTCTCGTGTGCTGTGTCAGGTTCTGCTTGGAAGTCATTTTCTTACCGCAAACCGAGCAGGAAAAAGGTTTCTCACCAGTGTGAGTTTGGGTGTGGTTCGTTAGGTTTTGCTTGGAAGACAATTTCTTCCCACAAATGGAGCAGTGAAAAAGTTTCTCCCCGGTGTGGCTCCTCGTGTGCCTCTTCAAGTTCGACTTCTTCCCGTAGGTTTTCCCGCACTGTGAGCATTTATGGTCCGCGGCGGCCGCATTGTGAACTTCGTCTTCGTCATTGGTGTCCAACGACGTAGCGGCGTTGCTTTTCGTTAGCGGAGCAATGAGCTTGAGTGCTTCCGTTGAGCAGCTGCTGGCCTCGCTCAGACCGTCGTCTTCGCTTTTTAAAGGCTCAAAAGTGCACATGAGGATGTCCATCTCTTCTTCTTTAACATTGGGGGGGGGGGGGGTCTCCTTCCTTTTTGAGGGGATTCGGCACCCCCTTAATGTGGGGGTTCACAATTGTAATTAAATTCCTGCTTCTCTTTTACGGGTTCAAACTTTTCCTCCACTTTGATGAGTACAAATTCTTTCTCTTCTTTTTTGATATATGGCAACCTCTCTTCTTCTTTGAGACGAGCGGACGCCGGGTGGTCGAGACAATGCCCTGGGTGGATATCTGCGAGGTGGAGAAATGTCATTGTGTGCAAAATTCTTTGCTTATTTCAGTTTTCATTCATGTTCATCTGTCTTTCCAAATGAAAACAGAGTAAACAGGACACCAGTATGGTTTCCCAATATTGTCCATTTTCAAAAGACATTGTCATTGTAATACATCTTCATCTGAAAACAAGTGCTATTTTAATAAACACCGTTTTGATGATCGCCAATTGGTGAAAAAAGTAATCAGTGCACCAACTGAAAGATTATTTAACTTTAAACGAAACGACGGTGATTAATATTAAGTATATACTCGTCAGAATAAAATCCTTAGTAAATTAATTATTAATCAGTAACGGAGAATAGATAACGCGACTGAACTTGGAATTTCTATTATTAACGGAATTTTCATCAACAATTTATTAAGTTATCCTGGACGCCACAATTGAAAAACAGCTCTTTCTGGTGGTCGAATTACCGCTTTTTCATCTTTCAATTGCTCTTGTTTGGATATGTACTTGTACTGCAAGTACTTGGACTAAAGTATGTGTACTTGCGTGCACTTGTGTGTCCTTGTACTAAATGTATGGGTGCTATTGCTAAAACTATGTGTACTTGTACTACAAGCAAGAGCCTATATTTTCACGTACCTTATTGACAGAGGGTCATAAAATATACCTAATTTTGGAATATTATTCCTTGAGAGCCATACTCAGAATTTCAAATAAAAAAAACACCGCTTTTAAAAGTACAAAACTCACTTAAATCTTTTAATAACATTCTTACACTGCTGCTAATCCATGATAATCAACGAGTATGCATTCACACGGGGGTCTAATGATATCAAAATTATGATTAAAGCTGGGCTTTTAGCTTATAAATTAGCCATACGCACCCAACAAAAGAGCCACATATGACTCGCGAGCCTTAGGTTCTCTATACCTGGTTTAGAGGTGTCATATTTTCCTCCGGTACGACTGATAAAACCGAACCGTACACCCGTGTAAAAGCCCAAAACAAAGTGTTGGTATACGTGAACATCAGGAAAACGTGTTTTTGACGTTAAAACTGGGTCAGCTGACTCCGAGTTGTCACGTAACCGAAAACCAATATCAGACTCGACTGTGTTTACATGATGAACCTCAACCACGGAGGGTGAAAATAAATCTATAAATATTCAAATGATCATCTATTTGAGAGTTATGAGAGTAATAAAACCATTTACCTGATATTTTTTTTGGTGTTTGTTGTTAGCTTGCTCGGTGATGCGTTGATCCTAATCGCCTTGTTTGTCCCCTTATGTCGTAGTTATGCCAGGCTAAACTAGGTTTCAGCCTTCGTTCATAAAATTCGAAAGGAAATGGAACAAATGCTCTGTTCCGATACTTTTGGTGGATTCTTTCATGAGGCTAAGAAGAAACAAAAAGCGCGAAATAAAAAGCACATTGCCTTAAAACCCCGTAAAAATTCAAACACTTCAAACTATCGTATTGATTTGACAGAAACCCCGTCTCGCCGCTAGGTGGCAGCATTACACCCAACTGCCGGACATACAAGAGAAGAAGACTCACAGCCTTTTGGATCCGCGTTTTTGTTATTATATTCCTCATTTTTAGTCACTCAAATCTACCATATTGAAGTTCAAAATAGTCCTTTCCTTTTGTTTCATGTTTTATTTTGAAGCATAACTAAAAATAAAGTACGTTTTAGATCTAAGCAAATAACGCTCCTCTTTTTTGTCACCGTTGAATTTGGAAGGCTCATTTTATTCAACAAAAAGACCCCAAAATTATTTTCACCAAAAAGAGAGCTTTATTGGAAGTACACAAAATATGACAAGATAACTTATAATATGACAAAAGTATAAGGACATTGTACTGCTTATTCATTTTGACAAAATTCATTCTTTCACACCATATTTCTACTGTTTCTTAGATCCTTGATTCAATATATCAATTATTTTCATTAAAATGGACTATGCTTGAATAACACTCAATACTCTTATTGGATTTGCAAACAAATTCAATAGACAAATACTGCAATTTTCAAATTTCGTTTTTAACTGTGAAGACATTTTCCATATTATTTACATCACATTCTTGATGATTTACTTTGTAATTTCCTAATTTAGGGTCTACTATTTCGGATAGAATTGTATATAAAATCTTCAACAACACTCAATTTTCTTATACAGACGATCCCCTACTTACGAACATTCAACTTACGAACAAACGGTACATACAAACATACCTGCAAATTGCGTTGATGTCGAAAAATGTTCATAAGTTCGATTTTCTATTGCACGTCTTTTTTCTGAGTCGTGCTTTTTTCCGCCGCAAATACCGACACCTGGCTCTGTGAGAGCTCAGCTCACCCAGCATCTACCTTCCTCTGCCCAGTTCGTTGCAATGCAGAAGTGCGTGGCGTATCTCCGGTGCACAAAGAACCTTTTTCATTTCTATCATTAAATATCCGGTGCATCCATGATTCAATATGGTTGGTGAAAAGCGAAAGGCTTCTAGTGAGGGAGGTGCAAGGAAGAGGCAAGCCATTTCCTTTGAAACCAAAGTGGCAATAATAAAGAAGCTTGATGTGCGTGAGAAAGTGGTGACCGTTGCACGGGAATACAACTTGAATCTTCCGACCGTCAGTACCATTTATAAACAGAGAGATCAAGCAGCAGGACCTAAACATTGAACGTTGCACAAAGGTTGCAAATCAATTGAATGATGCCATACAGTGCTACCGCATCATTTATGATGAAAAAAAAGAAGATAGCTTCTAGATAGCTTATTTTGGCCAGTTTATAGTAAATCTCTCTCTAATGTATGTATTCTCTCCATTTTATTAAATGATTTTTTTTCAGTACAAACCAATACTGGTTATTTATACAAGCCTTAAACATACAAATGCACTTATATAAACCCTCAATATACTTATATAGACATTAAACATGAATTATAATGCAAAATATAGCACTGAATCAACTTCAATTTGAAGAATTTCAACTTATGAACACTTTCAACTTATGTACACTTTCAACTTATGAACACTTTCAACTTATGAACACTTTCAACTTATGAACACTTTCAACTTATGAACAAGCGCCCGGAACCTAACTCATTTGTAAGTAGGGGAGCGTCTGTACAGTAATACCTTGACATACTAGTGTTCAAACATACGAGACAAATTTGAGATATGAGCCTACCGGATGGTTCCCAAATGATTCAGTAGTAAATTTGAACAAACTTGATGTTTTTTTTTTTTAGGATGGAAATGGCTTAATTTATATTTTGTTCATTTCTATGGGAAGAATTGACTTGAGATACGAGTCAATTGACATAGTAGCTCAATCCCGCAATGAACTAGTATTTTAAGGTAATAATGTATTTGAAGTGTGGATTGTTATTACACGTTAAAAAGTGTAAACATGATTTTCAGAATGCAAAATACAATTATACTTTGATTACAATGATCTTTCATACAGAATTTGATAAAGCAAGCAAATCCATCCTTGGTTATTGCTTGTCACAACACATTTGCATCTTTTAAGCCTATCCTTACGACTCTATCTCTGGCAAGAAGCTGAGCAGGAAAAGGGTTTCTGACCAATGTGGGCAATTGTGTTTTTAAGATATTCCTGCCACAAATTGAGCAAAAATGTGCTTTTCTCCTGTGTGGGTTGTTGAGTCTTCTTTTTAGGTTCCCTTATGTGAAAATGTTGGAACATTAACTGCGCCTGGAAAATGTTTTTGAATTGTGTAGCTTTTTAATTGGGCTGTTGTAGCGCATCTGTGGTCACAGACTGAGCAGGAAAACATTGTTCTCCAGTGTGGGTTAATAAGTGTTCTTCTTAATTCTCTTTCGGGAAAATGTCCGACCACAAACTGAGCAGAAAAATGGCTTTTTACCTGTGTGTACTCATGTGCCTTTTTAAGTTTTGCTGGTGAGAAAATGATTTACTACAAACTGAACACGAAAATGGCTTTTCACCAGTGTGGGTTCTTAGGTGGGCTTTTAAGCTTTCCCTGTGTATGAATCGTCGACCACAAATTGAGCACGAAAATGTTTTTTCACCAGTGTGGGTTACTAGGTGTCTTTTTAAGCTTGCCTTCTCTGTGAATCTTTGACCACAAACTGAACATGAAAATGGTTTTTCACCTGTGTGTGTTCTTGCATGGCTAATTAAGCTTCCCTTTTGTGTGAATCTTTCACCACAAACTGAACACGAAAATGGTTTTTCACCTGTGTGGGTTCTTGTGTGGGTTTTTAAGCTTCCCTTCTGTGTGAATCGTTGACCACAAACTGAACACGAAAATGGTTTTTCACCAGTGTGGGTTATTAAGTGTTTTTTTAAGCTTCCCTTCACTGTGAATCCTTGACCACAAACTGAACATGAAAATGGTTTTTCACCTGTGTGGGTTCTTATGTGCCTTTTTAAGTTTCCCTTATCTCTGAATCTTTGACTACAAACTGAACATGAAAATGTTTTTTCACCTGTGTGGGTTTTTGTGTGGGTTTTTAAGTTTCCTTTTGTAGAAAAGGCTTTACTGCAAACTGAACACAAAAATGTTTTTTCACCAGTGTGGGTTCTTGTGTGTCCTTCTAATTTATCCTTCCGTGCAAATGTCTGACCACAAACAGAACACGAAAATGTTTTTTCACCAGTGTGGGTTACTACGTGTCTTTTTAAGCTTCCCTTCACTGTGAATCTTCGACCACAAACTGAACACGAAAATGGTTTTTCACCTGTGTGGGTTCTTTTGTGTCTTTCAAATTTATCCTTCCGTGCAAATGTCTGACCACAAACAGAACACGAAAATGTTTTTTCACCAGTGTGTGTTCTTGCATGACAAATTAAGTGTTCCTTCTGTGTGAATCTTTGACCACAAACTGAGCATGAAAATGGTTTGTCACCCGTGTGGCTCCTCATATGTTTTTTCAAAGAAGACTTTTTCCCAAAGGTTTTGCCACACTGAAAGCATTTACAGAGTTTGTCACCGCTGGGATTTTTCATATCTTCATCATCATCATCATCATCATCATCATCATCATCATCAAGCAACTTGTTGCCATCTGATAAAGGAGAACTTACATTTTCTGCTCGCCATCCTTCTGTTGAGCTGCCGTTCAGAAGCTCCACCCCTCTGTTCGCCACGCCCAGATCATCTTCACACTTGAAAGATTCCCCGGTTGAACATTTGACACATTCGTTTTTGATTGGAGGTTGGTCTTCTCTTTTGCACTGTTGAGGGAACTCTGGTCTCTCCTCTTCAATTTGGGGCCATGCTGAGACGTTTGCAGGCTCCGCCCCTTCACTGGCCACGCCCAGATAATCCCTTTTCACGGACTCACCTGGTGACCAGGTGAAATGATCTTCCTCCTTTTTGATTGGAAGTTGCTCTTCTCCAATTTGTTTTTGAGGGAACCGTTGCTCCTCCTCTTTAATTAGGGGCCATGTTTTGGTATTTGCAGGCTCCGCCCCTCCGCTGGCAACATCAACATTGTCAAAAAGCAGGTCGTTGCCATCTGATGAAGGAGCAATGAAATGTTCTGCTCGCCATCCTTCTGTTGAGCTTCCGCTCAGAAGCTCCATCCCTCTGTTGGCCACACCCATATCATCTTCACTCTTGAAAGGCTCACCAGTTGACCATTTGACACATTCCTCGTTTTTGATTGTAGTTTGCTCTTCTCTTTTGCACTGCTGAGGGAACTCTGGCTCCTCCTCTTTAATTCGGGGCCAAGTTGATGTGTTTGAAGGCTCCGCCCCTCCGCTGGCCACGCCCAGAACATCTTCCCTCTTCAGTAACTCACCAAGTGACCAGGTGAAATCATCTTTCTCCCTTTTGATTGGATGTTGCTCGTCTCTCATTTGTTGTTGAGGGAACTCTTGCTCCTCTTGTTTAATTAGGGGGCCTGTTTTGGTGTTTGCAGGCTCCGCCCCTCCACTGGCCACACCCAGAACATCTTTCTTCTTCAGTAACTCACCAAGTGAACAGGTGAAATCATCTTCCTCCCTTTTGATTGAAAGTTGCTCGTCTCCCATTTGTTGTTGAGAGAACTGTAGCTTCTCCTCTTTGATTTGGGGGAGCTCAAATTCCTCTTCAAGGCCAACAGACTCCTGCCCATCAGCACCAAGATCATTTCCGAAACCTGCAAAGACACAAAGATAATTGATTAACCATTTTCTAATTGTAGAATGACTGAATTTCTTGTTCACAGAAATGAAACCAAACGGAAGGGGGCGCCATACATTCATTTTGTCTCAATGCAGTACTTACTACTGTATTATTCTCTTCAACAGCAACACGAGTTGAAAACTGGTTATAGGTGCATTTTTCAAAGTAAGGGACTATTGGTCATTAAAGTTTCTTCACTGGTGATATATCTCCTTAGAATTAGTAAAATCTTTTTGGAGCCCTTTCATTGTAAACATTCTCTTTTATGTTTTAGATCTTAATTTAATAAAAATGCTTTCACCAAAGGGGACACATTAAAAAGCATTGACTTTTATTAAGTAGCAGGTCTGTGATTATTTGGAGGATTAATGAGATTGAAATAGAGGTAAAGTCTGATTGGACACTCAATTTCCCCTAGGTATGAGTGTGAGCGTGAATGGTTGTTTTTCTCCTCATGCTCTGCAATTGGCTGGCCACCGATTCAAGGTGTTCCTCGCCTCTGCCCTGAAGGCAGCCGGGATAGGCTCAAGCACCCCCATAACAAGATTTAGCATATCAGAAAATGAATGAAGGGATCAAAAACAGTGGGAGAAGACCAACGTAGCCTCGGCAGCAAACGTCGACTGGTTAGATGGTGCATTTCCAGACAATTTTCTGGCACTTGGCTGCCAGATTCAAGTATTCTGCCTTCTTGCCTTCGAAGGTGGTCTCGATCCCCTCCTCTGATGGTACTGGTAGTTCTATGAGGTGAAGCGCTCTTGCCTCAATACCTTAATGTCTGTGCGGAGTGATGTAGTGATGATCTCTGATGATCGTTAATATTCTATTTATTTATAAGCTGCATTTGAATTTTAGCATTAAATGTTTAACTACTTTCGCAGGCCGCACCACGGAGTGGTAATGGGCCAGGCTTGGCCTTCGGGCCGCAACTTTGAGATCATTGTTTGATCGCTGCTCTCGTTGTTTAGTTCATCTATTTTTTTCCAAGATGGCGCCTTTCACACGGCTGGCGGTGGCAGTAGCTCTGCCCACTCTTATGTCTTTTATGTTTTACAGCCCTTCTCTTCTTTTAATGACATTTTAATATTTCTTAATACATTCCTTTTTACTTTACTTTGTACTTTACACTTTGTTTTTTTACAACTTTCCTTGTTCTGTTAGACTGGCTTCTTTCTGCAACTTCTTTTTTGGAACCATTCAGCCATGCCTACGCTCTCATACACATGGGACTAGCTGTTACAATACATAGCAATAGGAGCAACACCTCAATACCGGTGGATATTCGGCGCAGGACAAAAGTGCCAGGAGAATAAGCAACACCTCTGACCAATCATTCCATCATGGGCCTCATAATTACCAGGCCAGAAACGGAGTCGAGGAGTTCCACTCTCCTACTGTTGTCTTCAGCTCCAGACTATTGAGGAACTGTGTGGATAAGCTTGGAAAGTGACTCTGCATATTCACTACCTCGGTCACAGTCTGCAGAAGTTCCCCATCTTGTGGGAGACCTCCTGTGTGTGGTTCCAATTTTTAACACATATTTGAGTCTGGATCCGTTTTTGCTACCGCAACCAAGATGGCGCTGTTCATGTAGCTCCTCTTGCGCGTTTTGTGTTTTTGCTGCTTTTCTGTCTTAATGATTTAATTTGATGATTCTTAATGATCCCATTTACTTTGCTTTGTACTTTATCCACAACCCACTCGTAGACGAACAAACAAATTTAAATCAACTTAGATTAATATATAGACACACTCAAAGATATATTTAATGTAACTTTACACAAAAGCCCGTAGATATCGGTTATATACGAAAGAGATGCGGCAAAAAAGACTGTGCTACACTGGTAATCAGCCTCTCATGTCATGGCCACCTTGCTTGGTCGCATCCCGACATTTTGATCATATCGCGGGCTAATTATTCGATCTAAATTTTCATCGTACCACGAGCATGTCGTAGGTTGAGGTACCACTGTACAAGAATATTTCATGTTCAGAACAATACATCATGGTGGGCAGCAATGTTTTATGTGAATACAAGGTTACTTTAAAGTTACAGAACACAACTGTCAACCTCTGCCGTTATAAATGATTATTATTCCCCGTACAAACCCCCCAAAAACGTATAAACACCGTACGACGTAGGTTTACTCGCGGTAACTCGTTTCTCACTATGTGGCTCCTCCATGCTTGCTTCCATGATATTTACTCTATGTATATCTACGCATGTGCATGTCATCCTCTACTGATATTGCCGTACACACCTCTAAAACAATACATACGATTGAGGATAATTTTTGTTGGTATACCGTGACAATAGTAACGATCGATGACAGTAGCGTCTTGGCTACCAGCCTACGAAACTATCTGGATTTCAGCCAAAACGGTCTCGTTGAGATCGGTTTTCATAAATATTGGCGATATTTTTTATTTCCCCGTACAAAAGTCGGTGTACGGCGTACATGATTTGAAATGGTAAGAAAACGTATAACATACGTATAAAACGTACAAATTGACAGGTATGAGAACAGTAATCGAAAGGAAGATGTTGCAGATTAAAGGCGTGAATCTTGGAAAGCTGGCGACATCAAGTGGTTTATCGTTGTAACACGTTCTCAGCTCTAGTAATAATGCTGAGCGCTGTCGTGCTTCGATTCATTCAATAAAGTCACGATCAGAAACAACATTGCCCACCCCGTTAAATATTTCATTATAAAATATTAATTGTGTAACATAAAGTATATATTGGTCTATTATGCAATAATGGTCGTCTAAAGTGAACGTACCTTCGAGTTTGTGAAGAACAACTTTAACTTGCATCATTTTGCTAACAATAGAATGTTGATGACATGAGAGATCCTCTTTCACGCCATAAAGTTCCATCTGAAACTTTTCCACAAAGGGTGTTGTTCTCGCGGGCATTTTTCACACTTTTTTGTGTTCGCTTGACGACGTTCTGATGCAGACGACGTGTTCCTTTGTTAGCCGCCAGCTAGGCTAGGCTAAAGTACGACTCCCAAAACGGATTGAAGAAAAAACGGACTGGCCTCCGATTCCACAAACTATTCGATGTTGAATATGTTGTCGAGGTTTAGTTTCATTTAAGTTCAATTAAATTGAGGAGAAACAAGAGGCGCACAAACAAAAAGTTAAAATCGATAGCCATGCAGAAATGAACACCGCACCCCTTCTTCTTCCTCATGAGGTTTTACGGTTGTTGGCAGCCAACGTACTGTAGCATTATCGCCCCCTACTTCTCAGTACCTCATGCCAGGTTCTCAATTCAGATTTTAAACAGAGGGGGCGATAATGTTAAATTTGGACTCCTAATGCCACAGCGTGAAGAGAGCAACTCGAAGTCCATTTCGAGTTTAGTTAGCCGTGACACTAAATCGAACAGCTACATTTTGAGAAAAAGTTAGGTAATTTTAAGAACATTTGTTTTAAATCATACATTGTGTTTTATCTTATTGCAAGTAACAAATAACATATTTCAATATTTAAATATAAGGGTGTATGGGGTACAATAATTTTTATTAATGCACAATTCCCGCAATTTACTAACGAAGGTAGTGTGGCCGAGCGGTCTAAGGCGCTGGATATAGGCTCCAGTCTCTCCGGAGGCGTGGGTTCATATCCCACCACTGGCAATATTTCATTCTACCCTGATTTTCCTTTTGTTCCTAGTGCTTATGGCTCTTCACTAACCTGGAAGACAAAATAAAATATGAAAATTTGAAACCATGGGTGCCTCAAGCTTTGCGTTAATCATTATGATTTTTTTATGAGACCCATTTTTGCATATCAAAAGCGTAACAATGTTCAAGAATTCAGATAATGTTGTGTTTTAAAAGTGTAGGAATATTAAATTAAATGCACACATCTTCAGCTGTGCCTCTAGTGTCATGAGTGGTTAGCGTGTTGGCTTCACAGCTCTGGGGTCATGGGTTCAAAGCCAGGTCATGTCCATCTGTGTGGAGTTTGCATGTTCTCCCTGTGCCTGTGTGGGTTTCCTCTGGATTACTCTGGTTACCTCCCACATTCCCAAAACATGCATGGTAGGTTGATTGGACACTCTAGATTGCCCCTAGGTATGGCTGTGTGTATGCGTAATTGTCCGTTTCCTTGTGCCCTGCGATCAGCTAGCCACTGATTCAACATGTCCCTGCTTCTGGCCCGGAAACAGCTAGGATTGGCTCTAGTATGCAGGGGTTTCATGAGCCTAGAGAGGATAAAGCGGTTCAGAAATGAGATGAGAGATGATAGACATTTTCAGGTATTTTTACTTTTAAATTCTGGATCTAAAGAATACTACAATTTAAGAATATAAATTGTTTATGACTCTTTGTCAAAAAGTCTGATGTGTTAGTTTCAACCCCACCAACATTTTGCTTGTAACATTCTGCTAAAAGAGATGCCTCCCTAAACAGCCGAGGAGTTACAACTCATTGATTTTTGGGCTGAGCAGACCACTACTGCTGCGGGAACTTGTCTTTTCTTACACAGTACTTGGGATGAAGCTGTATGTAGACTATAGGCAAAGTCAGTCCATTATGAGAATTAAAATTTGGCAATATTTCTTCCATTTCCAAAGCAATACTCGCAATAATTGGCAGTTATTTTTTATTTTATAAGTGGAAATAACACATCAAATTTCAATTAGATTGGTAGCATGGTTTAGAAAATCCCCTATTCACTCAACGTTAAATAATAGTCAATAAATTCCTATTCACCTAATGTTAAAATCTATCAATTGCATGCTAATTGGGTAAACATGAACATTTTTTAAGTGTCCATCTGATCTTTATCAAATTTGGTGGGAAGTTAACCTCTTATAAAATAAATAATAACTGTCACAAATTGTGAGTATTTGTTAAGATTTATTGAAATTACAGTGATCCCTCGCTTATCGCGGTTAATGGGGACACCCTCAACATAACGCCTCTCTGCTGCTCCGTCTGCAGAGGCTGCATCTCCATGCAACGACACATTCTTTAGTCCGACTCGCCGCTTAAATCTCTCAAGCCAGCCCTTGCTGGCAGCGAAAGCCGTACGTGGTCGATGGTTAGTCTGGCTTGAGGCACCGGGCAGAGGATCACCTTCGTCGTCGTCACCGTCCTCTTCTTCCTCGTCTAGAACGTTGTCGTCGTCGTCACCACCCTCAGGCACCATAGCATCAAACAATGATTTAGCCTTACTTCGGATTAAGTTTCCGTCCAGGCTGATTTGCTTCGCGCAACAATCACGGATCCAAATAACCAGTGCATGGAGAGCGTTTGGGAGGCATCACGAAGGGCTTCACAAAACTTTTACGCTTAACTTGGCGAGAAGCGTACTGTATAGCACGAGATAAGCGTGGACTGAGAATGGGCATCGGGAGAAGCTTGGGCTTCCGTGGTGAATGTGCCAATGGGGAGTCGAGTATATTCAGTGAGCATTCAGATGGCCAATCAGCTTGCGTTTTTGCCGTGATGCTTCCGTGATGCCCCGTGATGCTTTGCGCATACGTGCATTCTTTGTGTTTTAAAATTTTGTAAAATTATGCAATTACTAATTCCAATTGAATATTTTGTTTCCACATCTTGTAAAATTATCTCATTTATAATTTTAATATAATATCTTTAATTTTTTTTTCCCAGAAAAAAATCCGCAAAGCTCTGCGTCCGCGTTAACTGAGGCGCGAAGTAGCGGGGGAACACTGTATCTTATGAGAGTAGTTTTTTTACATTCAGGGAGGACGGGGTTGGTTGCCACAAGGGTTGGATTTGCCTACATATTTATGGAATAGATGAGCGTTTGTTTTCCTCCGTCTGCCATTGTGGGTGGAGTTTACGATTTTATGATCTATTGTGGTTTTTCAAAGGTTTTCTTGTGTTTGCAGTTGTTTAAATATATAGATACCATCTAATCTGTTTAGTTAATCTGATACGATTCATGTCAGAAACTGTATTGTAAAATAAGTTCAATATTAACATTTCGATATTAAAAAGGGGCCTATATTTATTGCTTGACATATGTGCAATTATCTTTGTTATATGATTTACGATTTCTGCTGCTAAATCTCTGACGCCAAAACTTGGGGGTTATGCTTCTAAGTAGTGTGTTCATAAATTGCTTTGTTGTGATTTGGAAAAAAGAATCATTTTTAAATGTGAAATTACCTATCACATTCAAATTTAATATTGTCGCGTATATTTTCATAGATGAACTTAGTGGATGAACTTAATACAGTTGAACTTCGGTTATCGCAGTTAATGGGGACGGAGACCACCCGCGAAAACTGAAAATCCGCGAGGTAGCGGCGCCCCTTCAAAAATGCTTAAAAAAGCATAACCACGTGCACAAAAGCACCACCAAACTATATGCTGTTCATTCAGGTGTTTTATTCCACATCAGAATGCAGGTGCCATGTTGATGCATACAAACAAATCAAATACAGCATAGTAAAAAACTGTAAAATATGTTGTCTGTTTACAATAACAATTGAGGGTCTAGAACACTGTTCTTCCAAACAATTTACTTACGAACAACCGATTATCGTTATCCAGCTTTCAAAAACAAGCAAACACTACAATTAGCTAACACAATTAGCTAAAATAGTAGTCCGCATGGAGGATCTTCTGCTGTTTTTTGCACGTAAGAAACATCGTTATTGGGAGTTTTTTTTGGTCGACGAAGATGCGCCTATGAACAGCCATGACGTCATCAATACGATTGCTAAATTCGACCGCTCTTACCATGTTATCATCAATTTCTTTGGCCCTTTTTTGGAGGTCTTTGGCAACATTGAAGAGGTCCTGTAAATTATTCAATGTAAGGCCACCTTTGTCAGCTTCGTGAGTAGTAGACTCGTCTTCCCCCTCACTCGCCGACTTAGTCATTTCCTGTCGGTCCTCCTCTGTCAGTGGGTCTGAGTGACAGTCGATGAGATTTTTAATCTCATCAGCCGTCATATCCGAGAAGCCTTCAGTCTGACCGAGTCAGCCTGACAGCCTTATCAACGGCAGAGTGATGGATTTCGTTAGGCTTGAAACCCTCATAGTCTTGAGTGATTTTGTATGGCCACAATTTCTTTCAGCTGGAGATGAGTGTCTGTTCTTTCAGGTCCCTTAGGGCATTCTGAATATTAGTCAGACACGTAGCTATGTTGTAGTCCTTCCAATAAGATTTGATGCTGAAGGTCTCGTCGGGCTCTTCAATGGAGGACGTTAGACCCTCCATTGTCAACCAGATTCTCTGGCTACGCTCGCGTAGCTATTTCATGCTCTCAACCTATCCAATAAACTCACTTTTTCGTTAATTGTTAACATATTTCGCTTTTTCTTCGATTCCATAGATGCACCAAGGGATAAAGAGCGTTTGGGAGGCATCACTAAGGGCTTCACAAAACTTTTACACTTAAGTTGGCGAGAAGCGTACTGTATAGCAGAAGATAAGCGTGGACTGAGAATGGGCATCGGGAGAAGCTCGGGCCACTGTAGTGAATGGGCCAATGGGGAGTCGAGTAGTTCAGTGAGTATTCAGATGGCCAATCAGCGTGCATTTATGCCCGTGATGCTTTGCCCATACGTGCATTCTTTGATTTAAAATGTTGTAAAATGATGCAATTACTAATTCTAATTGAATATTTGTTTTCAAATTTTGTAAAATAATGTAATTTCTAATTTTAAATTAATATTTTTCATTATTTATTTATTTTTACATTTAAAAAAAAAACCTCAAAGCTCTGAAGCCGCGATGGATGAACCGCGAAGTAGCGAGATCCCAATATAATTTCATGAGTCCATCATCCAAACTGCATGCTTCTACTTGATCTGGATCAGCTTCAGAAGATATATCCCATATGGTCTAGCGGTCAGGATTCCTGGTTTTCACCCAGATGGCCCGGGTTCGACTCCCAGTATGGGAAACCTCGTGCTATGTGGATGGATTGAGAACTTTTGACTTTCTATAATTTCCAGAAACAAATCCCACAAGCCTTTCCCACTTCTAGCCGAGTAGATGTGTATTGCAAATGATGTGGTAATTGAATGAGTCTGTCATCAAAGCTTTATACTTCTTATGAAATATCCCATATGGTCTAGGGGTCAGGATTCCTAGTTTTCACCTAGCAAGGCCGGGTTCAACTCCTAGTATGGGAAACTTTGAATTAGATGTCTGGAATCAGAAATATTGGACCTCTATACCTTCCGGAAACTAACCCCAATTATTCGCCATAAGGCGAGATAGAACAACCATCTAAAACTAATGACAACTTTCAGGGTCGGCAGACTCGAAGTGAGGAGGTGAGTGAGCAGATCCGTAGTCGACTGTTAAAACTGGAGAACGAGAACCAAAGTATTCTCCAGACTGTCGAAGAGCTCAGAGCGGTCCATATTCACAATAGCATGCAGTCCCACAAACATACTCACTACAGTGAGAAGGATGATGCCCAACATCACTTTTGTGTAGTGGCTGGAAGTTATTGATAAAGGAAAACATGCCATTTACACAGTTAGTGAAACAGGAGATATTTAATACCTTGCCGTCTGGAGTTTTCATGAGCATCAGTTCACAGAAGAGGATGTGAGGCGACAAGTTCGCAAGACTGTTCAGAATAACCAAGAAGTGGAGAGACATTTGGAATGTAATGATGTCATCTTTTGTGGGGGAGAGTGTGACATGCTCAAGTGTTTAAGTTATTAATGATAGAGTGTGACATGCTGAAGTGTTAAAGTTATTAATTATTGCATGTTGGGGATTACAACTAGTTTTGGATTGGATGTTTATCAGTGTTCGATTATTGATTCCTTGATCCAAATAACAAGAGCGACATGGTAAAGCCTGAATCGGTATTTGATTATTGATGTCTAGGTGCATATAGCTACGCAAACACAGGAGATGTTCCTCATTACAGTAAAAGATAGATTGAGGACAACAACTAATTACTGAGTGATTATTTCTCCCTGAGTTTCAAGCAATAAGAAAATGCATGGGTGTAACAATTCCAATGATTACAAATCTATAATTGCTTAATTATATTTAATTCCTTGCATTGTTGGTCATTTGCTTCAAATATTGCCCATGAAAAGTGACAGCTGATTACATCAACATTAAGTAAAAAGTAAATTCTAGATTTGTATCCCTATAGAGCAGATTTTTCCGCAGTATCAAAGTAATAAACAAAGACAAGTAGACTCTAGACTTGGCAAATAATGTGTCGACTGCGGGGGAAGCGCTTTGTTGCGGCGGCTGCTGATTATATTGGAATGAAACATGTGGGCCGTGGGGCGGCCGATTTGTACAAGCGACTAAAATATTTTTTGGGCCCCTTCCGTGAAGACATTACAATAATTGGCCTTGGGGGTCCTGAAGCAAAAATGGTGTTTGCTATGATATGGTTGTGCTTGCAGTATATTTTTGATTATGGGGTCTTGGCAAAATATTGTCATATAGTTGGATATCGGATGAGGAATTAATTTAGCTTATTAATGAAAGTCCTCTCTAAAATGTGTTATATACAGGGAAAAAAGAGATGACATTTCAATTCATTTGGGACCTTGCTGGAGAGGAATAAAAGTCAAAACAAAACAAAAAGATAACAATGCTGCTTTTGCAGCGAGCGTCAAGGTCACAGGTAGCGGCTAAAGCATTTCATAATAAGAGCAAAACATGGTCTGCAAGAAATGCAGGGTTATGCGAATGCTTTCACATTCATTTTTCGGGTTTTAAACAGAAATGTATATTAAGATGATAGAAAATCTGTTTAGTAAAAGGTTGATTTGGTAAAAGATTTGGATTTGGGAATTGAGCAAAATGGCCATTTTTGAGCAATTGTGGGTTTCAAAGGGCTCTTAATTAAAAAAAAACTAGCTTTTGGAGGATAAAAGAATATTAATACTATTTTTGAATGGTTGGATTGTTCAAAATACTGTAACATAGGGGTTTGGCTGGCTAAACGAAAAGAAAAAAGGCAAAAATGTAAATTATGGTATATTGGTGACCATTTTTAGGTCTTTTATTAAATATTGAAAATTGTAATTAGGAAATGCCTAGCAAGAGGTTGATTTCGCGAATTTAATTGTTGTAGATTTTTATTGTGGTAACAGAGAGCTATATGAAAGGGCTCTTATCTTAAGTAAACATCGTATCAGGTGATTTGCAAGGTATATCTTAGGTATTGAGAGTTATTTGGTTGTTAATAATATCAAACAACGAATTTAACAATGCAATCACAATCGAGCCTGAAAACTTTGAGTGCAGCACAGTAGAGAGTGAGAACATTGGAGAGACCCTTCAATGGTAAGAACATAATCACTTCAACAAACTTCTTGTGTTCACATTTCTTTTTAATGTGGGTTCAAATTACTGTGGTACCTTGAGAAACGACCTTAATGCGTTCAGGGACTGAGCCCGTCGAAATGAACTACCGTATTTTCAAGACTATGAGAGTGGTTATCACATTGGCGTTACAGTTCCGAGGTCATGGGTTAAAAATACACACAAGAACTCATACAGGTGAAAAAACATAGTCAGGACGAATGTACTCAATGGACGTTTTCAACTTTTAGTACTATGCGTGTGATTTTATCTAATACAAGAGTGTTGGAGTGTGGGAGAATTTGGAATTTTGCTGGATGTTCAAGTACTTATATCGAACTCACTGAATTAGTTTACAAAATACAGTCCAAATACAGGCTGGAGACGATGGACAGTGACTTTGAAGGTTTGATTACAGAATATTCTGGGCACAGGTTAACCACGGGCAATGCTGTCGTCCACAAATGCGTCGAGACAGACAACGTTCATTCATTCACCTTTATTCTCTCAAGAGGGTGATATCAAAACTGAACAGGAATGGGATTTTACCCTACTTCATACAGTAAGAAATTTGTTATGAACCAGCGAATAGAAGATAACGACAATGTTGCAAGTCTTCAAGGATAAGCCATTTGTTATGAACTGGCAAATAGAAGATAATGACAATGTTGCAAGTATTCAAGGACACATCTGGCTACAGGACAGAGCTCTACTAAGGAGAAGCTTGAGACTCATGGAGTCATGACTAGAAACAGGCAAAATACATATTTCAACATGAGACCCACTTCATGACCCAGCGATTTGCAAAGCCCCTCTTTTTAGGCAATGAATCGAATATTTGTCCCAATATCAGTGGTGTGCCGTCAGGGCCTTCAAGGCCTTCTCTGCTGGCCTAAGGAATATCTGAATCACAGACCGATGTTAATTATATTTTGCTTATGAAAAATATATATATATATACACATACCCACACACACATTCACACCCCACCCCCACGCACGCACACACACACACACACGCACACACACGCACACACACACACACAAACACACACACACATACATTTGTTAACTGGTAAATCATGTGAAATAAAAGTGATTATTTCGTTTTGCCTGACACGATCAAAATAATTCCACACTGAGGAAAACTTCTCAGAACGAGCCATAATTACGCCA
Organism: Stigmatopora nigra; assembly: GCF_051989575.1. NCBI lineage: Eukaryota > Metazoa > Chordata > Actinopteri > Syngnathiformes > Syngnathidae > Stigmatopora > Stigmatopora nigra. Next base: position 4,494,703 of record NC_135527.1, on the reverse strand, counting down.
AAGTCCGTCCAACAGACCCACGACACTTTGATACAGTTTATTTCTTTAAACTATTATCACACTTTTGCCAAACGATACATTTCTTGTTCTTGTCACGTGATTCTTTCTTAAAGCTTTACACGCCCCACTATGGGCTTTCTCTCTTGAGCCATCGGCACAGAGCTGACGCACCAGTGTCGCTCGTTCCATCACTATCTATCAACAAACCTGCTTTAGCTATACCAGCTAGCAGCTATCAAAGAAACAAGTCGCTGACTAGCATATTTATAATCTAGCTTTATTTAGCTAGAAGCTGTCAAAGGAATAAGTCGACGAAGAGGTCGTTTTAGGTTTACTGGCTATTTTAGCTCAGCATAGCTAGCAGCTATGTCGGCAAGAACACAACGGTCAAAGCTCCGGGGGGAACTTTTTGAGGTCAAAAAGGTGCATTCAACTCACGAGCAATCGACGGTTTGCTACATAACGCAAGAAAAAGTTGTTCTTCGTAGACTAGAAGGTGGGTTCACTTTTTTTTTCCATATATTCTCTCAAAGGTATTCAATTCACATGACACTATAGTAGCGTACGTGCGTTTTCAAGAAGTCGCAGTGGCACCATTCGAAGAAAGACGTAATAAATTATTTCTATGTATATGTAACCACTCTAGGAGGGAAATGATGAGTCTCAACACGTGTTAATACTTACCAACGGCATTAAACAGTAGCTTTCCTATTGCATCCTTATCACAAACAATGTATTTTTCAAATTACGCAAAGCGTGAGCGCCCACCAGAGGCGTTCAAGAGTAAATCCTGCTACTCGCCCTCCATTTTTGGCTATTTGCTTGAGGAACATAACACTTATTTACATACTCTAAATTGAAAATTAAAAAATAGAGATGTAGATGTACTAAACAACAACGAGAGCAGCGTTCAAAGAATGGTATCAAAGTTGTGGCCCGATGGCCAAGCGTGGCCCACTACCACTCTGTGGTGCGGTCCGCAAAAGTACCTCATATTTAATGCTGAATTTCAAATGCAGCTTATACATGAATAGAATATTAACTATCATCAGAGATCAGCCAAGTGCCAGAAAATTGTCTGGAAATGCACCATCTACCCAGTTGAGGTTTGCTGTCTAGGCTACGTTGGGCTTCTCCCACTGTTTTTAATCCCAACATTCATTCATTCATTCATTTTATGATATGCCAAATCTTGTATAGGGGTGCTGCCTATCCCAGCTGCCTTTGTGCCAGAGGCGAGGAACACCCTGAATCGGTGGCCAGCCAATCGCAGAGCACGAGGAGCAAAATAACCATTCACGCTCACACTCGTACCTAGGGGCAATGTACAGTGTCCAATCAGACCCTACCTCTATTTCAGTCTCATTAACCCCCCCCCAAAAATAGATCCACTACTGAATAAAAGATAATGCTTCTTTTAATGCCTCTCCTTTGGCGAAATCATTTTAACTATGTTAAAATCTAAAACATAAAAAGGAATGTTTACAATGAAAAGATTCCCAAAAAGATTTGACAAATTTTAAGGCGCTACATCACCAGTGAAGAAACTTTAATGACCAATTGTCCCTCACTTTGAAAAATGCACCTATAAACAGTTTTCAACTCATGTTGCTGTTGATTAAAATACTACAGTAGTTAGTACTGGTCACCGGTCTTTTGGTCACCGGTCTTTTGGACACCGGTCTTTTGGTCACCGGTCTTTTGGTCACCGGTCTTTTGGTCACCGGTCTTTTGGTCACTGGTCTTTTGGTCACCAGTCTTTTGGTCGCCGGTCTTTTGCTTGCAGTTAGGGTTATGGTTGTCAAATGTACCGTATTTTCATGACTATAAGGCGCACCACATTATAAGCCCTCAATGAATGACATTTTTCCATATATAAGGTGCACAGTATTATAAGGTGCACTGTATTATAAGGCGCACTGTATTATAAGGTGCACTGTATTATAAGGCGCACTGTATTATAAGGCGCACTGTATTATAAGGCGCACTGTATTATAAGGCGCACTGTCTATTTTGGAGTTATTTAAGACTTAAGTGTGCCTTATAGTCGTGAAAATACGGTCATTGCTATTGACTTCCAGGAAAGAAGCACTCACTACACAGTCACCTCTAGAGCCAGTCATTGTTGATGTTTTGGACTTTTTTTGTATAAAATCTTGCAGTGGGGGAGGAGCTAGATGATGGAAGATTTTGTAAACTAAGATGGCATCTGCATATTTAACAGTATTGTTTCAGTTCAGGCGTTTGTGATTTTTTAATATCCGACAGTGGTGGTTTTTCGTTTTTGGTTTTCTGTTTTTTCCATTTATAAGGCGCACTGGATTATAATGCACGCTGTCTAATTTGGGGAAAATTTTGTGACAAAAGTTGTGACAAAATGAATGTATGGCGCCCTCTTCCGTTTGGTTTCATTTCTGTGAACAAGAAATTCAGTCATTTTATAATTAGAAAACGGTTAATCAATTACCTTTGTGTCTTTGCAGGTTTCAGAAATGATCTTAGTGCTGATGGGCAGGAGTCTGTTGGCCTTGAAGAGGAATTTGAGCTCCACCAAATCAAAGAGGAGGAGCTAGAGTTCCCTCAACAACAAATGAGATACGAGCAACATCCAATCAAAAGGGAGGAAGATCATTTCACCTGGTCACTTGGTGAGTTCGTGAAGAGGGAAGATGTTCTGGGCGTGGCAAGTGGAGGGGCGGAACCTGCAAACACCAAAACATGGCCCCGAATTAAACAAGAGGAGCAAGAGTTCCCTCAAAAACAAATAGGAGAGCAACTTCCAATCAAAAAGGAGGAAGATCATTTCACCTGGTCACCAGGTGAGTCCGTGAAAAGGGATTATCTGGGTGTGGCCAGCGAAGGGGCAGATTCTGCGAACGCCTCAGCATGGCCCCAAATTAAAGAGAAGCCAGAGTTCCCTCAACAGTGCAAAAGAGAAGACCAATCTCCAATCAAAAACGAATGTGTCAAATGTTCAACTGGGGAATCTTTCAAGAGTGAAGATGATCTGGGCCTGGCCAACAGAGGGGTGGAGCTTCTGAACGGCAGCTCAACAGAAGGATGGCGAGCAGAAAATGTAATTTCTCCTTTATCAGATGGCAACAAGTTGCTTGAAGATGATGATGAAGATGTTATGAAAAATCCCAGCGGTGACAAACTCTGCAAATGCTTTCAGTGTGGGAAAACTTTTGAGAAAAAGTATTCTTTGAAAATACACACAAGAACCCACACGGGTGAAAAACCATTTTCATGCTCAGTTTGTGGTCAAAGATTCACAGTGAAGGCAAGATTAATTAGCCATGCAAGAACACACACAGGTGAAAAACCATTTTCGTGTTCAGTTTGTGGTCAAAGATTCACAGTGAAGGCAAGCTTAACTAGCCATGCAAGAATACACACAGGTGAAAAACCATTTTCGTGTTCAGTTTGTGGTCAACGATTCACAGAGAAGGGAAGCTTAATTAGCCATGCAAGAATACACACTGGTGAAAAACCATTTTCGTGTTCAGTTTGTGGTCAAAGATTCACAGTGAAGGCAAGCTTAACTAGCCATGCAAGAATACACACAGGTGAAAAACCATTTTCGTGTTCAGTTTGTGGTCAAGGATTCACAAAGAAGGGAAACTTAATTATCCATGCAAGGACACATACTGGTGAAAAACCATTTTCATGTTCAGTTTGTGGTCAAAGATTCACAGTGAACAGAACCTTAATTAGTCATGCAAGAACCCACACAGGTGAAAAACCATTTTCATGTTCAGCTTGTGGTCAAAGATTCACAGAGAAGGGAAGCTTAAAAAAACACGTAATAATCCACACTGGTGAAAAACCATTTGCGTGCTCAGTTTGTGGTCAAAGATTCACAGAGAAGGGAATCTTAAAAAAACACGTAATAATCCACACTGGTGAAAAACCATTTTCATGTTCAGTATGCAGTAAAGCCTTTAATAGAAAGGAAGACTTGAAAATCCACGTAAGAACCCACACTGGTGAGAAACCATTTTCATGTTCAGTTTGTGGTCAGACATTTGCACGGAAGGATAAATTAGGAAGACACACAAGAACCCACACTGGTGAAAAACCATTTTCATGTTCAGTTTGTGGTCAGACATTTGCACGGAAGGATAATTTAGAAGGACACACAACAACCCACACTGGTGAAAAACCATTTTCATGTTCAGTTTGCAGTAAAGCCTTTTCTAAAAAAGACAACTTAAAAACCCACACAAGAACCCACACAGGGGAAAAACCATTTTCATGTTCAGCTTGTGGTCAAAGATTCACAGAGAAGGGAAGCTTAAAAAAACACGTAATAATCCACACTGGTGAAAAACCATTTGCGTGCTCAGTTTGTGGTCAAAGATTCACAGAGAAGGGAGGCTTAAAAAAACACGTAATAATCCACACTGGTGAAAAACCATTTTCATGTTCAGTATGCAGTAAAGCCTTTAATACAAAGGAAAACTTGAAAATCCACGTAAGAACCCACACTGGTGAGAAACCATTTTCATGTTCAGTATGCAGTAAAGCCTTTAATACAAAGGAAAACTTGAAAATCCACGTAAGAACCCACACTGGTGAGAAACCATTTTCGTGTTCAGTTTGTGGTCAAAGATTCACAGGGAAGGGAAACTTATTTAAACATGCAAGAACACACACAGGTGAAAAGCCATTGTCGTGTTCAGTTTGCGGTAAAGCCTTTTCTCAAAATGGAGACTTACAAAGACACACAAGAACCCACACTGGCGAAAAACCATTTGCGTGCTCAGTTTGCGGTAAAGCCTTTTCTCAAAATGGAGACTTACAAAGACACACAAGAACCCACACTGGCGAAAAACCATTTGCGTGCTCAGTTTGTGGTCAAAGATTCACAGAGAAGGGAAACTTAAAAAGACACGTAGTAACCCACACTGGTGAAAAACCATTTTCATGTTCAGTATGCAGTATAGCCTTTTATAAAAATGAAAACTTGAAAATCCACGTAAGAACCCACACTGGTGAGAAACCATTTTCGTGTTCAGTTTGTGGTCAAAGATTCACAGGGAAGGCAAACTTATTTAAACATGTAAGAACACACACAGGTTAAAAGCCATTTTCGTGTTTAGATTGCGGTAAAGCCTTTTCTCAAAATGGAGATTAACAAAGACACAAGAACCCACACTGGTGGAAAACTATTTTCCTGCTCAGTTTGTGGTCGAACATTTTCCCAACGGAGAAGCTTAATAGAACACTTAAGAACCCACACTGGAGAAGAATGTTTTCCTGCTCAGTCTGTGGCCACTGATTCGCTACAACAGTCTAATTAAAAAACTACACAATTGGGAAAAACCTGAAAAGAATACTTAACCCGCACAGGAGAAAAGTCCTTTTTTTTTGCTCAATTTGTGGCAGGAACAATGTTCCCTCTAAGCTGAGCGCGTGCGCAATTGTGCACTACTAAGCAGTAAATAAAATCATACCTTTTTTTTTACTCCTTTCCCCACGATGGCGCCGTTTACGGGGCAGCCAGTGGCAGTAGCTCTGTCCACTCTTGTTTTTTGTGTTTTACAGCCAGCTCTAGGATCAATATGAGTAAATGATACATGCTGCTGTTCATACTTGTTGCTTGCATGCTTTCTTTTTGTAATGAGGGAAATGGGTTATTTTGAAAAATACTGCTTTAAATTTAAGAGGGGGGTGATGTGTACTCCAACCTATTACGCGCATGCGTACTTTGGTGTCTGTATTGTTGCACACTTGGTTCTAAGTAAAAGACGTAAACGGATGACTGTGTCCTGGCTCTCTTCTTCAATACAGTACAGGCACGTTTAAAAAAGTAATTGCAGAGGCTAAATTCAAACCAAAAAAACGATAAATAGTCCCTCTGCTTTGAACAATTTACCTGTACAAGATGATTAATTTAATATTAATCTTGATGCGTTTGTTACGATCTCGCCGCGTAGTGCGACGCGATCGTAGGGTAAGTTGAACCCAGATGCAGAGTCGCCGAAGAAATGGAAAGGTGAGGCATATCTGTAGCTCTTGTAGGTTGATTTAATAAACGGGGTAACATAACTTAAACAACTTGGCTTGACCACTCATTACAAACGAAAAGAACATGCGGCGTGGCGTCAATGGAAACAGCAATTACTACGAGCTTTAACAGGAAACTAAACCAGAACTAAACCAGACGATCCGACCGCGTCCCATGAAAATCATAATGCTTAAATACCAAAAATAATCTAATCACGTAATTAGTGACAGCTGATAGTTATCGTGACGTCATGCCAGGAAAGGCAATCCAGCGACTCCTGACAGTACATCCCCTCTAAGGGACGGATTCTAGACGTCCCAAGGTCAATTACAACATGAGAAACGGGAACAAGCAGGGAGGGTGGGTGGGAGATCTAGAATTGTCCGGTGGTCTTCCACACCAACCCAAGAACAGACGGAGAGGTCGCTCCGGCGGGCGTCCGCGCCAGCCAGAAACGAGACAAGTCAGTGGCAGGTCTGGCGGGCGTCCGTGCCGGTCAGAAACAAGACGGGGCAGAGGCAAGTCTGGCGGGCGTCCGTGTCGGCCAGAAACAAGACGAGGCTGTGGTCGATCCGGTGGGCGTCCGCGCCGGCCAGAAACGAGACGAGGCAGTGGTCGGTCCGGCGGGCGTCCGCGCCGGCCAGAAACGAGACGAGGCAGTGGTCGATCCGGCGGGCGTCCGCGCCGGCCAGAAACGAGACGAGGCAGTGGTCGGTCCGGCGGGCGTCCGCGTCGGCCAGAAACGAGACGAGGCTGAGGTCGATCCGGCGGGCCTCCGCGCCGGCCAGAAACGAGACGAGGCTGTGGTCGATCCGGCGGGCGTCCGCGCCGGCCAGAAACGAGACGAGGCAGTGGTCGGTCCGGCGGGCGTCCGCGTCGGCCAGAAACGAGACGAGGCTGAGGTCGATCCGGCGGGCCTCCGCGCCGGCCAGAAACGAGACGAGGCTGTGGTCGATCCGGCGGGCGTCCGCGCCGGCCAGAAACGAGACGAGGCAGTGGTCGGTCCGGCGGGCGTCCGCGTCGGCCAGAAACGAGACGAGGCTGAGGTCGATCCGGCGGGCCTCCGCGCCGGCCAGAAACGAGACGAGGCTGTGGTCGATCCGGCGGGCGTCCGCGCCGGCCAGAAACGAGACGAGGCAGTGGTCGGTCCGGCGGGCGTCCGCGTCGGCCAGAAACAAGACGAGGCTGAGGTCGATCCGGCGGGCGTCCGCGCCGGCCAGAAACGAGACGAGGCTGTGGTCGATCCGGCGGGCGTCCGCGCCGGCCAAGAACGTGACGAGGCTGTGGTCGATCCGGCGGGCATCCGCGCAGGCCGGATACAAGACGAGGCTGAGGTCGATCCGGCGGGCGTCCGCGCCGGCCAGAAACGAGACGAGGCAGTGGTCGGTCCGGCAGGCATCCCAGCTGGTATCTTAAGTCTTTGCCAAACTGCCTGCCTTCAGGAAATATTAGAAGTTTAGTACGGTCGGGCACCTTACCCTGTTTGCTCGGGGGGTGGACAACCCTCCTCTCCCAGGAACCCGGATCATTGCTTCTCTGGACGTCGCCGGCCCCGTCCTCCAGGGGCACCGGCGAATTGCCACTCTCGACGTCGCCGGCTTCTTCATCCAGGGACTCCGGCGAATTACCACTCTTGACGTCGCCAGTCCCTTCTTCCAGGGACTCCGGCGAATTACCACTCTTGACGTCGCCAGTCCCTTCCTCCAGGGACTCCGGCGAATTACCACTCTTGACGTCGCCAGTCCCTTCTTCCAGGGACTCCGGCGAATTACCACTCTTGACGTCGCCAGTCCCTTCCTCCAGGGACTCCGGCGAATTACCACTCTTGACGTCGCCAGCCCCTTCTTCCAGGGACTCCGGCGAATTACCACTTTTGACGTCGCCAGCCCCTTCATCCAGGGACTCCGGCGAATTACCACTCTTGACGTCGCCAGCCCCTACTTCCAGGGACTCCGGCGAATTACCACTCTTGACGTCGCCAGTCCCTTCTTCCAGGGACTCCGGCGAATTACCACTCTTGACGTCGCCAGCCCCTACTGCCAGGGACTCCGGCGCATTGCCACTCTCGACGTCACCTGCTTCCTCCTCCAGGGGCACCAGCGAATTACCACTCTTGACGTCACCGGCCCCATCCTCCCGGGGCAACGGCAAATTGGCACTCTCGACGTCGCCAGCCCCTTCCTCCAGGGACTCCGGCGAATTGCCACTCTCGACGTCACCGGCTTCTTCCTCCAGGGGCACCGGCGAATTGGCACTCTCGACGTCGCCAGCCCCTTCCTCCAGGGACTCCGGCGAATTGCCTCTCTCGACGTCGCCAGTCCCATCTTCCAGGGACTCCGGCGAAATACCACTCTCGACGTCGCCGGCCCCGTCTTCCTCGAGCGCCGGAGCATCGTCGCCACTTCTGGGCGGGCAGGCGCTGGACGGGCAGGCGCTTGGGAGAGCGGTGCTTGGGAGAGCGGTGCTAGGGAGAGCGGTGCTAGGGAGAGCGGTGCTAGGGAGAGCGGTGCTTAGGAGAGCGGTGCTTGGGAGAGCGGTGCTTGGGAGAGCGGTGCTTGGGAGAGCGGTGCTAGATTGGCCGTCAGTCACCAGAAACCTGATCCGTGGCTTCGGTACGGGTGCGACCGGCGACCCCAAGGGCAACGGGAGTAATTTGCGTGGCCTTGGCACAGGAGCTTGGGGCACTTGAAACGGCGCGCTGGGCCGAGTAACTTCGGCCACTTGGACAGGCGTGGTCGGCCGAGTGACTTCGGGCACTTGGAACGGGGAGGGCTGCATAGTCCTTAGGAGCTGCTGGTACAGCGGGGTCGGCCGAGTAACTTCGGGCACTTGGAAAAGCGTGGTCGGCCGAGTGACTTCGGCCACTTGGAACGGGGAGGGCTGCATAGTCCTTAGGAGCTGCTGGTACAGCGGGGTCGGCCGAGTAACTTCGGGCACTTGGAAAGGCGTGGTCGGCCGAGTAACTTCGGGCACTTGGAAAGGCGTGGTCGGCCGAGTAACTTCGGGCACTTGGAAAGGCGTGGTCGGCCGAGTAACTTCGGGCACTTGGAAAGGAGCTTGGAGGAACGTGGTCGGAAAAGGAGCTTGGAGGGACGTGGTCGGAAAAGGAGCTTGGAGGGACGTGGTCGGAAAAGGAGCTTGGAGGGACGTGGTCGGAAAAGGAGCTTGGAGGGACGTGGTCGGAAAAGGAGCTTGGAGGGACGTGGTCGGAAAAGGAGCTTGGAGGGACGTGGTCGGAAAAGGAGCTTGGAAGGACGTGGGCGGGCGCGTAACTTGGACAGTGGTTAGTGTGTCCAGGCATTGCTTTCGCTTCGCTCTACGGCGTGGCGCTCGGCGCCTCCTCTGGGAGGACTGCACAGCACCCCCGCCACCACGCCGCGCCCCACAATTGGTGGCCAGCCCACTCTGCAATTGCTGGTCGGGGTATTTGTAATAGGAATTATCGGGGGAACAATCGGGATAATCCTCCTCCAGTGGAAGGTCTCGGGGTCCGAATTGGTCAAAGAATTCATCATCGGATTCCGAAACGCCAGCGAAAAAATCAATTTCCTCACTGATGTCCTCCTCACCAGAGTCTTCAGGCTCCCTCCATGGTGAATCAATACCTCTGGGCATAGGCATAAGATAACTTGGGCGGCCTCTGGTGGTTGTACGCACCTGGGCCTCATGATGAAACGGTAAAGGCTTCCCAGGGCGGCGTGCATAGCAGTGGTGGGGCGTATGAGTACGCTGCGGCTCTAACTCTCCTCCTAGCTGTGGCTCATCTCTAGCGATGATGTGCCTGAGAACCCCGCACCACGGTGTGTCCATTACAAAATTCCTAAACGATTCTGAGGGGTTACTTATACATTCCAAGCAGTCCGGTGTCTTCGAGGTGGATGGTTTGCGGCGTCGCCGAGTGCGTCGCCGCGAGCGTGGGTGGCGCTCCGCTGGGTCCATATTGGTTGGATCGTGCTGTTACGATCGCCGCCGCGTAGTGCGAGGCGATCGGAGGGGAAGTTGAACCCAGATGCAGAGTCGCCGAAGGAATGGAAAGGTGAGGCAGGTCTGTAGCTCTTGTAGGTTGATTTATTGAACGGGGTAACATAACTGCAACAACTTAGCTTGACCACTCATTACAAACGAAAACAACATGCGGCGGGGCGTCATGGAAACAGCAATGACTACGAGGATTAACAGGAAACGAAACCAGAACTAAACCAGTACTACACCAGGACGAAACCAGACGATCCAACGGCGTCCACAGAAAGTCACAATGCTTAAATACCAAAAATAATCCAATCACGTAATTAGCCACGGCTGATAACTACCGTGACGTCATGTCAGGAGAGGCGATCCAGCGACTCCTGACAGCTATTGCAACAAGCAGCCGCTTTGAACGGCGCACTATGTCAAAATGATGTTTTAATTTTAATTGGATAATAATACATTCAATTTACAAACATTTATAAACAGTACATTTGGCAATAATTTCAATAAATCTTAACAAATACTCACAATATGTGACAGTTATTATTTATTTTATAAGAGGTAAACTTCTCACCAAATTTGATAAAGATCAGATGGACAGTTAAAAAAAATGTTCATGTTCACCCAATTAGCATGCAATTGATAGATTTTAACATTAGGTGAATAGGAATTTATTGACTATTATTTAACGTTGAGTGAATAGGGGATTTTCTAAACCATTCAACCAATCTAATTGAAATTTGATGTGTTATTGCCACTTATAAAATAAACAATAACTGCCAATTATTGTGAGTATTGCTTTAGAAATGGAAGAAATATTGCCAAATTTCAATTCTCATCATGGATTGACTATGCCTATAGTCTACATTAAAGTTATATCCCTGTGTTTTGATGATGCAAAGACAAATCAGAGCAATATCAATATAATGCTGAGATAGTGTACTGTTAGTTGATAAAAGTTGTGAAATATTTATATATACATATATATATATATATATATATATATATATATATATATATATATATATATATATATATATATATATATATATATATATATATATATATATATATATATATATATATTTATAAATATAATACATGAGACTTTTTGACAGTCATAAACAATTTTTCATATTCTTAAATTGTAGTATTTTTTAGATCCATAATTTAAAAGTAAAAACACCTGAAAATGTCTATCATCTCTCATCTCATTTCTGAACAGCTTTATCCTCTCTAGGCACATGAAACCCCTGCATACTAGAGCCAATCCTACCTGTCTCTGGGCCAGAAGCGGGGGACATGTTGAATCAATGGCTAGCTGATCGCAGGGCACAAGGAGACGGACAATTACGCATGCAGACACCCATACCTAGGGAGAATTTAGAGTGTCCAGTTTACCTACCATGCATGTTTTTCGTATGTGGGAGGTAACCAGAGTAATCCAGAGGAAACCCACACAGGCACAGGGAGAACATGCAAACTCCACACAGATAGACATGACCTGGCTTTGAACCCATGACCCCAGAGCTGTGAAGCCAACACGCTAACCACTCATGACACTAGAGGCACAGCTGAAGATGTGTGCATTTAATTTAATATTCCTACACTTTTAAAACACAAAATTATCTGAATTCTTGAACATTGTTACGCTTTTGATATGCAAAAATGGGTCTCATAAAAAAATCATAATGATTAACGCAAAGCTTGAGGCACCCATGGTTTCATATTTTCATATTTTATTTTGTCTTCCAGGTTAGTGAAGAGCCATAAGCACTAGGAACAAAAGGAAAATCAGGGTAGAATGAAATATTGCCAGTGGTGGGATATGAACCCACGCCTCCTGAGAGACTGGAGCCTATATCCAGCGCCTTAGACCGCTCGGCCACACTACCTTCGTTAGTAAAATGCGGGAATTGTGCATTAATAAAAATTATTGTACCCCATACACCCTTATATTTAAATATTGAAATATGTTATTTGCTACTTGCAATAAGATAAAACACAATGTATGATTTAAAACAAATGTTCTTAAAATTACCTAACTTTTTCTCAAAATGTAGCTGTTCGATTTAGTGTCACGGCTAACTAAACTCGAAATGGACTTCGAGCTGCTCTCTTCACGCTGTGGCATTAGGAGTCCAAATTTAACATTATCGCCCCCTCTGTTTAAAATCTGAATTGAGAACCTGGCATGAGGTACTGAGAAGTAGGGGGCGATAATGCTACAGTACGTTGGCTGCCAACAACCGTAAAACCTCATGAGGAAGAAGAAGGGGTGCGGTGTTCATTTCTGCATGGCTATCGATTTTAACTTTTTGTTTGTGCGCCTCTTGTTTCTCCTCAATTTAATTGAACTTAAATGAAACTAAACCTCGACAACATATTCAACATCGAATAGTTTGTGGAATCGGAGGCCAGTCCGTTTTTTCTTCAATCCGTTTTGGGAGTCGTACTTTAGCCTAGCCTAGCTGGCGGCTAACAAAGGAACACGTCGTCTGCATCAGAACGTCGTCAAGCGAACACAAAAAAGTGTGAAAAATGCCCGCGAGAACGACACCCTTTGTGGAAAAGTTTCAGATGGAACTTTATGGCGTGAAAGAGGATCTCTCATGTCATCAACATTCTATTGTTAGCAAAATGATGCAAGTTAAAGTTGTTCTTCACAAACTCGAAGGTACGTTCACTTTAGACGACCATTATTGCATAATAGACCAATATATACTTTATGTTACACAATTAATATTTTATAATGAAATATTTAACGGGGTGGGCAATGTTGTTTCTGATCGTGACTTTATTGAATGAATCGAAGCACGACAGCGCTCAGCATTATTACTAGAGCTGAGAACGTGTTACAACGATAAACCACTTGATGTCGCCAGCTTTCCAAGATTCACGCCTTTAATCTGCAACATCTTCCTTTCGATTACTGTTCTCATACCTGTCAATTTGTACGTTTTATACGTATGTTATACGTTTTCTTACCATTTCAAATCATGTACGCCGTACACCGACTTTTGTACGGGGAAATAAAAAATATCGCCAATATTTATGAAAACCGATCTCAACGAGACCGTTTTGGCTGAAATCCAGATAGTTTCGTAGGCTGGTAGCCAAGACGCTACTGTCATCGATCGTTACTATTGTCACGGTATACCAACAAAAATTATCCTCAATCGTATGTATTGTTTTAGAGGTGTGTACGGCAATATCAGTAGAGGATGACATGCACATGCGTAGATATACATAGAGTAAATATCATGGAAGCAAGCATGGAGGAGCCACATAGTGAGAAACGAGTTACCGCGAGTAAACCTACGTCATACGGTGTTTATACGTTTTTGGGGGGTTTGTACGGGGAATCATAATCATTTATAACGGCAGAGGTTGACAGTTGTGTTCTGTAACTTTAAAGTAACCTTGTATTCACATAAAACATTGCTGCCAACCATGATGTATTGTTCTGAACATGAAATATTCTTGTACAGTGGTACCTCAACCTACGACATGCTCGTGGTACGATGAAAATTTAGATCGAATAATTAGCCCGCGATATGATCAAAATGTCGGGATGCGACCAAGCAAGGTGGCCATGACATGAGAGGCTGATTACCATTGTAGCACAGTCTTTTTTGCCGCATCTCTTTCGTATATAACCGATATCTACGGGCTTTTGTGTAAAGTTACATTAAATATATCTTTGAGTGTGTCTATATATTAATCTAAGTTGATTTAAATTTGTTTGTTCGTCTACGAGTGGGTTGTGGATAAAGTACAAAGCAAAGTAAATGGGATCATTAAGAATCATCAAATTAAATCATTAAGACAGAAAAGCAGCAAAAACACAAAACGCGCAAGAGGAGCTACATGAACAGCGCCATCTTGGTTGCGGTAGCAAAAACGGATCCAGACTCAAATATGTGTTAAAAATTGGAACCACACACAGGAGGTCTCCCACAAGATGGGGAACTTCTGCAGACTGTGACCGAGGTAGTGAATATGCAGAGTCACTTTCCAAGCTTATCCACACAGTTCCTCAATAGTCTGGAGCTGAAGACAACAGTAGGAGAGTGGAACTCCTCGACTCCGTTTCTGGCCTGGTAATTATGAGGCCCATGATGGAATGATTGGTCAGAGGTGTTGCTTATTCTCCTGGCACTTTTGTCCTGCGCCGAATATCCACCGGTATTGAGGTGTTGCTCCTATTGCTATGTATTGTAACAGCTAGTCCCATGTGTATGAGAGCGTAGGCATGGCTGAATGGTTCCAAAAAAGAAGTTGCAGAAAGAAGCCAGTCTAACAGAACAAGGAAAGTTGTAAAAAAACAAAGTGTAAAGTACAAAGTAAAGTAAAAAGGAATGTATTAAGAAATATTAAAATGTCATTAAAAGAAGAGAAGGGCTGTAAAACATAAAAGACATAAGAGTGGGCAGAGCTACTGCCACCGCCAGCCGTGTGAAAGGCGCCATCTTGGAAAAAAATAGATGAACTAAACAACGAGAGCAGCGATCAAACAATGATCTCAAAGTTGCGGCCCGAAGGCCAAGCCTGGCCCATTACCACTCCGTGGTGCGGCCTGCGAAAGTAGTTAAACATTTAATGCTAAAATTCAAATGCAGCTTATAAATAAATAGAATATTAACGATCATCAGAGATCATCACTACATCACTCCGCACAGACATTAAGGTATTGAGGCAAGAGCGCTTCACCTCATAGAACTACCAGTACCATCAGAGGAGGGGATCGAGACCACCTTCGAAGGCAAGAAGGCAGAATACTTGAATCTGGCAGCCAAGTGCCAGAAAATTGTCTGGAAATGCACCATCTAACCAGTCGACGTTTGCTGCCGAGGCTACGTTGGTCTTCTCCCACTGTTTTTGATCCCTTCATTCATTTTCTGATATGCTAAATCTTGTTATGGGGGTGCTTGAGCCTATCCCGGCTGCCTTCGGGCCAGAGGCGAGGAACACCTTGAATCGGTGGCCAGCCAATCGCAGAGCACGAGGAGAAAAACAACCATTCACGCTCACACTCGTACCTAAGGGAAATTGAGTGTCCAATCAGACTTTACCTCTATTTCAATCTCATTAATCCTCCAAATAATAACAGACCTGCTACTTAATAAAAGTCAATGCTTTTTAATGTGTCCCCTTTGGTGAAAGCATTTTTATTAAATGAAGATCTAAAACATAAAAGAGAATGTTTACAATGAAAGGGCTCCAAAAAGATTTTACTAATTCTAAGGAGATATATCACCAGTGAAGAAACTTTAATGACCAATAGTCCCTTACTTTGAAAAATGCACCTATAAACAGTTTTCAACTCGTGTTGCTGTTGAAGAGAATAATACAGTAGTAAGTACTGCATTGAGACAAAATGAATGTATGGCGCTCCCTTCCGTTTGGTTTCATTTCTGTGAACAAGAAATTCAGTCATTCTACAATTAGAAAATGGTTAATCAATTATCTTTGTGTCTTTGCAGGTTTCGGAAATGATCTTGGTGCTGATGGGCAGGAGTCTGTTGGCCTTGAAGAGGAATTTGAGCTCCCCCAAATCAAAGAGGAGAAGCTACAGTTCTCTCAACAACAAATGGGAGACGAGCAACATTCAATCAAAAGGGAGGAATATGATTTCACCCAGTCACTTGGTGAGTTACTGAAGAAAGATGTTTTGGGTGTGGCCAGTGGAGGGGCGGAGCCTGCAAACACCAAAACAGGCCCCCTAATTAAACAAGAGGAGCAAGAGTTCCCTCAACAACAAATGAGAGACGAGCAACATCCAATCAAAAGGGAGAAAGATGATTTCACCTGGTCACTTGGTGAGTTACTGAAGAGGGAAGATGTTCTGGGTGTGGCCAGCGGAGGGGCGGAGCCTTCAAACACATCAACTTGGCCCCGAATTAAAGAGGAGGAGCCAGAGTTCCCTCAGCAGTGCAAAAGAGAAGAGCAAACTACAATCAAAAACGAGGAATGTGTCAAATGGTCAACTGATGAGCCTTTCAAGAGTGAAGATGATATGGGTGTGGCCAACAGAGGGATGGAGCTTCTGAGCGGAAGCTCAACAGAAGGATGGCGAGCAGAACATTTCATTGCTCCTTCATCAGATGGCAACGACCTGCTTTTTGACAATGTTGATGTTGCCAGCGGAGGGGCGGAGCCTGCAAATACCAAAACATGGCCCCTAATTAAAGAGGAGGAGCAACGGTTCCCTCAAAAACAAATTGGAGAAGAGCAACTTCCAATCAAAAAGGAGGAAGATCATTTCACCTGGTCACCAGGTGAGTCCGTGAAAAGGGATTATCTGGGCGTGGCCAGTGAAGGGGCGGAGCCTGCAAACGTCTCAGCATGGCCCCAAATTGAAGAGGAGAGACCAGAGTTCCCTCAACAGTGCAAAAGAGAAGACCAACCTCCAATCAAAAACGAATGTGTCAAATGTTCAACCGGGGAATCTTTCAAGTGTGAAGATGATCTGGGCGTGGCCAACAGAGGGGTGGAGCTTCTGAACGGCAGCTCAACAGAAGGATGGCGAGCAGAAAATGTAAGTTCTCCTTTATCAGATGGCAACAAGTTGCTTGATGATGATGATGATGATGATGATGATGATGATGAAGATATGAAAAATCCCAGCGGTGACAAACTCTGTAAATGCTTTCAGTGTGGCAAAACCTTTGGGAAAAAGTCTTCTTTGAAAAAACATATGAGGAGCCACACGGGTGACAAACCATTTTCATGCTCAGTTTGTGGTCAAAGATTCACACAGAAGGAACACTTAATTTGTCATGCAAGAACACACACTGGTGAAAAAACATTTTCGTGTTCTGTTTGTGGTCAGACATTTGCACGGAAGGATAAATTTGAAAGACACAAAAGAACCCACACAGGTGAAAAACCATTTTCGTGTTCAGTTTGTGGTAAAGCATTCACAGTGAAGGGAAGCTTAAAAAGACACGTAGTAACCCACACTGGTGAAAAAACATTTTCGTGTTCTGTTTGTGGTCAGACATTTGCACGGAAGGATAAATTAGAAGGACACACAAGAACCCACACTGGTGAAAAAACATTTTTGTGTTCAGTTTGCAGTAAAGCCTTTTCTACAAAAGGAAACTTAAAAACCCACACAAAAACCCACACAGGTGAAAAAACATTTTCATGTTCAGTTTGTAGTCAAAGATTCAGAGATAAGGGAAACTTAAAAAGGCACATAAGAACCCACACAGGTGAAAAACCATTTTCATGTTCAGTTTGTGGTCAAAGATTCACAGTGAAGGGAAGCTTAAAAAAACACGTACTAACACACACAGGTGAAAAACCATTTTCATGTTCAGTTTGTGGTCAAAGATTCACAAAGAAGGCAAGCTTAAAAAGACACCTAGTAACCCACACTGGTGAAAAAACATTTTCGTGCTCAATTTGTGGTCGACGATTCATACACAGGGAAAGCTTAAAAGCCCACCTAAGAACCCACACTGGTGAAAAGCCATTTTCGTGTTCAGTTTGTAGTAAATCATTTTCTCACCAGCAAAACTTAAAAAGGCACATGAGTACACACAGGTAAAAAGCCATTTTTCTGCTCAGTTTGTGGTCGGACATTTTCCCGAAAGAGAATTAAGAAGAACACTTATTAACCCACACTGGAGAACAATGTTTTCCTGCTCAGTCTGTGACCACAGATGCGCTACAACAGCCCAATTAAAAAGCTACACAATTCAAAAACATTTTCCAGGCGCAGTTAATGTTCCAACATTTTCACATAAGGGAACCTAAAAAGAAGACTCAACAACCCACACAGGAGAAAAGCACATTTTTGCTCAATTTGTGGCAGGAATATCTTAAAAACACAATTGCCCACATTGGTCAGAAACCCTTTTCCTGCTCAGCTTCTTGCCAGAGATAGAGTCGTAAGGATAGGCTTAAAAGATGCAAATGTGTTGTGACAAGCAATAACCAAGGATGGATTTGCTTGCTTTATCAAATTCTGTATGAAAGATCATTGTAATCAAAGTATAATTGTATTTTGCATTCTGAAAATCATGTTTACACTTTTTAATGTGTAATAACAATCCACACTTCAAATACATTATTACCTTAAAATACTAGTTCATTGCGGGATTGAGCTACTATGTCAATTGACTCGTATCTCAAGTCAATTCTTCCCATAGAAATGAACAAAATATAAATTAAGCCATTTCCATCCTAAAAAAAAACATCAAGTTTGTTCTAATTTACTACTGAATCATTTGGGAACCATCCGGTAGGCTCATATCTCAAATTTGTCTCGTATGTTTGAACACTAGTATGTCAAGGTATTACTGTACAGACGCTCCCCTACTTACAAATGAGTTAGGTTCCGGGCGCTTGTTCATAAGTTGAAAGTGTTCATAAGTTGAAGGTGTTCATAAGTTGAAAGTGTTCATAAGTTGAAAGTGTTCATAAGTTGAAAGTGTTCATAAGTTGAAAGTGTTCATAAGTTGAAATTCTTCAAATTGAAGTTGATTCAGTGCTATATTTTGCATTATAATTCATGTTTAATGTCTATATAAGTATATTGAGGGTTTATATAAGTGCATTTGTATGTTTAAGGCTTGTATAAGTAACCGGTATTGGTTTGTACTGAAAAAAAATCATTTAATAAAATGGAGAGAATACATACATTAGAGAGAGATTTACTATAAACTGGCCAAAAGAAACTATCTAGAAGCTATCTTCTTTTTTTTCATCATAAATGATGCGGTAGCACTGTATGGCATCATTCAATTGATTTGCAACCTTTGTGCAACGTTCAATGTTTAGGTCCTGCCGCTCGATCTCTCTGTTTATAAATGGTACTGACGGTCGAACGATTCAAGTTGTATTCCCGTGCAACGCTCACCACTTTCTCACGCACATCAAGCTTCTTTATTATTGCCACTTTGGTTTCAAAGGAAATGGCTTGCCTCTTCCTTGTACCTCCCTCACTAGAAGCCTTTCGCTTTTCACCAACCATATTGAATAATGGATGCACCGGATATTTAATGATAGAAATGAAAAAGGTTCTTTGCGCACCGGATATACGCCACGCACTTCTGCATTGCAACGAACTGGGCAGAGGAAGGTAGATGCTGGGTGAGCTGAGCTCTCACAGAGCCAGGTGTCGGTATTTGCGGCGGAAAAAAGCACTACTCACAAAAAGCAATTCAAAATCGAACTTATGAACATTTTTCGACATCAACGCAATTTGCAGGTATGTTCGTATGTACCGTTTGTTTCTAAGTTGAATGTTCATAAGTAGGGGATCGTCTGTATAATAAAATTGAGTGTTGTTGAAGATTTTATATACTTCACAATTCTATCCGAAATAGTAGAGCCTAAATTAGGAAATTACAAAGTAAATAACCAATAATGTGATGTAAATAATATGGAAAATGTCTTCACAGTTAAAAACGAAATTTGAAAATTGCTGTATTTGTCGATTGAGTGTTATTCAAACATAGTCCATTATAATGAAAATAATTGATATATTGAATCAAGGATCTAAGAAACAGTAGAAATATGGTTTGAAAGAATGAATTTTGTCAAAATGAATAAGCAGTACAATGTCCTTATACTTTTGTCATATTATAAGTTATCTTGTCATATTTTGTGTACTTCCAATAAAGCTCTCTTTTTGGTGAAAATAATTTTGGGGTCTTTTTGTTGAATAAAATGAGCCTTCCAAATTCAACGGTGACAAAAAAGAGGGGCGTTATTTGCTTAGATTCAAAACGTACTTTTTAAGTTACGCTTCAAAATAACACATGAAACTAAGGGAAGGGACTAATTTAAACTTCAATAGGGTCAATTTAAGTGACTAAAATGAGGAATACAATAACAAAAAAAACGAGGATCCAAAAGGATGTGAGTGTTCTTCTCTCGTATTTCTGGCAGTTGGGCGCAATGCTGCCACTTAGCGGCGACACGGGGTTTCTGTCAAATCAATACGATAGTTCTGGAAGTGTTTTAATTTTTACGGGGTTTTAAGGCAATTCGCTTTTTATTTCACACGTTTTATTTCTTCTTAGCCTCATGAACGAATCCACCAAAAGTATAGGAACAGAGCATTTGTTCCATTTCCTTTCGAATTTTATGAACGAAGGCTGAAACCTAGCTTAGCCTAGCTTTAACCTGGCATAACTGCGACATAAGGGGACAAACAAGGCGATTAGGATCAACACATCACCGAGCAGGCTAACAACAAACACAAAAAAATTGTCAGATAAATGTTTTTATATCTCTCATAACTCTCAAATAGATGATCATTTGAATATTTATAGATTTATTTTCACCCTCCGTGGTTGAGGTTCATCATGTAAACACAGTCGAGTCTGATATTGGTTTTCGGTTACGTGACAACTCGGAGTCAGCTGACCCAGTTTTAATGTCAAAAACACGTTTTCCTGATGTTCACGTATACCAAAACTTTGTTTTGGGCTTTTACACGGGTGTACGGTTCGGTTTTATCAGTTGTACCGGAGGACAATATGACACCTCTAAACCAGGTATAGAGAACCTAAGGCTCGCGAGCCATATGTGGCTCTTTTGTTGGGTGTGTATGGCTAATTTATAAGCTAAAAGCCCAGCTTTAATCATTATTTTGATATCATTAGACCCCCGTGTGAATGCATACTCGTTGATTATCATGGATTAGCAGCAGTGTAAGAATGTTATTAAAAGATTTAAGTGAGTTTTGTACTTTTAAAAGCGGTGTTTTTTTTATTTGAAATTCTGAGTATGGCCCCCAAGGAATAATATTCCAAATTTAGGTATATTTTATGACCCTCTGTCAATAAGGTACGTGAAAATATAGGCTCTTGCTTGTATTACAAGTACACATAGTTTTAGCAATAGCACCCACACATTTAGTACAAGGATACACAAGTGCACGCAAGTACACATACTTTAGTCCAAGTACTTGCAGTACAAGTACATATCCAAACAAGAGCAATTGAAAGATGAAAAAGCGGTAATTTGACCACCAGAAAGAGCTATTTTTCAATTGTGGCGTCCAGGATAACTTAATAAATTGTTGATGAAAATTCCGTTCATAAAAGAAATTCCAAGTTCAGTCGCGTTATCTATTCTCCGTTACTGATTAATAATTAATTTACTAAGGATTTTATTCTGACGAGTATATACTTAATATTAATCACTGTCGTTTCGTATAAAGTTAAATAATCTTTCAGTTGGTGCATTGATTACTTTTTTCACCAATTGGCGATCATTAAAACGGTGTTTATTAAAATAGCACTTGTTTTCAGATGAAGATGTATTACAATGACAATGTCTTTTAAAAATGGACAATATTGAGAAACCATACTGGTGTCCTGTTTACTCTGTTTTCATTTGAAAAGACAGATTAAAATGAATGAAAACTGAAATAAGCAAAGAATTTTCCACACAATGACATTTCTCCACCATACAGATATCCACCCAGGGCATTGTCTCGACCACCCGGCGTCCGCTCGTCTCAAAGAAGAAGAGAGGTCGCCATATATCAAAAAAGAAGAGAAAGAATTTGTACTCATCAAAGTGGAGGAAAAGTTTGAACCCGTAAAAGAGGAGCAGGAATTTAATTACAGTTGGGAACCCCCACATTAAGGGGGTGCCGAATCCCCTCAAAAAGGAAGGAGATTCCCCCCCCAATGTTAAAGAAGAAGAGATCGACATCCTCACGTGCACTTTTGAGCCTTTAAAAAGCGAAGACGACGGTCTGAGCGAGGCCAGCAGCTGCTCAACGGAAGCACTCAAGCTCATTGCTCCGCTAACGAAAAGCAACGCCGCTACGTCGTTGGACACCAATGACGAAGACAAAGTTCACAATGCGGCGTCCGCGGGCAATAAATGCTCACAGTGCGGGAAAACCTACGGGAAGAAGTCCAACTTGAAGAGGCACACGAGGAGCCACACCAGAGAGAAAATTTTTCCCTGCTCCATTTGGGGAAGAAATTGTCTTCCAAGCAAAACCTAACCAACCACACCCGAGCTCACACTGGTGAGAAACCTTTTTCCTGCTCAGTTTGCGGTAAGAAAATGACTTCCAAGCAGAACCTGACACAGCACACGAAAACACACACTGGGGAGAAACCTTTTTCCTGCTTTATTTGTGGCCAACGATTTGCGGAGAAGGCTAAATTGACGATCCATACCAGAACGCATACTGGGGAGAAACCTTATGCCTGCTCGGTCTGCAGCCAGAGATTTGCACACAAGAACTCCTAAAAAATCCACCAAAGAACCCACTCGGACGAGAAACCGTTCTCCTGCTCCGCGGGTGGGGAAGGATTCCCTGCCAAGTCAGATTTAACAAAACACACGAGGACCCATACCGGTGAGAAACCTTTCACTTGCTCACTGTGTGGCCAAAGATTCGCTCAGAAGGAGCACTTGACAGAACACACGAGAACCCACAGTGGCGAGAAACCCTTTGCACGCTCATTTTGTGGTCAAATCTTCTCTAAAAAGGGGAATTTAATGCAACACAAGAACCGACACTGGTGAGACACCTTTCTCCTGCTCAATTTGTGGTGAAAGATTGTCTTGGAAATATCAGGTTAAGAGACACGTGTGTGTTCGGATGGAAAATGGTGACCAATAAACATTTTAGTCATTCATGCTGGTTATTTTGGTTCAAATTATAATTTGATTATTTTCCACGAGTATAAATGTGACAATCAACCAAGTTGCCATTTTTTCCGGACTATAAGTCTAACTTTTTTTCATAGTTTGGCCTGCGACAAATATTCAAGTGCGACTTTTATACCATATTTTCTCACATGTTAGCTGCCTCCGCATGTAAGTCTTACCTTTGATAAAATTGCCTTGAAATCATTGAATTTGACATTTTTTCTCGTATAAGACGCACCCTGATAGGTTAGTTAACAATTACACTTCTGATATAATGATCAATCACTGCAGGCAGACATCTTATTCAATTATTGACATTTAATTAAAAAATGTGCATCTCTGGTAAAACCAAATAAGGGTAGATACATCAAGACTTCCTCCCGATCTCCAAAGTATCTCCTCGAACAGTAATTTCTCGTACGGCTTTAAAGCCATGAATCAAAACTATTACAAGGTTATTGATTAATCCAACATGTGTAAGCAAAAACAACATCTGTAACTTGAATAACAATTAAGGTATTTAACAATAATAGACAGAGGAATCTAAAATCAAACTTCATTTGAATTTAAACAATCACGCCTTCATTTGGCATAACATTTACATGAAGAAGCGCAAAGTGTGTCACTATGTAGGAACACTGTGCGAGTGTTCCTGAAAGTGATTGATATCCATCTGCTGGTAGCAAGAGTCCTTGACGACTCTTCGCTGCAAACCCGGATCAACAGTCCTCGAAGCCAGGGACTGGGTGAGCTGTCAGATGAACAGTCCTTGTGAGAGGACTAGGTGACTGGTTACAACCCCAAGTTCTCTTCGGACAATTGGAAGAATTGTTTAACAAAGAAATGATTAAATACACCCATATATAATAGTATTACAGAATAAACCCAACATTCCGCCGTTTTTATAATATGTATGTTATTAATTATTTTATAGTAATCGCAAAAGGAAATATCAGGTGACTGCAATTATACCCGCCTACTCCTTACTCGCATGGCTGGTCTGAAAAAGAAACATAATCATGTTTGCCCAATTCATCCTCGGAATTACCGTACTCCTGGACTTCACTGCTTTCCCCGGTACATTTAGAATTTGTAGAGGCATTTGCAGTTGTTATAAGTCTACTGGAGCGCAAACAGCGGATAAGACAACACCCATACAGTGTCAAGGTAGTAGCAAATATGGCTACAGAAAACACAACAGATATGGCCAAATCCTTACATTTTTCAAAGGTCTTATCCCACCAGTCTGTCCAAGTGGATAATTCTACTCCAGAATGTTTTTTCATATTGTGGTTTAGGGCCTGCAGGCCACTAATGGCCCTGGTGAGGGACCCATCGGGTGACGTGTTGTTCGGTATGAAGGTGCAACATTGTTCTCCAAACATTTTGCACACACACCCCTGTTGGGGCTACTGGCCAACACTTCAAACACAGGAACACACACTGAGGCAGATAGAATGAACGTTAGGGCCGCGTCTGCAGAGGCGGGGGAGTCAACAATTCAGAGGCCCGAGAGTGTGACTACTGTCCACCTCCTCAAACCTATTTCCCGCCGAAAAGCTGCTTCAATTGTGGTTTTATTAGAGATAAGACCCATAAAAATGGGAGGCGTTAAAACAAATGAAGGAGCTGGAGTAAAAAAAGGTGCAGTGCACATTTTAACCAATAGATTTAAATTAAATTCTATTCTAGTAACTTTTAATACATAATAGTGAAAAGGGTGCAAGATTAAATATAAGAATACAATTCATATTTCACACAAGATATAATCAATCGGTCAGAAATCAAGGTGGAAGAGGATTTGGAAATTTGAAATCGATTTCTGAAAATGCCAATAAGCCCTTTTCAGGGATGCAGGGATAAATTATTGCAAAAAATATCAAATGAATTTTTTGATGAGAATCCAGCAGCAGTATTCCAAATGTGAAACTTGACGTGAAGGAACAAATAATCTCTGAAATGGGGAATTTGGGAGCACTGAGAAGAAAAAAACAATTGTATATCAGCTTACTTGGGTGAGCTGCCATATTGAGTCATGGGAAGTCCTATCTCTCGACAGGGGCGATGGTGGCCTTGGTACGGTACCACTACACAACTTATGGGTTCAAGTTGTTTGTGGAAATTTTTGCACAGCATTCATAACCTGTGCTCAGCATATCAGTGCACGATACGAAATTCCAAAGAACCATTGACTTATAGTGATAACAGCACCCAAATTGTGTAAACAAAATAATTGATGGGATTGGCAAAAGGTTCCATATTTTGCTATGACATCACTGTGCGTACATTACAGGTTTAACCATAACATATGAAAATATTGGTAGAGCATACAAAATGTCGATATTCACTGCACGATTGGAACTGGATGATGAGGCTAATCTCATTAACTACATAAAAAGCAGAAATATACTAAATAGCAGAAGGAGACTGTGCTTCTCAACAGGAAACTGACTTGACCAACGGTGGTGCCAGGAGACTGGGGGCTCAACCTGAAGTATATAGAAGAAGCATTAGCCGACCCAAAGGGGGAACGTCCAACTTGTTGCTGACCAACCATTAGACATGATCATAGCCGAGAGGGGTATGTGGATCCACCTTTTGCACTGTAAAAAGGTTTTCTCAGTTGAAATGTTTGGGGAGACAGGTGAGAACAACTTTCTGATGAATAAATTAAAACGGCTACCACTCCAATATTGATTGGAAATAATATTGCAGAGAGCAATGCCATAAACCATAGGGAACTCTTTTATATTGGTTTTATTGTCTCCATATGTGTCCAAATGTGTAAGTGTTTCAATTGAGACTAAACCTTACAAAGGGTTAAAAAATGACCAGACGAGGCTAAATACGATCGGATATAACAGCAACTCCCTCAATCACCATTCTTTGGGGAAAGTGTTTTTACAAAAAAAAAGTGTCCTGCTTGTAAAGAAAAGGAAAAATATTGAAGCATTGTCCATCCTGTTACGCAATCAGTGAATGACAAGCCAATTTTTGTGCTACCTACCTGTTTGAACCTTAAAGGGCATGGTCTGAATCTGGTGCGGTAGATGAGACATTGTGTGCCCATTGTCCAAGACAAATTGCGCCACTGATTGCACGTTTTGGCTTATGGTGGTGAAATTGTTCAAATACATTATATAATTCCTGTCATAAAAGAAATAGGACTATGTGTTTTGGTTTCACTGTTTAATCAGTATGTTTTAGAGTGGAGGAGATACAATTGGCGGCTCAGAATTTCGGTGCGGCAGCTGGCCTCTCTCGATGACGTTGAGCCTCATCGAGGGATGGTGTTCTGACTTACGGGTTTGTTTGCCAAATCGTAGCAGAAGTTTATTTTTTTGGGTTATGCCAAATAAAAATATGAATAGGGTGAACAACAACCATTACAATGTCAAAAAAAAACAACAAAGAAATTGGATTTGCAATGAAAAATCAGCTGGCAGCCACCAGTCTCATGACTTTCCAGGACTGCAAAGCAGTTGATATGCTTCTGATGGTCGATGTGCTTTTGTTGGAGCAGGGGGCATATGCAATGTTTGATAATGTTGCACTCTACAACACGTCCTTCACCGAGGTGAAATCAATGGCTGTTTTAAATGGCTTGATGTCCAGGATTATGCAAATTATGAAAATGAGTTGAACGAGAATTATTTTGTTCTTCTTTTTCAGGCCAGATATGCAAGTAAGCAAGGGCTGGTAAAGATAGAATATATAGAGTTATTGACATTAAAAAGTCATTTTAATACAGCTCTTAGAATAATAATGCTCGCTCCCAAGTTAACCGAAACAAATTGAAGGTCACTCCTCTTTGCAGCTGGACTTCTCAGAGCTATTGTTCACACCGAGATCTCTTGGGAAGATACAGAGGACTTTCAATTGTTTTGATGAACATCGGCTTCTGAAAGTGTGGTTCACATCAAGCTCTCTTAGGAAGATCCGGAGGACTTCTGACAGTGTTGTCGATTCTCTCTTGCAAGACATCGGTTATGAGTCAGATGCCTGTTTTATTCAAGTGTGCATTTGTGAATGCCTATTGGTGAACCTATCACTTGCCATAAAGAAATACTCTTTTATGATAAATCTAAAACAGATTGGGTTCAAGGTGCCCCTTTTTTGACAAAATCATGGTAAAATATCAGTTATAGTCAACCTTCGGTTTGCTTCCTTTTAGAAAACAATCAAAAATTAGATGAAGACAGGGTCATTGGTGCAGTTTTTATTGATCTCAAAAGGGCATTTGACACCATTAACCACCAGATATTGCAAACTAAACTGTCAAATTTTAATTTCTCACCAAGCATGCTAAATTGGATTGAATCAGACCAACAGAAAGACAATTTTAGGGGGTACTGCAACTCAGTGCTAGGTCCACTGCTTTTCAGTCTTGACATAAATGATCTGCCAAACTCTTGTGCTTGGATTGTCACCTGAAAAATGTATGCCGATGTTGCCGTTCTATTTGTCCACATGAAAAAAAAAACATGCTCATCTCTCATCTCATTTTGTCTTCCTCTTATCCCAAGTCGGGTCGCGGGTACAGCAGCTTCAGCACGGAAACCCAGACTTCCCTTTCCCCAGCCACTTCATACAGTTTTTCCGGGTAAATCCCAAGGCGTTCCCGGGCCAGCGGGAAGACATAGTCTCCCCAGCCTCTCCGAGGTTGGCCCCGTGGCCCCCTTCCGGTGGGACGTGCCTGTTCAGCTGCGATAGGCTCCAGCACGTTCCGCGACCCTAATGTGGATACATTGCGGTTCAGAAAATGAGATGAGATGAAGGGGAGATTTATTCTTTTCATTTCATTGGTGAGTAAATTGTTTTATTTTATTCTCATTTCTTATACCTTTCCTCTCTTTATTAAAAAAGGTAATACAATTTAAAAAACAGAAAAGACTAGTTAATAAAAATGTATTAACATTTCACAAAAAAATATGTATTTTTGCCAGATCCGTTAGACAGGGAATACTCTAAATCGGTGGCCACCCAATCGCAGGCTTTATGGAACCACCGGCAAACACCTTATGCCTGATTTACCTTGCTGCAGGGTAATGTCCGATGGTCTCTCGTTCTCAAGAGTTGCCGTTG
The DNA here is from genome assembly GCF_051989575.1 of Stigmatopora nigra. Taxonomy (NCBI): domain Eukaryota; kingdom Metazoa; phylum Chordata; class Actinopteri; order Syngnathiformes; family Syngnathidae; genus Stigmatopora; species Stigmatopora nigra. Next base: position 4,466,994 of record NC_135527.1, on the reverse strand, counting down.
ATTACTTTGGTCCGTTTCAAGCAAAAAGGGCAAGAGGCCTAATAAAGAAATGCTCTAATTGGAATCATTTACTAGTAAGCCATGAGTCAATTTGCAGTTTGGTTCTTTTTGTTTAGAAGACTAGATGAGTAATTCCCTCTGTAAAAAACGGGGGCAGGCATTACATGATTTTTTGTAACAAAAATGAGAAAAGGCAGTGGACAGCACCCACGGTTCAATCCCAGTCAGAGATGGAGTAGAGGTGCATTCTTAGAAAGTTGATTTTAGATGAAGTAACCCCTGACTGCACTTGAGTGCTACTTCCTTGCAAATATTGACATTTTATACCAATCTTATACAATCGCGTCTCCGGTTCAAAATGACAAGAAAGCTTTTATAACTATTGGCTGAGTTATTTGTTTTTGCAGAGCCTTGATTTCCATACATACAGCTTTTCCAACTGAAAGTCAACATTTATTTACTATATAACAATCTATAAGAGTCACTGTAGAGTCAATTAAATCAAGTGATTATAGGCGTATTTCTTACCCTTAGTTCTTAATGTAATCAATATTTAATGAATAATCAACATGTACTCACATGGATTTGTAACAATCTACTGTGAACATTTAACTTCAAGTGCTATTATACTCAAATCTACTGTGTATGTCTTCCTATTTTGTTCAAAACTGTCAACCAAATTCACCTCGCACGCAATTCTAAGGGTCAAAATTAAAATAAAATGTTATAATAACATCTATGTGAATTTTGAAATAAGATTTTGTGATAAAATGAAAATAAGTAGAAAAACATTGGACGGCGCCCGTGATTCGATCCCAGTCCGGGATTGAGTAGAAGCGAATGCTATGCAAGTATTGTTTCTAGATGAAGTAACCACTGAGCTAAACCAATGTGACAGTGCAAGTGAAAAAACAACTATTTATATAATCTGAATATATGAATACCTGTCAACTTGTACGTTTCATACGTATTTAATACGTGTTTTTACCATTTCAAATCATATAAGCCATACACCGACTTTTGTACGGGAAAAAATATTTAAAAAAATTGCCATATTTATGAAAACCGATTCCAACCAGACCATTATGGCTAAAATCGAGATATTCTCGTAGGCTGGTAGCCAACGATGCAACTGTCATAGATCGTTACTATTGTCACGGTATACCAGCAAATATTATTCTCAATCGTATGTATTTTTTTTGCGGTGCGTACGGCAATATTGATAAAGGATGACATGCGCATGCGTAGATATACATAGAGTAAATATCGTGGAAGCAAGCATGGAGGAGCCACCTAGTAAGAAACGAAGAACTCAAGGATCGGGTCAACACCAGAAAGAATGGGAGTTACTTCAAGGTGATATGCTGGCTGGATTAAAGCATCGTTAAGAGGCACTCAATTCTCATTCTCATTTTTTTTTCTCATTCTGTGTCCCTTGCAATAATATTGCAAGGGACACAGAATGAGAAAAAAAATCGTAAAAACCACTCACAGCAACTTTCACGTCTTTATTGAATAAAGACGTGAAAGTTACTGCGAGTGTATTTTACGATCTGAAGAGCCACTTTAAAACTGCCGGACACGTGGAGAATGTGGAAAAAAAAAACAATTCACATGTCCCATTAACCAAGCACTTCGTCTCTACCGCAAATCCTGCAGCATCCCACAAGACGACAAATGCATAAATTCTCTTCTGCCATTTTCTTGCTGAGCACAGCATTGCTTTCACAGCTGCGGACCACTTCTCGGATTTGGTGGTAACAACGTTCACAGCTAAGATTTTAGCACCTGAATCCAATTCCTTAACTCTGTCTTATCCCGTCTAACAAAGGAGCGTGTTCACCATCGGAAGAGACAGACCAGGCCAGAACGAGTGGATCCACAGATGGTTTATTCCTAACAAATTGATCTATACAGAGCAGTCTGTGTGATACTAACTTAAAATGAGTGCTCAATAATACAATAGTAACGCAAAATGAATCGGCTATACTAAAATCAATAAGCTAAATTTATCTTCATTTGATAATCGTACAACAGCAATATAGAACTGAGGCAGCTATAATAAAATGAATAAGATAAATATATCTTCGTTTGATAATCGTACAAGAGCAATATAGAACTGATGCAGCTATAACAAAATGAATGAGTTAAACACATCATGTTCTTCATTAGATTATATGGTTAAAATATGTCATATTCTTCAAAAGTTATGCTTCCGGATCCACTGACAGCTAATGTAATTTATTATTATTAACAATGAATCAGCATTTATGGCACCGTGTCAACCATAACGGCCTTGGGAAAAGCCCCATTTGTTATTTAGTTTTGATAATTCATGCATTATACCTGTTGTGAGAACAAAGCACTTTGAGTTCCTGACATTGCTGCCAACTTTAATTGTGAAAAATATGTATTATTTACCAACTGTGTTGCTACACACATATATATGTATATATATATATATATTTTTTTTTTTCCAGAAAGAATTGTGTACATTGTTGAATATATATTTATGTGATTAAAATGTTATATTTTAATATTATATTTTTACAGGATTTGCATGTCAGAGGACCAAGGCTATGATGATTGTTAAGGAGAGCTTTGCACGTGGCTACACCCAAGACGTCATTCAGTACTGCAGAACTCACCCATTTACCCTCATGACTGATTGTCAGGTTCATTAATAATTACCTTCGTCCGTAATTATCAATAACTGCAGGAAGACATCTTATTCAAATATTGACATTTAATTAAATAGAAATGGATACAAACAGGTAAAAGCCTCCGGAGGGGAGCATTACAGCAAGTGTCCCTTACAACTTCCGAACGTCTCCTCGAATAGACATTTTCGTCCTATTCTTATGGTCACAAGTTACAGAGTTGTTGATCATTCCATCACGTATGAGTAAAAACAACATCTGGGACTACAATAACAATCAAGGTATTTTACTAATAACAAAAACAGGGACTAGACCTAACAACATTTAGATTAGAGTAATTATACAACCTCCTTGACCTAAGAATCATATAATATAATATAATCATAATCATATAATCGTTACATACAGAAAAACCCGAAGTGTACGGTTACATAACGATAACAATATTCTTGTTATTGTCCGAATAGCCCTGTCCTCGTCACCAAGGGCCCACCAAATCTCAAGGACCGAGATTGGGTGGATTGTTTGTATAACCATCCTGGAACAGGCTGTCTAGGTTAAAGATGACTTGGCGTGACCTCAACACTTTTGAAAAACAGAAAGGGAATGATTTAACAAAGTAATGAATTAATACAAAGAAAAGAAAGAGAATGATTTAATAAAGAAATGAATTAATATAACTATTATAATAATAAAACAGAATAAACCCAACATTCCCCCGTTTTTATAATATGTATGTTATTAGTCATTTCTTAGTAATCACTAAATGGAAATGTCGGTGACTGCGATTTTATCCGCCTACTCCTTACTCCCATGGCTGGTCTGAAAGAGAAAAAACATAATTATATTCGTCCAATTGGTCCTCGGATTTACCGTACTCCTGGACCTCACTGCTTTCCCCAAACCGTCCCATAAGATACAACTCATGTACTTTAGAATTTGTAGGGGCAATTGCAGTAGTTATAAGTCGGCTTAGCAAGGAGCGCAAACAGGGGATACTACATCACCCACACAATGTTAGGATAGCGGTAATTGTGCCTATAGTAACCACGAAGGATGTAGCCAAATCTTTAGATTTTCCAAAGGTCTTATCCCACCAATCTGACAATGCGGACGTATCTACTCCAGAGTGCTCTTGCATATTGCGGTTCAGTGTTTGCAGGCCAGTAATGGCCCTGGTGAGAGATCCACTGGGTGACGCGTTGTTCGGTATGAAGGTGCAACATTGTTTTCCAAACATTGCACACACGCCCCCTGTTTCAAGGATCATATCCACCGCTATGCGATTCTGGAACGCCATCAGACTGGTAGCTGCCAGTTGTTCCTTCATGGCCACAAATCCCTGTTCAGTATAATTTCCAAGTTTTGAACATTGTAATGTAAGTAATTTATTCTATCCACATTTTTGTTTGGGGTGATTAGAAGGAAGATAGACTCCCAACCTGCTGCGATCTGATTAGCCAGCTTATACTCATCTGGTACGCCCCAGGGGATGCCAATCGCATCAATGTATGTTGGATCTCCTTCCCTCCATGCCTCTCGACGATGTCGGGAGGGTCGACCCTTCAGCCGAATTATGAGCCGCCAATTGTATCTCCTCCACTGTGGATGGAAAAACAGACACCGGTAAGAGCAGTGAGACCAAAGTACCTAGTCCTGCCGCGTTTCGGCAGGAGTCGTATAATTTATCTACCACCCCGCCACCATAGGCCAGAACGTGGTATCAGGGGTGTAGTTTGTTTTAGAACGCCGGTACACCACGTCATTTATCGCCCCCAGCTTCAGACCATGCCCTGTAAGGTTTAAGCAGGTAAAATGATTAAACAGTGGAAAAATTGACTTCCTATTTACTGCGTAACAGGATAAACACTGTTTCAATATTTTTTTTTTTCATTTTTTATTTTTCATTTGTAAAAACACTTTTCCCCAAAAGAATGGTGATTGAGGGAGTTGTTGACCCCATCGTTTTTTTCCCTTGTCTGGTAGGTTATCCTAATCTTTTGTAAGATGGTTTAGTCTCAATTGAAACTATATGGAGACGTCAAACCCAATATAAAAGAGTTCCCTATAGTTTTATGGTATTGCTTGCTGAGCAATAATCTTTTCAATTAATATTGGTGTTTCCCGTATTTTATTAAGTCAGAAAGTTTATTTTACCCGTCCCCTCAATGTTTCAATTGAGACCACCCTTCTACCAAAGTAGCTCCACCTAGTGCTTGTCCTCTTTACACTCCATTAACAGCGCCCAATTATCCCCCGTTTGGGAAATCCCTGTTTCAGAAATAAATTTCACAGGTTAATATGTCAGTCCAAGCTTTCCAATCTTGACCAATTTCTGCAACAAGGCTTTTCCCAATCTTCAATTTTTTGCTGTTAATGTACCACACATATTTCCCACCATAGATTGACACCTTGTACGGCAACCGGGACGTCGCCGAGTCCAAATATATATTTTCAATTTGGAAATTTGATTTAGTAGGTAATGTTAATTAAATGTAAATGTGTATGTTTCTCGGTTTACCCTCCCGTAAGAAGGTGTATCCTCAATTGAAACGCCTCCGCCTTTTTCTCCAACTGGAGAAAACAACCCTACTGTGGAAAGGAATAGAATCACAATCATCATTAATCTCATTGCCCCAAAAGCAATAATTGTTTTCAATTATGACTTTTTGTCTTTGTTTAGGGAGTTTTCCTCTTGAAACGTTTCAATTTAGACAACCTTCTTACTGTGGGAAAGGTGCATCCGTGTCCCCTTTTAGTAACAAGGACCCTCCCACTTTGCGTTGCTCCGATGTTTCTTCTTTTATGCTGCTTATCAGCATCCAGTCTTCAAGAATCACCGTCGCTTCGTCCGTTTCCTGTTGAGAAGCAAAATCTCCCTCTGATAGTCTAAATTTGGTGTGTGCGTTTTTTTTTTTTTTCCTCATCATCCAATTGTCATTGTGTGGTGAATAATAACAATTTGTAAGGTCTACCAAACAGGACTTCATATAAGGTCCGCCAATTGTGGATGGTAGACAACTATTATTTTAACAAAATGGGAGCCATTATCACTATAAATAGTTTCTGGAATTCCATATCGTGGAATGATATCCATATGATCTAATAAAAATAAAATAAAATCTATATGTATTTTTTGAAATAGACATGTGGGTATGCATATAGATTTAAACCCTAAGCCTTGTAGTGCCATTGTAGCAAGGCCACCTCCCCCTTGTCGAGACATAGGTCTTCCCTTGACTCAAGCCCAAATTATTTTCTTTATTGATCTTTTATTGATAGATTATGTCTCGGTGGTCTGCCAATCAAAAAACACAAAAAGACAAACTATCATTCACGCTCACACTCATAAAAAGAAGAATTTAGTGTGTTCAACCAGTCTAGCATCCATAATTTCATTTTGTGGGAGTAAACTGGAGTACCCGGAGAAAATCCACAAATTCTCGAGGACGCCATGAATACCCCACATTCCGGAAAGTCTGGATCCACCCCGCATTCATTAGTAGATCCTTTAATATACACACCCCCACTCTAGCATTTTAACCGTTTGTAAAAAAAATTACCTTCAAGTTTCACACAAAGTTATATCCTTTTAAATGCTATCAATTTAGCTGTTTGTTCCCCGAATTGAGGTGGCAATAGTTTCACATCTAAGGTTTTTATTTTCACAGCCGCCATGACCTAATGGCCCCCTATCATGTTTTTGGAAAATCCCAATTCCCTTTAATAGCATGCCAATCACCTTTTAATGCGGCCATCCAATTTTGTTTCCACTTTTTTTTTTCCCCCAGGTGATAAAATAATCTCCCCCATTTGTAAAACAAATTCATCCACGCCTAATTTATACAACATGACGCCTATGGCCTTTATTACGTCGCCTTGACTCCAAATTCTATGAACCAAGATAACACGCCGAATTTGTAAGCGAATTTCCCCCATCCCATTTTGTTCATAGACAACCCATCTACCTAAAGCGTCACTTGTTTCAAAACATGAAAGGCCCCACTAGAATTCTCAAACTTGTTTTAGATATGGGGTCCCCAATTTCCCAAAATTTCCCAGAATTAATGTACTACCACATCCTGTCAAAAACCCAAAACTAAAATATTATTTTATCCTCCAAAAGCTAGTTTCCTTTAACTAAGAGCCCTTTGAAATCCACTATTGCTCAAAAATGACTATTTTGGTCTATTTCCCAAATCCAAAGCTTTTTACCAAATCAACCTTTTACTGAACAGATTTTTTCTATCCTCTTAATGCATTTCATTTTAAAACCCAAAATATCAATGCGAAAGCATTCGCATAACCTTGCATTTCTTGCAGCCCATGTATTGTTCTTATTCTGAAAAGTCCAAACAGAAAACGCAATTAGCCGTTAACTATGACCTCCACTCTTCACGGAAGAGATCACAAAATTTTAGTCGTTTACACGGTCCGAACGCTCCCGAAAGCCCAACACAGTTAAATCGTCTGCCCCGCGGCCCACATGTTTCACTCCCATCTAATCAGCAGCCGCTGCACCAGAAACGCTTCCCCCGCAGTCGACACATTCTTTGGCAATCTAGAGCATAATAAAAAACATAGATGACATTCTCTGCTAAACATTTAAATGATCATTTTGTATATATTCTTTCGTCTTTTTAAACACCATCTTCCCGCTAGCGGAGGGGATCAAAAACCAAGCTGCAATAAGCCATCACATTGCTGTAAATTGACAGTACATATAGGTTATATTAACAAAGCACCACCAGTACTTGGAAATAACCATTCTAATTGTTGTTATACAAGCCCCAGCATCACAAAAAACCCAATTTAATTGTAATCACAAAACGTCATACCTGGATTAACCAAATCAAATACCAGTGTCTCCATTAATTTTCTAGCTCAACATTCTCGTATCCAAAATATATAAATAAAGTATTCTAGTTTTTACTCTATTTTTTTTAAATTACATTTGAATATTTCGTAATACATTCCTTTTTACTTTAGTTTGGCCTTTATACTTTTTACTTTTATGATGAGGGATGAGTATGTTAAAACGTTAGTCTTTTTTCTGTTTATTTTTAACATGTTCTGTTAACGGATGCATTTTTTTTTATATGTATCATATCTTGTGCTGACCTGAGAAATTTGAGATACTAGGAAAATTCGGAAATTTTTTTTTCCTTGAGATACGAGCACAACAGATGGTTTCCGATTGTGAGTCGGTGGAAAATTAGAATGGTAAAGATGTTTTTCTGTTGTAACATCCTGTTTTATTTAATTTTTCAGGATGTAACTGATACATTTGTATTTCGTTCATTTTTATGGGAAGAATTGACTTGAGATACAGGTAAATTGACATACTAGCTCAATGCCGCAGTAAGCTCGCATCTGAAGATAATACCATTTTGCCCCCAAGATGGCGCTGTCACCTGGAAGCCACTGGCAATAGCTCTGTCCACTTTTATTAGTTTTTCGTGTTTTAAAGCCCCTCTCTTTTTTTTAAATTACATTTGAATATTTCTTAATACATTCCTTTTTACTTTACTTTGTACTTTATACTTGAATGATGAGTGATGAGTACGTTAATAATTCAGTCCTTTTTTTCTGTTTATGTTTAACATGTCCTGTTAACGGATGCAGTTTTTTATATGTATCATATCTTGTGCTGTTTGAAAGTCGATGTGGCCCCCGGGCCGAAAGGTTTTCCCACCTCTGCACTAGACAGACGAGCCAGGGGCGCCCATACAGTAACACTTTTTTCCTTAGTTGGCTATTGTCCCATATTACGCCATCATAGATCATAATTTGACAAAACCAGGACTCGTCCGTGAGTAGGATCTCTTACACCCAAAGCGAGAATCATATCACTAGACTAGTGAGCCAGGGGTGCCCATTTGCTTACACTTTTTTTCAAGTGGCCAATGTGCCATATTACCCCCCATAATAGATCACAATTGGATAAAATTCGGGCTCGTCCAGGAGTTGGACCCGGGACCTCTCGCACCCTAAGCGAGAATCATACCACTAGACCAACGAGCCAGGGATGCCTTACACAAATATTTTCACAGGTACCTCATGTTCCATATCACCCCATCATAGATCACAATTCGACATAGCAAAATAGAGAGAACTCGGGATCGTATCAAGTCACCGAGTTCTCGTTCCAAGCTTCAATTTTTTGTTTTGTCATTTATTTCAAATATTAACAACAACAAGTGTTTAATTGCATTCTAGTTTCATAAACATACTAGGGAGCAGGTTATCAACAAAAAGAAAATGCAGTATCAGTTAAAAAAAACAACTGGACAAGACAGGTAAAAGAAAGTGAAAAAATTGAAAAGTACATCTAAATATGAGAAAAGAAATTCTTATCCTTAGTGTTGGACAGCATTCTGTAATCCTATTATATATGTGTGTATTTAACCATTTTTGTATGAAAGCTTCTTCATTTTCTGAGGAGAACTTGCGATCGTAACAAGTCACCGAGACCTCGTTCCAAGGACCGTTTACTGGACTTCTACCCAAAGAATGCAGATCTGGAAGGACGCTTAAGAACATGCCAATGCAGCCGATGGCTATCTAAGCAACGTTTGTGACTACTCGCATATTGTAGGGAATCCGACTTTTTGACAAAGTCATAAACAATTTATATTTTTACACTGAAATATTCTTTAGATCCAGAATTTAAAAGTAAAAATCCTGAAAATGTCATCTCGCACCTCATTTCTGTACCACTTTATCCTCATAAGGATCTCGGAACCCCTGCCTTCTCGAGCCAATCCCAGCTGCCTCCGAGCCACAACCAGTCCAATCAACCTACCATGCATGTTTTTGGAATGTGGGATGTAATTGGAGTAACCCAGGACCCCAGAGATGTGAAGCCAACACACTAAACACTCATACCACTAGGCCACACAACTGGAAATGTGTGCACTTAATCTAATAATCCTACACCTAAAACACATAAATCTCTGAATTATTTAACATTGTTACACAGTTGATATGCAAAAAGAAGTCTCATAAAAAAATCATTATGATTAACACAAAGCTTGAGGCACACTCAGTGGCACAGTGGTGTGCAAACGTGACAATCTCATTCGTGTGTTTGGGACTCAGCTCTCTCACCAATGGTTTTGCATTTTATCTTCCAGGTTAGTGAAGAGCCAATAAAACTAGGAACAAAAGACGAGTGCAAGGCCCATGATTTGCTGGCAGTGATGGGATTTGAACCCACACCTCATGAGAGACTAGAGCCTACATCCAGCACCTTGCACTGCTCGGCCACACTACCTCCAATGGCAAAGGATGGGGGATTGGACATCAGTAAATTGTAAATGAACCTTAAACATCCTTATATATAATTATTGAAATATTTTATTTTTGCATTATTTGTGTTTTAAAATTTTGTAAAATGATGCAATTAATAATTCTAATTGAATATTTTGTTTTCAAATTTTTGTAAGAAAAATGTAATTTCAAATTTTTATTTAATATCTTTCATTATTATTATTTTTTTCATTGAAAAAAACGCCAAGCTCTGAAGCCGCGATGGTGGAAACGCGAAGTAGCGAGGTCCCAATGTAATTTCATGAGTCTATAATCCAAACTTCATGCTTCTACTTGATCTGGATTCCGTATGGTCTAGTGGTCAGAATTCCTGGTTTTCACTCAGGTGGACTGGCTTTGACTCCTGTTATGGGAAAATTCTCATTAGATGGATGGTTTGAGAACTATTGAACTTCTATAATTTCCAGAAACAAATCCCTATTGTTTTCCACAAGCCTTTCCCACTTCTAACCGAGTAGAAACCTGTTGCTAATGATGTGGTAATTTAATGAGTCTATCATCAAAGCTTCTGTTGGGTTTATTCTGTATTACTATTATAATAGTCGTATTAATTCATTTCTTTGTTAAATCATTCTCTTTCTATTCTCTGTATTAATTCCTTTCTTTGTTTAAATCATTCTCTTTCTATTTTCAAAATGTTGCGAGGTCACGAGTATTGCCAAGTCATCTTTAACCTGGACGGCCTGTTCCAGGATGGTTATACAAACAATCCACCCAATCTGGGTCCTTGAGATTTGGTGGGCCCTTGGTGACGAGGCCAGGGCTATTCGGCCAATAACAAGAATGTTGTTATCGTTATGTAACCGTACACTTCGGGTTTTTCTGTATGTAACCATTATATGATTATGATTATATTATATGATTCTTAGGTCAAGGAAGTTGTATAATTACTCTTATCTAAATGTTGTTAGGTCTAGTCTCCTGTTTTTGTTATTGGTAAAATACTTTGAATGTTATTGTAGTCCCAGATGTTGTTTTTACTCATACGTGATGGAATGATCAACAACTCTGTAAATTGTTTTGATTCATGGCAATAAGAATCGTACGAGAACGTCTATTCGGGGAGACGTTCGGAAGTTTTAAGGTGACACTTGCTGAAACTCTCCCCTTCGGAAGCCTTTACCCATTGTATCCATTTCTATTTATTTAAATGTCAATAATTGAATAAGATGTCTGCCTGCAGTTATTGATAATTACGGACGAAGGTAATTATTAATGAACCTAACAGCTTCATACTTCTACTTGATCTGTATCAGCTTCAGGTAAAATATCCCATATGGTCTAGTGGTCAGTATTCTTGCTTATCGCCCCGGTGGCCGGGATTTGACTCCTGGGATGGGAAACTTTGAATTGAATGTCCGGATTAAGAAATATTGGACCTCTATACTTTCCGGAAACATATCTCTATCGTTCGCTACAAGCCTTTCCTGGTTCCAACCATGTAGATGTCTGTTGCTAATGATGTGGTTACTTATTGAGTCTATCATCCAAGATTCATGCTTCTATTTGATCTGGATCACATTTGCATAAAATATCCCCTATGGTCTAGCGGTTAGGATTTCTGGTTATCACCCAGGTGACACGGGTTAGACTCCTGATATAGGAAACTTAGAATTAAATATCTGGATTAAGAAATATTGGACCTCTATACTTTCTGGAAACAAATGCCAATTGGTCGCAATAAGCCTTTCCCGGTTCTAACCAAGTCGATGTCTGTTGCTAATGATGTGGTAATTCATCGAGTCTATCGTCCAAGCTTCATGCTTCTAAATCATCTGGATCTGCTTCCAATGAAGCATCCCATATGGTCTAGCGGTCAGGATTCCTGGTTTTCACCCAGGTGGCCCGGGTTCGACTCCCGGTATGGGAAGCTTTATACTAGACACCTGTAATTAGATGTGTTGTGACAAGCAACTTTTTATGGTCTCAAGTTTTTTTTTCTTTTTCAAATGAATGACAACAAACACAACACAATTTGACGAAAAGCGATACATATGACCCTCTTGTTCTTATAGATGTGGTGTCATTGACTGAACAACTCCCTCCTCTGGCTAGCGGAGGAAGTTCTTGGCCTTAATGAGTGGACAGAATTATGCGCTTGGTGACCTGAGACAGGCCATGTCAGCTTCCTGCACTCAACTTCAGCTACGAATGATAGAAGAAGAGGCAGGAACTACTAGATATCCTCATGAAATTCCATTGACCCAGGTATCAGACGCCTTATTTAAGGCAATTGAAAATGCCTTCCCAAGACCTCATGATTGTTTCCACACACCGATTAAGCCGGAGGTCCGGTGCACTATGGACAATGTGTTAAAAACTGGATAGAAAGCACCAGCCGCCATCCATCTGGCATATTTGAGAGTGAAACCTTGTTCAGAACAGCTGTTGTTGCGGGTCTTCCGGAACCTGTGAAAAAGGAATTGAAGAAGGACCCAGACTTGTTGACAGGTGACGAACCTAGATTTAAACGTCACCTGACTCACCATTGTAAGATGCATGATGAAGAAAAGGTAAAAGAAAAAAACAAATCACAAAATTTGACCTCTGCCCTGTTAAACCTCCAACTTTCCAATTTACATAGTGAAGCCAAACAATCCAAACAGGAAAAGACGGACGGGGCAATCTGCCCAGATGTTTCAGGGTTATGATGAGGCCCGAGATGATGGTCAGTTCTATGGTGGGTACGGTGGTCGCGGGCGCGGTTTCTCTGGTGGCCGGGGAAGAGAGTACTTGGGACAAGGACAACAGGGCAACTGTTTTGTAGGTGGCGGTAATGGTCCCCAGCCAGCAGGAGCAACAGCAGCGAGGCAAAGCTGGAACCTTCACGAGGTGTCTCTTGAGAGGCCGCCTGTCGCGGCCTTCGAATCCAACAAGTACCACCCAGACCTGCCAACAGGAACGTGGCACCCTACGTGTTTTATCCAGCCGGAGATATTCGACTCTCCCCACCTCCGGCTACCCCCCAGATGAACTAATCCGCGTTCCAGTGGCAGCGCTAGCGCGGCTGAGGGTAACCCCTAGGCACCTGGGTGGCTCAACAACAACAACAACAGAAACAACGGCAGTATGGCCCACCACAGCAACAACGGCCTTTGCGAGGTGGAGGACGAGGCACTGGCAGACCATGGCAGCCCTAGCAAACGGCTCAATCACCTCGACAATATTACCAGGACGGAGATGATCCCCATGGTCCATGGGTTCCCGAGAGGATCAAGAAGAAGTGGTACGGCATACCCAATGCTTCACATGAAAGTCAACGGCGTTCCAACATCAGCTTTGGTGGACACGGGGGCAACACACTCATCTTTGAACATCCCGCCCGCCCCCAGTTGTATCCTCTTCCACCGTGACTTTGGTCGGCTTCTCTGGTTCTCCTCAAGCTCTGCCTATTACCCGACCTCTACGAACTGAAATCCCCCACCTGAAACAGACTCTCTACCATTCCTACGTTCATTCACCCCGAACGCCTGTGAACTTGATGGGAAGAGACTTGTTAATATCTATTGGAGCTACCATCCTATGTGGGCTGGATGGCCTCACAGTGACTTTACCAAATGGCGCAAAGATTCCGTGTTCACAACCAGTACGAACACGTGGACAATGGTTGATGTGTCCTTTGCAACAAGATTCGGAGGTAGCAAGAGTCTATTGGTCACGCCTTGAGCCTGAAACTCCAGCCACTGGGGGACTGTTGTCTGTTTATTACCTGTAGAAATCATTCATTGACTCACTCTGACCATACCATTCGCCCATGGATGATTTTCAGTGTACATTGTTTTATGACAGACGATGACTTAATCTATCAAGACTGTTTTCAGAAGGTTTTTGGAACACTCTGGCAGTTGAAATCCACCAAAATTGTTGTGGATATGTTGATTTGGATAAATCACAAAAAGTGTGGTACAAAATGTTAGATACAGCTGACCCACATATTTCTTTGGCTCTTTCTCATGGTCATGAAGCTCACTAACTAGGTCCAATGTTAAAAAAATAATAATAATAAAAAACAGAAACTTCTTAAAGTCATTGAGTGAGAGACCACAGACATCCCAGGACTGACTTATTCCAAAATGCACGCCATTTTGGAAGAAATAATCTTGACTCGAGAACATGGCAGGGAATTGACTGATCACCACCAGACAGAGGACTTGAAGGTACTGTTCTTTTCCAGTATGTGGATGACCTTTGTACTGCGCTAACTACTTCTGAAATCTGTCTGGAGCTCACTAGGCAAACTTCATGATTGGAAAAGAGGAAACCGACGCAGCCTGTGTGTCTCTGATCCAAGAACCGGCCCCGGCGGCTGCCCTGGCAAACCCGGATTTTGACAAACCCTTCTATCTTGATGTGTTTACAATGCCAAACTGACCCTTAAACTAAGACCTGGTGATTTTCATCCAGCCCTGTGGCCAGGGGCTGAGATGAGATCACCATTGACTTCACGGACATGATACAAGTAAACAGGAAAATGATACCTTCTGGTCAATGTAGACTCTTTCTCATTGGCCGGAAGCGTACCATGTGCTAGAGAGGACTCGGCAGCAGTCATTATTTTGGCTCCAAGCTCTCCCATTGGCTTTACTGAAGGGGTTCCATTACCCGATCTCTCACATTCAGCATATTTGTCTCAACTGCATTCTCTTGTATCTAGTATTGATTCACAGGTACAGGAGGCTGCTGCAGCTGCACGTGATCCCCCAAAGGTGGCATTTGATTCTCCTGGGGACAGGTCACATACACATAGGGTTCCTGGTCCGGACTGGGCTTATCCCAGTCCAAGAGAGGGAGGTAGGGTACAGGATGTTTTTGCTTCTAATTGTTCTCTTGTTATTTTGTGAAGGAGCACTCCACATGCGTATGCCATACTCCTGTTGGGCAATCCCCAATCAGACGGATGTGGCTCCAATGACACCGCAATCTCCAACAAATGAGACACCACTGGCTTCCTGACAATGTGTGTGGTCCTCTGGTCCGTATAATCCATGGTGACCCATCGGTGGACGATTGGTTTAGGATGACTACAGGTATTACGCTAGTATCTAACAATTGGCTGTTAATGGCAGAGCAAGATGCCAGCGAAAAACAAATTAAAAATAATAATAATAATTTGATTAATCAGTAGCCCACCAAAATGTTACCTGTCTCAAATAAAATAGGACTGGAAAATCGTTGGGTAACATTCCGTCTGACTAGTGTGTTGTATATCTGTCTTTTCCGGTGCCATGCCCCTGATCCCAAGCTTGCATCTGGTTATGGTATGGAAGTGATAAGTTGCTTCTGGTGTGTTCTACTGTGTTTTTGTTGCTTCCAGTTTCTGTTTCCCAAGTGGATCTCTTACATCACAACAAGAGAGCATCACCTGCCTGGAAAGGTTCGTTTAATCAAAAGGGTAGGGGGACCACTCCCTAAAGTTGAGTATGCTCAGTTGCCCCAAACTGACCACTTTACACCTCCGCTGAACACGGAAATTTCTGACACGTCTTTACTGTCTCTCTGATGATCTCAGCTTGGCCTCAGAAGACGAGTACTCAACTGCCAACTTCCATTTCTTAACAGCACCTCTCCTCGCTGCCTTCTTCCTGGTTTGTAATGTTTGGATTTAAGAGGCTCAGAATTTAGTGAGCAGGTCATCGACACTGGTCATCTGAACTGCAATCCCAGCGGTGCCTATGAATATTGCACCCTGCATTTTCATACTGCTTGAAACACAGGGAGAAATAATCACAGTAATTAATTGTTGTCCTCAATCCAACTTTTACTGTAATCCCCAACATGCAATCATTAATAACTTAATCACTTTAGCTTGTCAAACCATGAGTCATTTGGCAATCTAAATTGGTTGCATCCCTCATCAATCAGCCGAAATAGCTCAGTTGGGAGAGCGTTAGACTGAAGATCTAAAGGTCCCTGGTTCAAGCCCGGGTTTCGGCAGCCCATTGGGCTAGGCAAATGTGTCCTACATCAACTGTTTCCTTGTAATTAATGAGTTGCTTTGCAGTCATGTTTGACTCTTGTCACCAACATGGTCTAAATTCGCTCAGATAAGTAATGATGGAGAGCATTCCCCTGATCGACCTCGGTCTTTGTCAGTCCATTGGACTCTCTAAACAAGACCAATATCAGTAAATGCTCCAGTTTCAATATTGTACTAGTAAGCCATCAGTAAATTTGCAGTCCAAGTTGGTTGTTAATCATAATAATCAGCCAAAGTAGCTCAGATGGGTGAGTGAAGGACTGAGGATGTAACGATACCTGGTTTACCTCCGGCTTTGGCAACACATTGGACTTTACAAACCAAGCCTAATTCAGTAGGCAGTCAGTTTGAAATTGGCTTCCTTGTAAGCCATGAGTGGTTTTGCAGTCAAGTTTGATTCTTGTCACCTCCATGGCCAAAATTGGCTCAGATAGAGAATGTTGAAAATTTACGACAATATGCAGTAATCACAAAGGTTGAGCGGATAGCGATCCTGCTGCATCAGCATCTTCTTAAGTGCTCTAGGTCTGCATTCTAGGGTAAAGGTCCAGTAACCAGTCCTTGGAATGAGGACTCGATGACTGGTTACGGCCCCTAGTTCTCTTTGGACAATTTGAAGAATGATTTAATTCAAGAAAGATTAAATACACACATATAATAGTATTAGAGAATAAACCCAACAATTAGAATTTCTTTTCTCATATTTAGATGTAATTTTCGATTGTTTTCACTTTTTTACCTGTCTTTTTCATTTGTTTTTTAACTGATACTAGATTTTCTTTTTGGTGAGAACATACTCTCAAAGATGTGAATGAAACTAGAATGCAATTAAACACTTGTTGTTGTTAATATTTGAAATAGATGACAAAAAGAAAAATGGAATGAAATAAAAAGGAATTTTCCTATTTGACTGTTTTCTGTTCCTTTTTCACAATGATTTTTAGGCCTGACCATGTTTTACTGTATTACTTTCGCCTTCATCAAAATGTCAAGACATTTGCGGGACGTGTTTCAGAAAAATGATTAGTATTTTGTCAGATTCCGATCTTGTGAAAATGATGCGATCAGGTCTGATTCCCGATCAATTTCTATCGGAATTTTGATCAGAAGAATATGAAGTGAGAAAGGGTACCTTTTGCAGAAGTAATCATTTTCGAGAACATTTTTTCACGGCAATTGTAACACTTGGAAGTGGGGTAGTTTGCTTCTACAAAAAAGGAACTGTTGTCAGTAGCAGAGAATGGTTTCGATCCATTGACCTCTGGGTTATGGGCCCAACACGCTCCCGCTGCAAGACTCTGCTTCTTCCACCTTCAATCATCAAAACAAAGCAGACATACTGAGGAATCGTGGGTTTTCTCACCTGCTGACGGAGCTCCTTTTGACTACCAGCACAAGAACCTCGGTCTCGGCCGGGGACTTTCATGAGTTAGCCCTGCTATTCACAGAGTCATCCATTATGCATTTAAAATTTTCCAATCCAATGAAAAACTTCCTACGTGACATTTGGCACCAGGATTTACAAAACAATATACCATGTTGAATTTAAGCTGATAATACCCCACCTACGAGTCATTACCTTATCGTGGTGGTGGGGTTTGTGTGTCCAGGTGGAGGGGTTTGTCAGTCCCTTTAAAAAAACACAAATTCTCACAGTGGTACAAAACGAAAAAATTATTCCTGCTTGATTTGTATAGTAAATTAGCCATTAGCTTAAGTGCCAGTTTAAATTTGATATGGTATCTTAATTCTGTTAATTGCACCGCCGAATGTCTCGTATTTGTGTTTTTCATTGAAATGGAAGTTTTTAACTGCAAAATGGATTAACTCAACTCGTGGATGTGACAATCCACAGTTGGGACCGAGGTGCTTGTGCTGGTGGTCCCCAGGAGCTCCGGCAGCAGGGGTGAATCATCAAGTGCCTCTGTATGTCTGCTTGGATTAGTCTGATTGATTAGATTTGTGAGTCAGCTTGTAGTGGCAGGCCGTCAGGGCCTTCAAGGCCTTCTCTGCTGGCCTAAGAAATATCTGAATCATATATTATATTTTGTCCATCAATACTTATTAATGAATTCCAAATTGTCTGTTAGCTTCCTTTCCTTGCTTTTCCCCATGGTTGCACTGCTTCCAGATGTGTGTTTTCATATTGAAGCATTTAACCAATCATATTTCAGCCATTATTTGTTCCCAGGGTCAGAATAATGCCTCATGGCCTTCACAATCAGTTCTGCGGGCTCTGCTGAATTAAACAAGCGTTGATAAGACTGTTGCTTTAACCAATCAGAATTCGATTTGGTGACACCAAGGCCATTTCGCAGGCGGAGGGTTACGTCATCGCTTTCACCAACTATGATTGGCTAGAAGGCGGACCAAAGCCAAAGTTATCCAGCCGGATCGTAAACTCCACCCACTATGGTAGACGAAGGAAAGGAAATTGATTTGGTTGCAGATTTGCTCTCAAAGCTATTTTCCAGACAGACTTTTCCAGAAGAAAATGGACATTAAGAAAGGGCGGTCAACTCCAAAGCTAGCAAGCCTGTTACAGCCGGGAAAAGGGAGTGTCCACCACTTTCAGTGCACTAACTTAGAGAACTACCAAGCTTTATTTTGAGCGAGGAGTACAAGCAAATATGTTGGTGTGTTGATTTAAAGCAGGGGTCTCAAACTCAATTTACCTGGGGGCCGCTAGAGGCAGAGTCTGGGTGAGACTGTGCCGCATTAGGATATCCACAAGAAAAGCAATGATAAAACATACCAATGTTATCAAATACCTTTATTTCACAGCTTCTCTTACTTCTTGCTGCTAGAGACCTGGCAGCGCTTCTTCTCACATAGCTGAGTCTTATTTGGCTTGAGGGAGGAAGCAGCGGAGACCCTCAATCGAGCTTGATGCTCATCAGTAAGTCTGGACCGATATTTGGACTGATTGAAGTTCAAGGTGGAGAAGAGTTTCTCACACAAGTACATGTGCTCCCAAAAAGGCACATGGCCCTTTCTTCCTCCCAATCATTGACGGGGCTCCATCAGTTGTTATTCCAACAAAGCTCTTCCATGGCAAACCTGTATTCTCAATGGCATCACACAGCTGGTGAAATAATTCCTTAGCGGTGGTCTGGCCATGCATTGGAATTACTATGAGCAACTCCTTCATCACTTCGAAATTGTCATCAACACCACGGACATGTATTGCGAGCCGGGCAGTGTCTGTGATGTCTGTGGTCTCATCAAGAGCCACTGAATATACACTGAAACATTGCGCTTTCTCATACAGTTGGTCATAAATGTCACCGGCCACAGGTCAGAAATGCACTCTACCAGGGTGTTGGCAGAAAGGCTAGTGTGGTTGAACAGACTTTTCTTTTATGGACAGACAATATGTGCAGCCTGTAATATGCACTTTTTGATGAATTCACCTTCTGTGAATGGATTTCTTGCTTTAGCAATCGGCTCACAAACGGCGTAGCTAGCTTCGACTGCTGCATGATTTTCTTTGGTAGACTTCTTGAAAAAAACCTGTTGCCTCAGAACACGTGTTTTAAGACTGTCAACCTGGTTGGCTCTCTCATCTCCCTGGTATTTGTCGTACTCCTCAGCATGTCTCGTAGCATAATGACGTTTCAAATTGTATTCCTTGGACCGCAACTTTTTCAGTGCAAATGAGTCACGTCGGGGTGCCCCTGTGCTCAACAAAGAAATATTGCTCTCCCCACTTTTCTTGAAACTGTCTGTGCTCATCAGGAATGAGTCTCGGATTGAATTTTTAACTTTCAGCCGCTCGGTTCTGTGGCGCATGCGCACTTTCGCCCTCCGATCGTATTGGATTACGGCAGCACTCCAAGCCGAGCGGCGTGATCGGCTTCACGGCTTCTCCTCTGCCCAGCTGATTGGAGGAATGAATGAGTGAGTGAGTGAGTGAGGCACTGGACAGCCCGGCCAATGTCCCGCCCTCCAGAGCCGTGTACTTCATTCACCGTGATTGGTTCATCCAGCTCCGAACACCGTGTCATTCATATCAATCTTGCGGGCCGCACGGACATTAATCTTGCATATTAACACGCGGGCTGCAAATTAGCGTCCCGCAGGCCGCAGTTGGGCCGCAGGACGCGAGTTTGAGACCCCTGGTTTATATCAATTGGCCGAAGTAGCTCAGATGGGATTGCGTGAGACTGAAGCTCTAAAGGTCCCTGGTTCAGCCCCAGGTTTTGGCAACACATTGGACTTTACAAACCAAGCCTAATTCAGCAGGAGGTCAGTTTGAAACCGGTTTCCTTGTAAGCCATGAGTGGTTTTGCAGTCAAGTTTGATTCTTGACACCTCCATGACCCAAATTGGCTCAGATAGAGAGTGTTGAAAATTTACGACAATATGCGAGTAATCACGAAGGTTGTTTGGATAGCGATTCCGCTGCATCGGCATATTGTTAAGCGTCCTTCTAGGTCTGCATTCTGGGGTAAAGGTCCAGTAAATAGTCCTTGGAATGAGGACTCGGTGACTTGTTACGATCGTGAGTTCTCCTCAGACAAATTGAAGATTTCATACAAAAATGGTTAAATACTCATATAATAGGATTACCGAATACTGTCCAACACTAAGGATGAGAACTTCTTTTCTCATATTTAGATGTACTTTTCGATTTTTTTTCACTTTCTTTTACCTGTCTTGTCCAGTTGTTTTTTTTAACTGATACTGCATTTTCTTTTTGTTGATAACCTGCTCCCTAGTATGTTTATGAAACTAGAATGCAATTAAACACTTGTTGTTGTTAATATTTGAAATAGATGACACAAAGAAAAATGGACTAAATGTAATGAAATTTAGGCCTGCCCATGTTTCGCCGTATTACTTCTGCCTTCATCAGAATGTCAAGGCATTTGCGGGACGTGTTTCAGAAAAATGATTCGTTTTATTTTTATCAAATTCCGATTTTGTGAAAATGATGCCAACAAGCCCGATTTCCGATCAATTTCGATTGGATTTTTGATCAGAAGAATATGAAGTGAGAAAATGTAACTTTTACAGAATTGATGATTTTCAAGAATCTTTTTTTCATAATAATGGTAACACTTGGCAGTCGGGTAGGTTGCTTCCATGAAATATGGACTCACGCTTGTAGCAGAGAATGGTTTCGATCCATTGACCTCTGGGTTATGGGCCCAGCACGCTTCCGCTGCGCCACTCTGCTTCTTCTCTCATGTCATGTGACAAGCTGACTCACAAATCTAATCAATCAGACTAATCCAAGCAGACATACAGAGGCACGTGACGATTCCCAACTGCTGCCGGAGCTCCTGAGGACCACCAGCACAAGCACCTCAGTCTCGACTAAGGACTGTCACACCCACGGCGAGTTCTGCAATTTAGTCATCCATTTTGCACTTCCATTTGAATGAAAAACACAAATACAAGACGTTCGGCGGCGCAAATAACAAAATCAAGATACCATGTCAGATTTATACTGGCACTTTAGCTAATAGCTCATGTTACTTTACAAATCGAGCAGGAAGAAGTTTTTCGTTTTACCAGTATGAGATCTTGTGTTTTTTAAAGGTGTTCTTGTGATTGGATGTTTGATCACAGACGGCAGGAAAAAAAATATTTTTCCTGTGTGTGGATTAGTTCTGTGATGCTTTACATTGACCTGCCAAGTGAACGTTTAACTATAAACTGACAAAGAAAATATGTTTAACCTGCCTGGGTCCTTTCGTGTGATTTTAAGGTGTTTTGGCAACTGAATTTTTGACTAAAGACTGAGCATGATACAGGTTTTTCACCTGTTTGGGTTCTTGAGGATTTTCGATATTATAAAAACAGTTAATCTTACCACATATCATAAAGGTGTCACAAGCATACTACCAGTGTGCATTTTCTCAAATTAAAACTTTCTATTTGTTTTTTTTCTTTGACCTTTTCTTCATCATACATCTTCCAATGGTGAGTCAGGTGACGTTTAAATCTAGGTTCGTCACCAATCGTCAAGTCTGGGTCCTTCTTCAATTCCTTTTTCACAGGTTCCGCAAGACCCCCGAAAACAGCTGTTCTGAACTAGGTTTCACTCTCAAATATGCCAGATGGATGGCGGCCGGTGCTTTCTATCCAGTTTTTAACACATTGTCCATAGTGCACCGGACCTCCAGCTTAATCGGTGTGTATGGAAACAATCATGAGGTCTTGGGAAGGCATTTTAATTGCCTTAAGTAAGGCGTCCGATACCTGGGTCAATGGAATTTCATGAGGATTTCTAGTAGTTCCTGCCTCTTCTTCTATCATTCATAGCTGATGTTGAGTGCAGGAAGCTGACATAGCCTGTCTCAAGTCACCAAGCGCATAATTCTGTCCACCCATTAAGGCCAAGAATTTCTTGAGCCATGGACTTCCTCCCCTAGCCAGAGGAGGGAGTTGTTCAGTCAATGACGCTACATCTCTAAGAACAAGAGAGTCATATGTATCGCTTTTTGTCAAATTGTGTTGTGTTTTGTTGTCATTCATTTGAAAAAGTAAAAAAAACTTGAGACCCTAAAAAATTGCAGGCCCCCTGGGTGAATACCAGGAATCCTGACCACTAGACCATATGGGATATCTCATGGGGAGCAGATCCAGATCATTTAGGAGCAAGAAGCATGGATGATAGACTCAATAAATAACCACATCATTAGCAACAAACATCTACTTTGTAAGAACAGTGAAAGGCTTATGGCGACTAATTGGCATTTTTTTCCGGAATGTGCAGAGGTCCAATATTCCTGAATCCAGACATTTAATTCAAAGGGATTTGTTTCTGGAAATTATAGAAGTTCAAAAGTTTGAACTTTCCCATACCGGGAGTTGAACCCGGGCGACCTTGGTGAAAACCAGGAATCCTGACCGCTAGACCATACGGGATACGTCATGCAAAGCTGATCCAGATCGAGTAGAAGCATGTAGTTTGGATGATAGACTAATCAAATTACATTGGGACCTCGGTACTTCGCGGTTCATCCATCGCGGCTTCAGAGCTTCCCGTTTTTTTAATGAAAAAATAAATAAATACTGAAAAATATTAAATCAAAATTAGATATTACATTATTTTACAAAATTTGAGAATAAATATTCAATTAGAATTAGTAATTCCATCATTTTACAAATTTTTAAAACAGAAGGAATGCACGTATGCGCAAAGCACCACGGGCATAAATGCAAGCTGATTGGCCAGCTGAATACTCACTGAACTACTCGACTCCACATTGGCCCATTCACTACAGTAGCCCAAGCTTCTCCCGATGCCCATTCTCAGTCCACGCTTATCTTGTGCTATACAGTACGCTTCTCGCCAAGTTAAGTGTAAAAGTTTTGTAAAGCCCTTAGTGATGCCTCCCAAACGCTCTTTAAACAATTAACGAAAAAGTGAGTTTATTGGACAGGTTGAGACCAGGAAATAGCTACGCGAGCGTAGCCTGACAATCTGGTCAAACTGACCACCTTTACACCTCCGCTGAACACGGAAATTTCTGACACGTCTTTACTGTCTCTCTGATGATCTCAGCTTGGCCTCAGAAGACGAGTACTCAACTGCCAACTTCCATTTCTTAACAGCACCTCTTCTCGCTGCCTTCTTCCTGGTTTGGATTAAGCTGGCTCAGAATTTAGTGAGCAGGTCATTGACACTGGTCATCTGAACTGCAATCCCAGCGGTGCCTATGAATATTGCACCCTGCATTTTCATATTGCTTGAAACACAGGGAGAAATAATCACAGTAATTAGTTGTTGTCCTCAATCCAACTTTTACTGTAATCCCCAACATGCAATCATTAATAACTTAATCACTTTAGCTTGTCACACCATGAGTCGTTTTGCAATCCAAGTTGGTTGCATTGCTCATGAATCAGCCGAAATAGCTCAGTTGGGAGAGCGTTTGACCGAAGTTCTAATGGTCCCTGGATCAAGCCCTGGTTTCGGCAGCACGTCGGACTAGGCAAATGTGTCCTAAATCGACTGATTCCTTATAAGTCATGCATAGTTTTGCAGTCAAGTTTTACTCTTGTCACCAACATGGTCTGAATTCGCTCAGATAAGAAATGATGGAGAACATTCCCCTGATCGACCGTGGTCTTCGTCAGTCCATTGGACTCTCTAAACAAGACCAATATCAGTAAATGCTCCAGTTTCAATATTGTACTAGTAAGCCATGAGTAAATTTGCTGTCCAAGTTGGTTGGTAATCATAATAATCAGCCAAAGTAGCTCAGATGGGAGAGTGTTAGACTGAGGATGTAACACTACCTGTTTCAACTCTGGCTTTTGGCAACACATTAGACTTTACAAACCAAGCCTAATTCGGGGGCAGTCAGTTTGAAATTGGCTTCCTTGTAAGCCATGAGTGGTTTTGCAGTCAAGTTTGATTCTTGTCACCTCCATGGCCAAAATTGGCTCAGATAGAGAACGTTGAAAATTTACGACAATATGCGAGTAATCACGAAGGTTGAGCGGGTAGCGATCCTGCTGCATCAGCATCTTCTTAAGTGCTCTAGGTCTGCATTCTAGTGTAAAGGTCCAGTAACCAGTCCTTGGAATGAGGACTCGGTGACTGGTTACGACCCCGAGTTCTGTTTGGACAATTTGAAGAATTATTTAATACAAAAATGATTAAATACACACATATATAATAGTATTACAGAATAAACCCAAAAATAAGAATTTCTTTTTTCATATTTAGTTGTAATTGTAGAATGTTTTCACTTTTTTTTAACCTTTTTTAAACTAAAATGCAATTAAACACTTGTTGTTGTTAATATTTGAAATAGATGACAAAAAGAAAAATGGAAAGAAATAAAAAGGAATTTTCCTATTTGACTATTTTCTGTTCCTTTTTCACAATGATTTTTAGGCCTGACCATGTTTTACTGTATTACTTCCGCCTTCATCAAAATGTCAAGGCATTTGCGGGACGTGTTTCAGAAAAATGATTAGTTCTTTGAAAGATTCCGATCTTGTGAAAATGATGCGATCAGGTCCGATTTCCGATCAATTTCTATCGGAATTTTGATCAGAAGAATATGAAGTGAGAAAAGGTAACTTTTGCAGAATCAATCATTTTCAAGAACATTTGTTCACAGCAATGGTAACACTTGAAAGTGGGGTAGTTTGCTTCTACAAGATAGGAACTGTTGTCAGTAGCAGAGAATGGTCTCAATCCAGTGACCTCTGGGATATCGGCCCAGCACCCTCCCGCTGCACTCATCTGCTTCTTCCAACTTGCAGCATCAAATCGAAGCACACATACTGAGGAATCGTTGGTTTTCTCACCTGCTGACGGAGCTCCTGAAGACCACCAGCGCAATAACCTCGGTCTCGGCCGGGGACTGTCATGAGTTAGTCCTGCTATTCACAGAGTCATCCATCATGCATTTAAAAATTTCCATTCCAATGAAAAACTCGGTACGAGACATTCGGCGCCAGGATTTACAAAACAATATACCATGTTGAATTTAAGCTAATAATACCGCACAGATGAGTCATTAACTTATCGTGGTGGTGAAGTTTGTATGTCCCGGTGTTGGGGTTAATCAGTCCCAGTGATCCTTGGAGCAATGTTGTCCGGGGCCTTGTAGCCCTGGTAGGCTTACCCATGGCCAACTGGTCTGATGTGAGGGATTAGACGAAGAATGGCTCAAAGGACCTCTTATGATGGGCAACATTATTGGACGAAATCTTCCTTCGCCCGGATGCAGCTAGGAAAAAGCCTGAGCGTGAGGTTGAGAAATACCGGCTCGACATAGTTTGGCTCTGGAGTTGCCCGCGGGACGAAAGGGTCGCATCCCACCATCTTCGGGTGGGGGGACGGCACCTGATTGTTGTTTGTGTGCATGCACAAAACAGCAGTTCAGAGTTCCTACTCCTTTTGGAGGGGCTGCTGGAGAGTGCTCCTTAGGGGGACTTCAATGTTGATGTGAGACCTGGAGGGAGTGATTGGGAAGAACGTCCCCCTTGATCGAAATCCGAGTGATGTTCTATTGTTGGATTTCTGCGCTCGTAGTTGATTGACAATAATGAACACCATGTTCAAGCATAAGAGTGCCCATGTGTGCATTTGGCACCAGGACACCCGCATGTCTTGGATACTCGTGTAAAGAGAGGGACGGAGCTCTCAACCAATCACAACCTGGTGTTGAGTTGGCTCTGAAGGTGGGGGCAGATGCTAGTGCTGCCCGGGAGACTTAAACGTTTCGTTCCCCTATTAGAAGGACATTCAATTCCCACTCGCCACTCCCCGCTCGACCTCACCCGTTCAAGCTCTCCGCTCGACCTCACCCGTCTGTCCCCGCATCTCCATGTCTACTGGCCCGACAGTCGCACCCGGGCCAATGCCAGCACATTGCTGTTCATTTCATTTAGGCAGAGCGCGATGGTGAAAACGCCAAAGTCGTGGGTTCGACTGCAGAACAGGCATGGCCTCCCTAGAACAAAGGTGTCTAAGTGCCATCCCAGGGAACAAATTGGGCCTGCTGCATCATTTTGTGTGGTTTGACACCCTTGTTCTAGAGTAAGTTAAGATTGCCTAAAATGATTTATTTTGCTGTAACCTAACAGTTTAGCTAGCTGACATTTGCAATTACGGTCATCACACAAAATTCATGGTCACTTTGCACATGGCTGGTTAGCTCGGGTTGGTAGGATTGAGGTGCTAATAATGCCAAGGCTGTGGGTTTGACTTCCATATGGGCCATGACCTCTCCAAAGTCAGATAAAATTACCTAGTCCAACTTCTTTTGCCGTAACATAAATGTTTAGCTAGTTGACGTGTTGCATTTGCGTTATCATTCAAATACCTGGGTTGGATAGCACATGGCCCGTTAACTCAGTTGGTCAGAGTGTGGTGCTAATAACGCCAAAGTCGTGGGTTCGACTCCCACATGGGCCATGGCCTCTCTGTAGTAGTTGAAATTGCCAAACACAACACATTTTGCCCTAACATACCATAATATCTTGTCTTGATGTTTCTTCAGTTTCTGTGATCTGGTAATTTCTCTGCTACACAAGGCAGAAGATGCCATCCGGGATGTGAAAAATCTCAGTGAGGAAATACTAGCTAGGTTTGTTCCCACCACATTTCTGTTCTTTCCAAATTCTTCAAGTTTGACTCTTTTCTTGTTGGCTCAAATAGGGAATGTTGGAGAGCGTTCCCTGAATCAACCTCGTGCTATGTCAGTCCATTGGACTTGTAAACCTGACCAATATCAGTTAATGCTCCAATAGGGATATTGTACCAGTAAGCGATGAGTCAATTTCCAGTCGTAGTTGGTTGTAGTTTCTTTCAATCAGCCGATGAAGCTCAGTTGGGAGACTATAAAACTGAAGATCTGAATGTCCCTTGTTCAATCCCAGACATCAGGCAGCACATCGGAATTTGCCCACATACCCTAATTCAGCTGGTAGTCAGTTTGAAGCCTGTTTTCTTGTAAGCCATGAGTCATTTTGCAGTCAAGTTTGATTCTTGTCACCTCAATGACCCAAATTGGCTCAGATATAGAATGTCGTGGAGCGTTCTGTTGGGGCTACTGGCCAACACTTCAATAAACACACACTGGGGCTGATAGAATGCAATTTAAATGCTGCGTCTGCAGAGGCGAGGATGCAACAATTTCAGATGCCGGAGAGGGAGACTACTCTCCAGGCTCCCCAAAGCTATCTCCCGTCAAAAATCTGCTTCAACGGTGTTTTTAATAGAGTTAAGACAAGTCATAAAAATGGGAGGCGTTAATACAAATGAAGGAGGTGGAGTACAAATGGTGTGGTGCACATTTTAACCAATAGGCGTAAATTTAATTCTATTCTAGTAACTTTTAATACATCAGAGTGCAAAAGGGTGCAAGATTAAATATAAGAATACAATTCATATTTCACACGTTCTCTGAATTGACCTCGGGCTTCGTTAGTCCATCGGACTCTCTAAACCAGAACTATATCATTTGATGCTAAAATTTGAGTATTGTACAAGTTAGCCATGAGTCAAATTGCAGTCTATTTTGGTTCCTATTCTTATCAATCTGCGGAAGTAGCTCAGTCGGGAGAACGTTGGACTGAAAATCTAACGGTTCCGGGTTTAATTCTGGGTTTTGGCGGCACATTAGACTTTACAAACCCAGCAGATTTTAGCTGGCAGTCAGTTTGAAAACGTGTCATGGGTGGTTTAGTAGTCAAGTTTGATCCTTGTCGCCTCCATGACCCGAATTGGCTCAGATAGAGAATGTTGAAAATTTACAACAATATGCGAGTAATCATGAAAGCTGTTCTGATAGTGATCCCGCTGCATCAGCATCTTCTTAAGCGTCTTTCTAGGGCTGCATTCTGGGGTGAAGGTCCAGTAAACAGTCCTTGGTGACTTGGTGACTTGTTACAATCGTGAGTTCTCCTCAGACAAATTGAAGAAGCTTTCATACAAAAATGATTTAACACACATATATAATAGTATTACTGAATACTGTCCAACACTAAGGATAAATATTTCTTTTCTCATATTTAGATGTAATTTTCGATTGTTTTCAATTTTTTCTACCTGTCTTGTTCAGTTGTTTTTTTTAAATGATACTGCATTTTTTGTTGGTAACATGCTCTCAAGTATGTGTATGAATCTAGAAGGCAATTTCAAGAACACTATTTTCACAGCAATGGTAACTCTTGCAAGTGGGGTAGTTTGCTTCTACAAAAAAAGTACTGATTGGGTGTGCCCCGTGGGGTTAATCAGTCCCAGTGATCCTTTGACCAAAGTTGACCGGAGCCTTGTAGTCCTGGTAGGGTTACCCATGGCCAACTTGTCTGATGTGAGGGATCAGACAAAGATTGGCTCAGAGGACCTCTTATGATGAGAAACACTATTAGACGAACTCTTCCTTTGCCGGGACGCGGTTAGGAAAGATCCTGAGCGTAAGGTTGAGAAATTCCGGCTCAACTAGTTTAGTGATAATTTAGTAATAGTGCCAGCACATTGCTGTTTATCTCATTTAGGCAGAGCATGGTGCTGAAAATGCAAAGGCATGGGTTCAACCGTGGAACGGCTACAGCCTCTCTAGAACACAGGTGTTAAACAGGCAGCTGGGGAACAAATCTGGCCTCCTGCATCATTTTGTGCGGTTTGACACCCTTGCTCTAGAGTAAGTTAAGCTTGCCGAAAATGATTTATTTTGCTGTAACATAACAGTTTAGCTAGCTGAGATTTGCAATTGCGGTCATCACACAAAAATCATGGCCACTTTGCACAACTTCTTTTGTCGTAACATGTGTCTAGCTAGTACATGTCTCTAGTTAGTTGACGTGTGCATTTGCATCATCATGCAAATATCTGGATTGGGTAGCACATGGCCTGTTAACTCAGTTGGTCAGAGTGTGGTGCTAATAACACCAAGGTCGTGGGTTCAACCCCCACACAGGCCATGACCTCTGTGTATTTGTTGAATTTGCCTAACTACAACCTTTTCCCTGACACAACATATGATGTTGTCTTGATGTTTCTTCAGTTTCTGTGATCTGTTAATTTCTCTGCTCCAGAAGGCAGAAGATGCCACCCAATATGTGAATCATCTCAGTGAGGGAATACTATCTAGGTTCGTTCACACCACATTTCTGTTCTTCCCAAATTGTTGTGAAATTAAATTTGTCTTCATACTCAAGCGGGCAGAACATTGTTTCTGAACTTTGCTTAGCCTCCAATGAGGAAGCCTGTAGAAAATCATAATAGAATTTGTAAGATAAGACAAAGTCTCTTTGCAATTGCTTGTTCATACATTATTAGTTTTTGTAAATATAACAACATCGAAGTCATCCTTATGACTGGCATGTCAGCATAAACACCCAACTGTCTGACTGAACAATAAATCTTAGTCTTGTGATTGGATTGATATGTCAGCACAAATACTAAACTGTCCGACACTGATCAATTACTGTTTGCCCTGCAAATGACTGAAACGTAACTGTCCAAAGTCCTACTGACAACTGTCAGTTTTGCCTGTATTTAAGACACACTCACTGGTCATTCGACAAGAGTTGCAAGAACATTGCGCTGAACAGGACTCCAATGTAAGAGCTCTCACTCTCCACTTTACAGTCTGGTAATAAACCTATTTTCTGTTTAAATTGATCTCACTCTTTCTTAGCCTGCTCCTGGAGTTGCATTTTCCTGACCTATAGCTAACACTCTCCCAACTGAGCTATTTCGGCTAATTGATAAAAATAACATCCAAATTGAACTACAAATTGACTCATGGCTTACTAGTACAATATTACAATTAGAGCATTAACTGATATTGAATT
Source organism: Stigmatopora nigra (assembly GCF_051989575.1). NCBI lineage: Eukaryota > Metazoa > Chordata > Actinopteri > Syngnathiformes > Syngnathidae > Stigmatopora > Stigmatopora nigra. Next base: position 4,436,745 of record NC_135527.1, on the reverse strand, counting down.
TGTTTAAAGTATTTCAACACCTTGCTGCATTGCAAGTTCTCCCAGAGAGAATGAAGGTTCATCGGACGTCTGCCACCGTCAATGGCAGCAGCCGATGGGTTAAATGAGTGTTCTTATTGATAATTTTGATATTTGATATTAATGCTCTTACATTGTCAATGCAATTACAAACTCATGGTTATAATTTTGAGAGTGAGAGATTACTTGGTTGATCGCTTTCAACAATAAACTCTCTCTCTCTGTCACATAATTGGACAGCGAGCGAACCCGTTGACCAAACGTCTAGTCGATCAAACATCCGGGGACCAAACGTCCGAGTGTCGTTTTTGTGAGACATGCCTCAGGTGTTCTATTTTCTCACAGTTGTGACACTTGGATTCTTTAAAACAGCATTCATTGGCATTGTGATTTTTTGCCTTAGATCTGTAGCATGCTTAAGTTTTGTCTGTCTTTAGCTTGTGAATTGCTCCCGTGCCGACAAGTTCACCTTTAGATCGTCTTAGCTGCTGTGTCTCTGTCAGCAGTCTCCATATTGAGTGCAATTTCAAAAGCTTTTGCAACTGTGAGTCCATTCTCAGAAAGCAATCTTCTTTGGCACATTTCAGTTTTGATTCCACTCATGAACTCGTCTCGCAGTGCTGAATCCAAAATTTGTTCCAAACTCCCAATTTGCTGCTTGTTGCTTTAGTTCTGCTACATACTGTGCCACAGTTGAATTCCTCTTTTGATTACATTTGTTAAAGCGGAAACTTACTGAGACCAATCTGAGGATAGCGCAAACGCAATCCCCCACTACCAGAAATTAAGCAGTCGAGATTCCCACATTTGGGGACTGCACAGGGGTCAGCAAAGGCAGATGTGCGATGGGTGAGCCTCGCCCTGGGCGAACCACCTTCTTGACCATGGTATCCCCCCCCTGCCGGGTAAGTATGAATGCAGTACCCTCTTCTTTCGCGTGCTCGCCATCTTCGGTTCCCGGACGTTTCGTCCAAAGACGTTTAGTCACCGGGAGAGTTTACTGTTGAAACCAGCTCTCAAAATTATAATCATGAGAGGGAGTGAGTTTGTAATTGCATTGACAATATAAGAGCATTAATATATTGATATCTAATATCAAAATATCAAAATTATCAATAAGAGCACTCATTTAACACATTGGCTGCAGCCTATTATCTAAATATCTAATATCAAAATTATCATTGGACGATGTATCATTTCCATAGTGCAGCATTAAAGATATTACCACAATCTCCCATGCTATTTACGGTCAATTCTCTTTAAAAATGCAGATTTACTTCTATTAAGAAATTGTTGCAGCCATTTTTCTCGGTCCGTCCGCCCGTGATCCGCACGACGTCCAAAATGAAGATCGCCCGTGGTAACCCAGATGTAGATCTGGCGTGACATCCGGATGTCCAGTGGAAACATTTAATCCAAACATATCCGCTTTTATTTGTTTAATAAAATAAGAAATGAAACACTTTAGCATGTCACATATACACACAGACAAGACAAATTACAATTAATATACGTTTGGATGAAATAATTCTGATAATTTAGATATCTACATATTAATGCTCTTACATTGTCAATGCAATTGAAGGTTCATCAGACGTCTACCACCGCCAATGGCAGTCAATGGCACCAGCTGATGTGTTAAATATGTGCTCTTATTGATAATTTTGATATTTTTGATAGATCTGAAATACAACTTCAGGAACAGGTTAAGAAAGAGTGAGATCAATTTAATAGGGAATAGGTTTATTACCAGACTGCAGGATGGGGAAAAAGCCAGAACAGCTGTGAACCGTTCATAGTCTGTTGTCCTTGCAACTCTCTCTTCGAATGAACAGTGTGTCAGTCTTTATATAGGAAGACAGGTTAATGTTTCTAAGACAGCGATGTCGGACAGTTTATTTATACAAAATTTAGGGCTAATATGGTTAGATATTTGCAGGACTAAGTTGTATGCAAACACAATATTTTTATAGCTCTCACACAAACTGCCGCAGCCGCAATCTTATATTGCATGACTCGAGCAAACAGTTACAAAACGAGTTGGCCACATCGCACAATACAAGCAAACAATTGCAAACCCTGTAAGCCAGCCTAACTTACATATATACACACACACACACACAGATACAAATACATTAATTTTTAACAGCCCTTACCGTCTGCTGTGCCTCCTCTCTCCGGTGGGGTTCGTTCTTCAAACGGGCCGCAATCTACTGAAACTGCCCCCTCTTTCAAAGTAAGAGTAGCTGACGTCAGTAAATCTCGGCTTTCAGTCCACCGCGGTCCGAGAAATTCAGAAATGAATCCCGGTGTTTTCAGCACCAGATAATGTGAGATCTAATCCATATACATTCAAAACCTTCGGATCAGATGAAGCACACAGTCAGTCGAGATGAGATTTCACAGACTTCAATTAAAGTAGGGGGTCAGAGTAGCCAGCGCTGGGAGATGTGTCCATTCCCCAGCCTGACCAGTTCGAATCCCTAGCTACTACCCCCAACAGTTAAGCTAGTTTTATTAACAAAGGGTCATGTGACCTAGATACAATTTTTAGGCGGGAAGAGGTGAACAAAGAAATGGGCGTGTCATTGTATATGACGCGCCCCTAACTCATAGGTGTCATGATGGAAATTTCCACTAGGCTTTGCAAAATTCTATCCTAGTAACTACACTGAATAAAAGAGAAAAGAATACATTTTATACTCCACAACCTGTCCACCAATAATATGTTTAGTGGGACGTCGGGCAAAATACAAAATGACCTGATCACTGCTATTGCTGAAGTAATGTGATAGGTTCATTAATAATTACCCTTCTGATGTAATTATCAATCACTGCAGGCAGACATCTTATTCAATTATTGACATTTAATTAAATAGATTGCATCATGGATAAGGACCTCAAGGGAAAATACAGCAAAGCAACAAGACTTCCCCTTGTCTTCAACAGTATCCTCTCGAACAGTAAATCACGTACGGCTTTAAGGCCATGAATCAAAACAATTACAAGGTTGTTGATTAATTCATAATGCATAAGCTGTAACTATAATAACAATCAAGGTATTCTAACAATAACAAAACAGGAGACAAAAAACCAACAACATTTGGATTAAAACAAGCATGCCTTCATTTGACCTAACAATCATATAACAATTACATAAAGAAGACCGAAGTGCGTCACGAGGTATGTCCACTATGCTGGAAATGGCAGATATCTGTCTTTGTTATTAGCCCGTTGCTGGATAAACAATCCTTGAAAGAAGTCCACGTGAGAGAGGACCAGCCGATTGTAAATGACCTCAAGTAATTTCGGAATGATAGGAAGAATGACTTAACAAAGAAATGGATTATTACACATATGTATAATAGTAATACAGAATAAACCCAACATAATGAGTGAAGAGATCAAAAGGGAAGTTGATAAAGCACCGTTTCTCACTGTTATGGTGGATGAGATGACAGACGACAGACGCGAGTAACGCTGTGCAGCTCGCACTAGTTCTGCATTATGTCACGGGCAGAGGGGTCACGGAGCGGTTCGTCAGATTTGAAAATGTTACCAGTGGGAATCAAGCCAACGACATTGCAGTATCATCCAATTTTTGGTGGAAAATGAATGCCTGGGTAAAGTTGTGGCAGTGTTATGACGGTGCAGCGGTCATGTCTTCTAGATGACGCTCCTTGACACCTCTGCCCGTGACAAAAAGCACAAGCAGTGCGAGCTGAGCTGCGTTACTCACATCTGCCGTCTCAGCGACCATAACAGTGACAAATTGTGCTTCATCAACTCCTCTCTCTATCTCTTCCCTCATCACTTCAGCAATAGCAGTGATCAGGTCATTTTGTATTTTGCCCAACGTCCCACTAGACATTATTAGTGGACAGGTGGCAATGTAAATCTGTATAATTTCCTGTTTGGGGATGCAGCACTTTCATCGTGTCCCTGAAATGAAAGTTCCTGCTTACCCCCCAAAAATGACAGTCTATTAGTTATTTTAAAATGTCTCTATTTTACCTTACCTTTTCGTTGTGTGCTCATCGGAGCACGTGAGCCAGGGGTAGCGTTCGTAGTTAGCGAACTGAAAGTAGCGGACAAACCTCTTCCCTGGTTGTAACAGGCTTGCGCTTCGGAGTTGACCACCCTTTCTTAATGATGTCCATTTTTATCTGGAAAAGGGCTTTGTCTGCAAATCTGCAACCAAATCCATTTGTTTTCTTCCGTCGGTCATTTTGGGTGGAGTTCGCAATCTCTGGCTGGCTGACTTTGGCTTTGGTCTGCCTATTCTATCACTATCCAATTTTAATTGGTGAAAGTGATGACGTTTCCCTACGACTGCGAGAAGGCAATGACGTATTCCTACGCCTTCGAGAAGGTCTTGGTGTCATCAAATTGATTTTTGATTGGTTAAAGCATGTCTTGTCGACACTTGTTTAATGCAGCAGAGCCTGCAGAACTGATTGAGGCCTTGAGGCAGATTTCTGACACTGACAACAAAAAATGGCAGAAATGTGATTGGTTAAATGCATCAATATGAAAACACACCTAAGAGCAGTGCAACCAGGGGGAAAGCAATGAAAAGAAGCTGACAGACGATGTGGAAGTATTCATGGACAAAATATAATATATGATTCAGATATTTCTTAGGCTAGCAGAGAAGGCCTTGAAGGCCCTGATGGGACACCACTGAGTAATGCCTTGACATACAAGTGTTCCAACATATGAAAAATTTGAGATACAAGGAAAATTCTGAGCATTTTTTTCCCTTGAAATACGAGACAAATTTGAGGTATGAGCATACCAGATGGTTCCCAATTGTGAGTCAGTGGATAAAAAAAAACTGTTAATTTCAGACATGAAGTTACTGTATTTTCACATCTGTAGAAAGAAAAGAATATTTTACATATTAATTTGTCAAATTGCTCAAATTATTGTATTCATTTTCCTCTTAGTTTTACATCTGAGCAAATAACGCTTCATTTTTTTTTGTCACCTTTGAATTTGGAAGGCTGATTTTGTCAACAAAAAGACCCAAAAAGTATTTTTGACCAAAAAGAGCTTTATTGGAACTACCAAACAAATGTGACGTTAAATAAGTTAACGTGATTCATCTTATAATATGAAAAAAGTATAAGGACATTGTACTGCTTATTTATTTATTTATTTATTTAGAGCAAAGTCATTGTCTTTCACACCATATTTCTACTAATGTTTCTAAGATCCTAGATTCAATATATCAACAATTTTCTTTAAAATGTATCATGTTTGAATACCACTCAATATTCTTATTGGATTTACTAGCAAATTCAATAGACAAAAACTGCAATTTTTCACATTTCTTAGGCATTTCTTTAACTGTGAAGACATTTTCTATATTATTTACATCACATTATTAATTATTTACTTTTTAATTTCCTAATTTAGGTGATACTATTTCGGAAAGCATTGTGAAGTGAAGAAAATCTTCAACGACACTCAATTTTCTTATACAATAACACCTTCACATAGTGTTCCAGTTTACGAGAAATTTGAGATACAATGAAAATTCTGAGCAACTTTTTTTGCTTTGAGATACGAGACAAATTTGAGATATGAGCACTCCAGATGGTTCGCAATTGCGAGTCGGTGGTATATCAGAACACAAAAATGGTTTTTCACCGGTGTGGGTTCTTGTATGAGTAATTAAGCTGTCCTTCCGTCTAAATTTCTGACCACAAACTGAACATGAAAAGGGTTTTTCACCGGTGTGGGTTCTGGTGTGCCTGTCTAAAGTTCCCTTCCGTGTGAATGTTTGACCACAAATTGAGCAAGAAAATGGTCTTTCACCAGGGTGGGTTCTCGCATTACTATTTATGTGTCCCTTGTGTGTGAACGCTTGACCACAAACTGAACATGATAAGGGTTTCTCTCCAGTGTGGCTCACCATATGTGTTTTCAAATTAGACTTTTTCCCAAAAGTTTTCCTACTCGGAAAGCATTTGCAGAGTTTGTTGCCACTGGGATTTTTCTTAACATCTTCAACATTATCATCGTCAAAAAGCAAGTCGTTGCCATCTGATAAAGGACCAATTGAATTTTCTGCTCGCCATCCTTCTGTTGAGCTGCCACTCAGAAGCTCCGCCCCTCTGTTGGCCACACCCAGATCATCTTCACTTTTGAAAGGCTCACTAGTTGACCATTTGACACATTCCTCATTTTTGATTGGAGTTTGCTCTTCTCTTTTGCACTGTTGAGGGAACTTTGGCTCCTCCTCTTTGATTTGTAACCAAGCTGAGGCGTTTTTAGGCTCCACCCCTCCGCTGGCTCCGCCCAGATCATCTTGCCACGTCAAAGCCTCTCCAGGTGACCAGGTGACATTATCTTCCTTCTTTTGGATTGGAAGTTGCACTTCTCTTCTTTGTTGCTGAGGGAACTCTGGTTCTTCCTCTTTGATTTGGGGGAACTTTTAAAGGCCAACAGAATTTTGCCCATCAGGACTAAGATTTTCCCTGAAACCTGCAAAAACAAAAAGATAATATGTATCACTACATGTAGTCCAAAATGGGAAATATTTTTTGGGTTGGGTTTATTCTGTAATGATATTATATGTGTGCATTTAATCATTTTTGTATGAAAGCTTCTCAAAATTGTCTGAAGAGAACTCGGGGGTCGTAACAATTCACCGAGTTGACCTGAGTGTTGACCTGACATCTCAAACAGTCCCGGGATCCGAGGACTGTTGATCTGGGTTTGCAACGTAGAGCCGTGAACGACTCTTGATACCAGCAGATGGCTATTAATCACCTCCAGGAAAACTTGCATAGTTTTCCTACATCGTGACGCCCTTTTCCCTTTTTTATGGATTTGTTATGTCGATTGTTACGGCTGGCAGCCTGGACACACACCAGTAGGAGGTGTTTTATCTCCAGCTCTGGCTCCACCCCTGTGACAGAGCCCTGCCCAGGCCAAACACAGCTGTAATTAATTCCCCAATCATCCCTCCTGCCCTTATTTAAAGCCTTTTCAGTAGTCAGTTCACCCCTTCCTTCCCTGGCCCTGGCTTCTTGCCTCCTTGCCCTTGCCTCCTTGCCTCCTTGCCCTTGCCCCCTTTCCTTTGCCCTTGCTTCTTCCCCTTGTTGCTGAACTGCTGCCTGTAGGCTTGTGAGTATGTTACTCCATGTTATATTTTGTAAATGGTGTTAATGATTTTGGGTTGCATAGGGGGACTTGAGATAAGTTTAGACACCCATGGGTATACATATAGTTTGTGCATTTAGACACAGTTATTCCCCTGTCTAGATTATATTACATCAGTTTAACGGTGGCATCCTTCGGTCTGATTTCCTGTATTTTTGTGGGTGTTCATTTGGACACCTGTCTGGGAGGGGGTTTTACCGTGTTTATTTGAGGGTGCCACTTTAATATCTCGTGCTTCCCCTATGTTATCCCGTAGTCTGGTTTTGTTGACTTTATTGTAAATAAAAATAACTGAAGGCTACTTGCAGTGTGTGTCCGAACTCATCTTTGACCGAACCTGTCTGCTGTGATAGTTGCGACTCTCTGGTATATCATACCCCAGGGGGAGTCGTAACATCGATGTTTGTTTTGCTTACGCAGTTGGATTAATCAATAACCTTGTAATTGTTTTGATTCGTGGCTTTAAAGCCGGACGAGAAATTACGTTTTGGGAGGATTATTCTGAGTTGGAGAAGTCTGAATGTATTCTCACTGATAAGTTTGCTTATCAAGAGGCCTATTTAATTAAATGTCAATAATTGAATCAGATGTCTGGCTGCAGTGTTTAATAATTATATTACAGTGTAATTATTAATGAACCTATCACCTGGAAAGACAAAAAGATAATATGTATCACTATGTAGTCAATAATGGGAAATATTGTTTTTCTTACTTTTACAAGTTTATTATCACAGCATGTGTTGGGTTTATTCTGTATTACTATTATACATATATGTGTGGTAAATCATATTTTGTTAAATCATTCTTCCTGTTGTTCGAAAAAATGCTCAGGGTCATAAACAGTCGTCTGGTCCTGTCACGAGGACTGCTTATCTAAGGATTGTTTATCCGACATCTTAACCAGGCTGGGCAGCAAGCAGCCAAGGTCGGGCTTCCAGCAGATGCGGATATTTGCCACGTCCATAAGACTCGTATAGTGTGCATACCTCGTGATGCACTTTGGGCTTTTTTATGTAATTGTTATGATTGTTATGTCAAATGAAGGCGTGATTGTTTTAATCCAAATGAAGGTTGGTTTTAGTTTCCTGTTTTGTTATTGTTAAAATACCTTGATTGTAATTTTAATTACAGAGGTTGTTTTGATTTATGGCCTTAAAAGCCGTACGCAAATTACTGTTCGGGAGGATACTTTGAAGACAAGGGGGAAGTCTTGTTGCTTTGATGTATCTTCCCTTAAGGTCCTTATCTATGATGCAATCTATTGAATTAAATGTCAATAATTGAGTAATATGTCTGCCTGCAGTGATTGGTAATTACATCGGAAGGGTAATTATTTATGAACCTATCAGCATGGTTGATCATTTCGCAATAATATATGCCAGAAGTCACGTTTTAGGCTTGATCCAGTCATCCAGTACCTTATTTAAAGACAAAATAGTGGTGACATTCCAATAATGTTGATTTTTTTTTTTTCATTTATTGTTATTCATCACATTAACCTTAAGGAGAAACAAGAGGCGCACAAACAAAAAGTTAAAATCCTGGCCATGCAGAAATGAACACCCCACCCCTTCTTCCTCGTTAGGTTTTACGGTTGTTGGCAGCCAACGTACTCTAGCATTATCGCCCTCTACTGTCTCAATACCTCATGCCAGGTTCTCAATTCAGATTTTAAACAGAGGGGGCGATAATGTTAAATTTGGTCTCCTAATGCCACAGCGTGGAGAGCAGCACGAAGTCCAGTTCGAGTCCAGCTAGCCGTGACACTAAATCGAAAAGCTACATTTTGAGAAAAAGTTAGGTAATTTTAAGAACATTTGCTTTAAATGATACATTGTGTTTGATCGTATTGCAAGTAACAATTTACACATTTCAATATTTAAATATAAGGGTATTTAAAGTTCATTTACAATTTACTGATGCCCAATCCCCCTCTCCCCATCATTGAAGGTAGTGTGACCGAGCGGTCCAAGGCGCTGGATTTAGGCTCCAGTCTCTCAGGAGGCGTTGGTTCAAATCCCGCCACTGCCAGTGATTCATGCACTGTACATGTTAATTTTGTTCTCAGTGCTTATGGCTCTTCACTAACGAGGAAGACCAAATGTGAAACCATTGGTGAGGGAACTGAGTCCCAAACACACTAACAGGAGTATCGTGTTTGCACACCACTGTGCCACTGACGGTACATCAAGCTTTGCGTTAATCATAATGATTTTTTTTTATGGGACTCCTTTTCGCATATATGTGGTTCTGTGTGTCTTGTTTGCCAGCCTTGCAATATCTTATGAGGGTAGTTTTTACTATTTTCCTGGGCCACACATAATGATGCGGCGGGCCAGATTTGGCCCCCGGACCGTCACTTTGACACGTGGGTTAAATGCTTCAATATGAAAACACACATCTGGAAGAAGTGCAACCAGTATATAAATGAAAGGAAGCTAACAGACAATGTGGAATTATTTAATAGAAATTACAATTATTTGTGGACAAAATATAATTAACATCAGACTGTGATTTAGATATTTCTTAGGCCAGCAGAGAAGGCCTTGGAGGCCCTGACGGCACACCACTGATATTGGGACAAATATTTTTATTCATTGCCTAAAAAGAGGGGCTTTGCAAATAGCTGGGTCGTGAAGTGGGTCTCATGTTGAAATGTGTATTTTGCCTGTTTCTAGTCATGACTCCATGAGTCTCAAGCTTCTCCTTAGTAGAGCTCTGTCCTATAGCCAGATGTGTCCTGGAACACTTGCAACATTGTCATTATCTTCTATGTGCCAGTTCATAAAAAAATGGCTTATCCTTGAAGACTTGCAACATTGTCGTTATCTTCTATTTGCCGGTTTATAATAAATTGCTTACTGTATGAAGTAGGGGAATGAAAGTTTTCTGTCTCAGGACATTTGTGGATGACAGCATTGCCTGTGGTTAACCTGTGCCCAGAATATTCTGTAATCAAACCTTCGAAGTCAATGTTCATCGCCTCCAGCCTGTATTTGGACACCCAACATCTTCCACATCCGAAATTAATCGAACCCGAGAAGGAAGACAGAGTGCTAGTTGCCAAACATGAAGTAGTGGTATTTTGTCAGGCAGAATTAAAAAGAACCAGTTTGTGGATCATTGAAAAAATAACTCTTCTCTGATAATTCTGGATTATTTGTTTTCATCCCAAGTATATTGTTCAACAAAATAAAGGATGTACATTTGTGATTCTATTTGTATAATTATTGTCTTAATATTCATTAACAAAATTCCTAAATCAAAATATTGTTGTGCATTTGAACAACTCATAAATAACCTAACTATAATAAACAAAACTAATTCAATCAAAGAAAAAATGTGTTTGAATGCAAAGTGATAGCTGACATTATAATAAATGCCCTCAAGCACTATTTCCCACTGTTTAAAACTGATTTTTTGATTGAGGTAAAGTTTTGTGTTTGGGCCATGTTTTGGGTGGGACATCTATGGCTTTATAGTTTATAACAATATTTTATTATGAAATGCTTTAGCCGCTACCTGTGACCTTGACGCTCGCTGCGAAATCAGCGTTCTTATCTTTTTGTTTTGTTTAGTCTTTTATTCCTCCCCAGCGAGGTCCCAAATGAATTGAAATGTCATCTCTTTTTTCCCTGTATATAACACATTTTAGAGAGGACTTTCATTAATAAGCTAAATTAACTCCTCATCCGATATCCAACTATATCACAATATTTTGCCAAGACCCCATTATCAAAAATATACTGCAAGCACAACCATATCATAGCAAACACCATTTTTGCTTCAGGACCCCCAAGGCCAATTATTGTAACGTCTTCACGGAAGGGGCCCAAAAAATATTTTAGTCGCTTGTACAAATCGGCCGCCCCACGGCCCACATGTTTCATTCCAATATAATCAGCAGCCGCCGCAACAAAGCGCTTCCCCCACAGTCGACACATTATTTGCCAAGTCTAGAGTCTACTTGTCTTTTTTTAATTACTTTGATACTGCGGAAAAATCTGCTCTGTAGAGATACAAATCTAGAATATACTTTTTACTTATTGTTGATGAAATCAGCTGTCACTTTTCACGGGCAATATTTGAAGCAAATGACCAACAATGCAAGGAATGAAATATAATTAAGCAATTATAGATTTAAATACTTCAGCATGTCACACTCTATCATAAATAACTTATACACTTTAGCATGTCACACTCTCCCCCACAAAAGATGACATCATTACATTCCAAATGTCTCTCCACTTGTTGGTTATTCTGAACAGTCTTGCGAAGTCGTTGCCCCACATCCTCTTCTGTGAACTGATGCTCATGAAAACTCTAGACGGCGAGGTATTAAATATCTGCTGTTTCACTGGCTGTGTTAATGGCATGTTTTCCTTTATCAATAACTTCCAGCCACTACACAAAAGTGACTGTTGGTCATCATCCTTTTCACTGTAGTGAGTATGTTTGTGGGACTGCATGCTATTGTGAATATGGACCACTCTGAGCTCTTCGACAGTCTGGAGAAGACTTTGGTTCTCCTTCTCCAGTTTTAACAGTCGACTACGGATCTGCTCACTCACCTCCTCACTTCGAGTCTGCCGACCCTGAAAGTCGTCATTAGTTTTAGATGGTTGTTCTATCTCGCCTTATGGCGAATAATTGGGGTTAGTTTCCGGAAGGTATAGAGGTCTAATATTTCTGATTCCAGACATCTAATTCAAAGTTTCCCATACTAGGAGTTGAACCCGGCCTTGCTAGGTGAAAACTAGGAATCCTGACCCCTAGACCATATGGGATATTTCATAAGAAGTATAAAGCTTTGATGACAGGCTCATTCAATTACCACATCATTTGCAATAGACATCTACTCGGCTAGAAGTGGGAAAGGCTTGTGGGATTTGTTTCTGGAAATTATAGAAAGTCAAAAGTTCTCAATCCATCCACATAGCACGAGGTTTCCCATACCGGGAGTCGAACCCGGGCCATCTGGGTGAAAACCAGGAATCCTGACCGCTAGACCATATGGGATATATCTTCTGAAGCTGATCCAGATCAAGTAGAAGCATGCAGTTTGGATGATGGACTCATGAAATTATATTGGGATCTCGCTACTTCGCGGTTCATCCATCGCGGCTTCAGAGCTTTGAGGTTTTTTTTTTTAAATGTAAAAATAAATAAATAATGAAAAATATTAATTTAAAATTAGAAATTACATTATTTTACAAAATTTGAAAACAAATATTCAATTAGAATTAGTAATTGCATCATTTTACAAAATTTTAAAACAAAGAATGCACGTATGGGCAAAGCATCACGGGCATAAACGAACGCTGATTGGCCATCTGAATACTCACTGAACTACTCGACTCCCCATTGGCCCATTCACTACAGTGGCCCAAGCTTCTCCCGACACCCATTCTCAGTCCACGCTTATCTTCTGGTATACAGTACGCTTCTCGCCAAGTAAAGTGTAAAAGTTTTGTGAAGCCCTTAGTGATGCCTCCCAAACGCTCTTTATCCCTTGGTGCATCTAGTGAACCGTAGAAAAAGCGAAATATGTTAACAATTAACGAAAAAGTGAGTTTATTGAACAGGTTGAGAGCAGGAAATAGCTACGCGAGCGTAGCCTGACAATCTGGTCGACAATGGAGGGTCTCATCTCCTCCATTGAAGAGCCCAGAAATTGATGATACATGGTAAGAGCCGTCAAATTCAGCAATCGTATTGATGACATCATGACTGTTTATAGGCGCATCTTCATCGACCAAAAAAAAAAACAATGTCCTCAACTCCCAATAACAATGTTTCTTACGCGCAAAAAAAACAGCAGAAGATCCTCCATGTGGAATACTATGTTAGCTAATTGTGTTAGCTAATTGTAGTGTTTGCTTGTTTTTGAAAGCTGAATAACGATAATCGGTTGTTCGTAAGTAAATTGTTTGGAAGAACAGTGTTCTAGACCCTCAATTGTTATTGTAAACAGACACCATATTTTACAGTTTTTTTACTACCCTGTATTTGATTTGTTTGTATGCATCAACATGGCACCTGCAATCTGATGTGGAATTAAACACCCGAATGAACATCATATAGTTTGTTGGTGCTTTTGTGCACGTGGATACGCTTTTTTAAAGCATTTTGGAAGGGGCGCCGCTACCTCGCGGATTTTCAGTTTTCGCGGGTGGTCTCCGTCCCCATTAACTGCGAAAACCGAAGTTCAACTGTATTAAGTTCATCCACTTTTTAACCTATGAAAATATACGCGACAATAGTAATTTGAATGTGATGGGTAATTTCACATTGAAAATGATTCTTTTTTTTCCAAATCACAACAAAGCAATTTATGAACACACTACTTAGAAGCATAACCCCCAAGTTTTGGCGTCAGAGATTTAGCAGCAGAAATCGTAAATCGTATAGCAAAGACAATTGCACATATGTCAAGCAATAAATATAGGCCCCTTTTTGATATAGAAATGTTAATATTGAACTTATTTTACAATACAGTTTCTGACATGAATCGTATCAGATTGACTAAACAGATTAGATGGTATCTATATATTTAAACAACTGCAAACACAAGAAAACCTTTGAAAAAACACAACAGATCATAAAATCGTAAACTCCACCCACAATGGCAGACGGAGGGAAACAAATGGATTTGGTTGCAGATTTGCTCACAAAGCTATTTTCCAGACAGACTTTTCCAGAAAAAAATGGACTTTAAGAAAGGGCGTTCAACTTCAAACCTAGCAAGCCTGTTACAGCGGGCAAAAGGGTGGTCTGCCACTTTCAGTGCGCTAACTATGAGAGCTACCAAGCTGTATTTGAAGCGAGCTGCACAAGTAAATATATTGGTGTTTTGATTTAAAGCCATTTTCAAGATGGACTATGCCAGAAAAAAACAAAAGTACATCTAAATATGAGAAAAGAAATTCTTATCCTTAGTGCTGGACAGCATTCTGTAATCCTATTACGTATGTGTGTATTTAACCATTTTTATATGAAAGCTTCTTCAATTTGTCTGAGGAGTCCTCGCGAACGTAACAAGTCACCGAATCCTCGTTCCAAGGACTGTTTACTGGACCTTTACGCCAGAATGCAGACCTAGAAGGACGCTTAAGAAGATGCTGATGCAGCGGGTTTGCTATCCGAACAATCTTCGTGATTACTCTCATATTGTCGTACATTTTCAACATTTTCTATCCGAGCCAATTGGAGGTGACAAGCATCAAACTTGACTGCAAAACCACACATGTCTTACAAGGACACCGTTTTCAAACTGACTACCTCCTGAACTAGGCTGGGTTAGCGAAGCCTACAGTGTTGCCGAAAGCCGGGGTTAAAGCCGGGACCTTTAGATCTTCAGTCTAACGCTCTCCCGACTGAGCTACTTCAGCTGATTGATCAAATCAACAAACAACTTGGCCTGCTTATTGACTCATGGCTTGCTAGTACACTAATGTAATTGGAGCATTTACTGATATTGGTCTGGTTTATAGTGTCTAATGGACTGCCGAAGCCCGAGGTCGATTCAGGGAATGCTCTCCAATATTCTCTATCTGAGCCATTTCGGGTCATGATGGTGACAAGAGTCAAAACTGCAATATGACTATTGGCTTATAAGGAAACAGTTTTCAAGGAGACTGCCAGCATATTTAGGACGGGTGTGCAAAGTCCATTGTCCTGCCGAAGCCCAGGGTTGAACCAGGGACCTTTAGATCTTCAGTCTATCGCTCTCCCAACAGAGCTACTTCAGCTGATTAATAAAAACAATTACCAACTTGGATCCCAAACTGACTCATGGCTTACTAGTACAATTATTGCAATTGGAGCATTTACTGAATTCGGGTCATGTTGGTGACAAGAAAAAACTTCGACTGCAAAACGTCTCATGATTTACAAGGAAACAGTCTTCAAACTGACTGCCTGCTGATTTAGGGTGGGTTTGCAAAGTCAAATTTGCTGCCGAAACCCGGGGTTGAAACGGGGGCCTTTAAATCTTCAGTCTGACACTCTCCCAACTGAGCTCCTTCAGCTTTTGTGAGCAAAACATACCCAACAAGGACTGCAAAGTAACTCATTCTTTGCTATTAAATTACTTGAAACAGTATTGTATAAAAGTTTTAAATGATTTTGGTGGAGTTTACAGAGTCCAATGAACTGCCAAGATTCGGGTTGTAGATCGGGGGTGGCAAAGTCCGGTCTTCAAGAGTCCCTATTCAGTCTGTTTACCATACCCCCCTCCTCTACCACACCTGAATCAAACGATCAACTCATCAGCAAGATTTCCAGAAGCTTGATACGCATCCAGATAATTTGATTCAGGTCTGTTGGTGGAGGGAGTTATGAAAAACAGACCGGATAAGGGCTCTCGAGAACCGGACTTCGCCGCCCAGCTGTAGATTTTCAGGCTATTACTGTCCCATCTGAGTTACTTTGACTCACGTAGGTGAACAAAAAACAACCTAGACTGCATATTTACACATTGATAACAAGTGAATTGATCACAAATTGAGTTGTAGTTGATTTTGGTTTGTTTTATATAATAATATAATATATTTATATCTCTCATGAATATGCAGTAAATATTTAGATATTAAACTCTCTCTCATGAATCAACGGTAGATATTTAGATAATACACTCTTGTGAATATAATTTTGAAAGCTAGTTTCAACAGTACTTAGATATTAACCTTTCTCTCACGAATCAACGGTTAGATATTTATATATTAAACTCGTGTTGAGAGCTCTTTTTAACAGTACTTACTCTCTGT
This sequence comes from Stigmatopora nigra, assembly GCF_051989575.1. NCBI lineage: Eukaryota > Metazoa > Chordata > Actinopteri > Syngnathiformes > Syngnathidae > Stigmatopora > Stigmatopora nigra. The sequence continues at coordinate 4,420,786 of NC_135527.1, read as the reverse complement.
CACATTTGACTGGCGACCAAAAGACCGGGGAACAACGGGAGCAAACGTCGGGCGACCAAACGTCTGGCGACCAAACGTCCGGCGAACAAACCTCCGGCCAGGATTACATACAGGCCAAGGAAGTGCTGAAGTCCAAGGTTAAACCAGGTAACTTTAGATTTCAGGTCCAAGGCTTTCCCATTTGGAGCTATTTCCGGTCAGAGTGACAAAGAAAACACCCTGAACTGCATATTGACTATTGGTTAATTTGTACTGTAAGAGCTTAAGTTATTGTTTTTTGTTGCAGGTATTTTTCAATCCTGTTTGTGTTTCATTTATTGATGTATTTCCTTGTCAGGTGATTGGAAATTTAGGCTATTAGGGTATGTTTTGTGCATTGTCTACATTATAAAAGAAACAAGTTTTTCCAGGGTTAAAGAACCAGTTGGGAAATGTTATCTATTCCATGACTCTTTATTTGAAATGTGAATTTTCATTGCAGGGTTCAAAATTACCCAGGTTTGCTGCTGTTCATAACTAACTGGGATAGGCCCAGCAAACCCTCAACCCCCCTTGAATCCATAACACTCCGCTCATCTATTCCATGAATATGTAGGCAAATCCAACCCTTGTGGCAACCAACCCCGTCCTCCCTGAATGTAAAAAAAACTCATCGCATATCTCATAAGATACAGTGTTCCCCCGCTGCTTCGCGCCTCAGTTAACGTGGACGCAGAGCTTTGCGGATTTTTTTCTGGTGAAAAAAAATAAAGATATTAAATTAAAATTATAAATTACATCATTTTACAAGATGTGGAAACAAAATATTCAATTAGAATTAGTAATTACATCATTTTACAAAATTTTAAGACACAAAGAATGCACGTATGCGCAAAGCATCACGGGCATCACGGAAGCATCACGGAAGCATCACGGGCATAAACGCAAGCTGATTGGCCAGCTAAATTCTCACTGAATATACTCGACTCCCCATTGGCCCATTCACCACGGAAGCCCAAACTTCTCCGGATGCCCATTCTCAGTCCACGCTTATCTCGTGCTATACAGTACGCTTCTCGCCAAGTTAAGCGTAAAAGTTTTGTGAAGCCCTTCGTGATGCCTCCCAAACGCTCTCCATGCACTGGTTATTTGGATCCGTGATTGTTGCGCGAAGCAAATCAGCCTGGACGGAAACTTAATCCGAAGTAAGGCTAAATCTTTGTTTGATGCTATGGTGCCTGAGGGTGGTGACGACGACAACGTTCTAGACGAGGAAGAAGACGACGGCGACAACGACGAAGGTGATCCTCTGCCCGGTGCCTCGAGCCAGACTAACCCATTGTTATTATTTATTTTATAAGAGGTAAACTTCCCACCAAATTTGATGAAGATCAGATGGACAGTTAAAAAATGTTCATGTTCACCCAATTAGCATGCAATTGATAGATTTTAACATTAGGTGAATAGGAATTTATTGACTATTATTTAACGTTGAGTGAATAGGGGATTTTCTAAATCATGCTACCAATCTAATTGAAATTTGATGTGTTATTTCCACTTATAAAATAAAAAAAAACTGCCAATTATTGCGAGTATTGCTTTAGAAATGGAAGAAATATTGCCAAATTTCAATTCTCATAATGGACTGACTTTGCCTATAGTCTACATTCAGCTTCATCCCAAGTACTGTGTAAGAAAAGACAAGAAGCCGATGCAGTAGTGGTCTGCTCAGCCCAAAAATCAATGCATTGTAACTCCTCGGCTGTTTAGGGAGGCATCTCTTTCAGCAGAATGTTACAAGCAAAATGTTGGTGGGGTTGAAACTAACACATCAGACTTTTTGACAAAGAGTCATAAACAATTTATATTCTTAAATTGTAGTATTCTTTAGATCCAGAATTTAAAAGTAAAAATACCTGAAAATGTCTATCATCTCTCATCTCATTTCTGAACCACTTTATCCTCTCTAGGCTTATGAAACCCCTGCATACTAGAGCCAATCCTAGCTGTCTCCAGGCCAGAAGTGGGGGACATGTTGAATCAGTGACCAGCTAATCACAGGGCACAAGGAGACGGACAATGACACATACACACACCCATACCCAGGGGCAATTTAGAGTGTCCAATCAACCTACCATGCATGTTTTGGGAATGCGGGAGGTAACCAGAGTAACCCAGAGGAAACCCACGCAGGCACAGGGAGAACATGCAAACTCCACTAAGATGGACATGACCTGGCTTTGAACCCAAAACCCCAGAGCTGTGAAGCCAACACACTAACCACTCATGACACTAAGCCACACAGGTGAAAATGTGTGCATTTAATTTAATATTCCTACTTTTAAAACACAAAAATATCTGAATTCTTTAACATTGTTACACTTTTGATATGCAAAACTGGGTCTCGTAAAAAATTCATAATGATTAACGCAAAGCTTGAGGCACCGTCAGTGGCACGGTGGTGTGCAAACACAATACTCATATTAGTGAGTTTGGGACTCAGCTCTCTCACCCATGGTTTCATATTTTGTCTTCCAGGTTAGTGAAGAGCCATAAGCACAAAAGAACCATGTAGGGCAGGGGTGGCCAACCAGTCAGAGACCAAGAGCCACATTTTTTACTGTGGTACCGCAAAGAGCCACATTTTTTTACTGTGTTACCGCAAAGAGCCACATTTTTTACTGTGTTACCGCAAAGAGCCACATCATACACATACCTTTGCTCAGCCAGATTTATTGTAAATGTCACACACCAGCATAGTAATGACATAAATTGACTCCTACAGCACTAACAGCACAGGCCAGTCATTATCAACAATTAACATTGTGTGCACTGTCTCACACAGACAAACTCTCAGTTCAACCAAGTCCACAAACAAAAATATAATAATTTACAATAGCGTTTTTCTTTTGCTATGCATGTTACTTAGTGGGATTTCTGGCATAAAATCAGAGCCTATTTTTGCGCAACATTCGCTCCTTGTGAGCTGTCATTTATTATGAATGGCTTTTAAGTAGCGCGCCCACCACGTGGTGTACGCCTAACTCTCCTATTGGCTGCTCCCGGCTGAGCACTCTCGCCTTGGTCTGCCTCGCAGGGGGTGTGGCTTTTTCAGCCGACGCTAGATCTTTGGGATACTTTTTGTGTGCGCGACGCTGTTCATTGTCGCTTCTGGTTCACGGGAGCTCTCCCACTCTGTTAAAAACGTTTACTTAAATGACCTTGCTCCTACTGGGAAACTTTGAGGTATTTTCATCCCGAGCACATGCGCATTGGACGAAAATACCATATTGAACTAAAGCGAAGCGCACACGCAAATAAAAATAAAACACAAATACAAACTTTGATATGGACGTAAGAGCCGCATGCGGCTCGCGAGCCGCGGGTTGGCCACCCCTGATGTAGGGCATAATTAATTATTGGCAGTGGTGGGATTTGAACCCAGGGCTTCTGAGAGATTGCGTCTAAAGCCAGCGCCATAGACCGCTCGGCCACACTTCCCTTGGGACTGCATGTTGTGCATGCATTAATTGTAAATGAACCTTAAACACCCTTCTATTTAAATATTGAAGCATGTTATTTGTTACTTGCAATAAGATAAAACACAATGTATCATTTAAAGCAAATGTTCTTAAAATTACCTAACTTTTTCTCAAAATGTAGCTTTTCGATTTAGTGTCACGGCTAGCTAGATTCGAACTGGACTTCGAGCTGCTCTCTTCACGCTGTGGCATTAGGAGACCAAATTTAACATTATCGCCCCCTCTGTTTAATATCTGAATTGAGAACCTGGCATGAGGTACTGAGACAGTAGAGGGCGATAATGCTACAGTGTACGTTGGCTGCCTACAACCGTAATACCTAAAGAGCAAGAAGGGGTGGGGTGTTCATTTTTCTGCATGGCTAGGATTTTAACTTTTTGTTTGTGCGCCTCTTGTTTCTCCTCAATTTGATGGAACTTAAATGAAACTAAACCTCGACAACATGCTCAAAATTAAATAGTTTGTGGAATCGGAGGCCAGTCCGTTTTTCTTCAATCCGTTTTGGGAGTCGTACTTTAGCCTAGCTGGCAGCTAACAAAGGAACACGTCGTCTGCATCAGTACGTCGTCAAGCGAACACAAAAAAGTGTGAAAAATGCCCGTGAGAACGACACCCTTTGCCAAAAAGTTTCAGATGGAACTTTATGGCGTGAAAGAGGATCTCTCATGTCATCAACATTCTATTGTTTGCAAAATGATGCAAGTTAAAGTTGTTCTTCACAAACTCGAAGGTACGTTCACTTTTGACGATCATTATTGCATAATAGACCAATATATACTTTATGTTACACAATTGATATTTCATAATGAAATATTTAACAGGGTGGGCAATGTTTTAGATCGTGACTTTATTGAATGGATCGAAGCACGACAGCACATAGCATTATGGGTAGAACTTAGAAGTGCTACAATGATGAATCACTAGATGTCGGCAACTGCTCTATATTCATTACTTTAATCTGTGACATCTTCCTTCCTTTAGGTTACTGTTCTGTAACTTTAAAGTAAAATTTTATTCACATTAAACATTGCTGCCCACCATGACTTATTGTTCTGAACATGAACTATTCTTGTACAGTGGTACCTCCACTTACGATGAAAGTTTTGATCAAATAATTTGCCTGCGATATGATCAAAATTTCGAGATGCGACCAAGCCAGGTGGCCATGACATGAGTGGCTGTTTACCACTGTAGCGTCTTTTTTTGCCGCATCTCTTTTGTGTAACAGATATCTACGAGCTTTTGTGTAAAGTTACATTAAACATTTGTTTGAGTGTGTATGTATATATTAATCCAAGTTAATTTAAATGTGTTCCTTTACGGGTGCGTTTTGCAGATAGTTCAAAGCAAAGTAAATGGGATCATTAAGAATCATCAAATTAAATCATTAAGACAGAAAAGCAGCAAAAACACAAAACGCGCAAGAGGAGCTACCGCCATAGGCTGCCACTTGAACAGCGCCATCTTGGTTGCGGTAGCAAAAACGGATCCAGACTCAAAGATGTGTTAAAAATTGGAACCACACACAGGAGGTCTTCCACAAGATGGGGAACTTCTGCAGACTGTGAACGAGATAGAGAATATGCAGAGTCACTCTTCCAAGCTTATCCCCACTGTTCCTCAGTAGTCTGGAGCTGAAGACAACTGTAGGAGAGTAGAACTCCTCGACTCTGTTTCTGGGCTGGTAATTATGAGGCCCATGATGGAATGATTGGTCAGAGGTGTTGCTTCTTCTCCCGGCACTTTTGTCCTGCGCCGAATATCCACCGGTATTGAGAAGTTGCTCCCTCTGCTGCGCATTGTAACAGCTAGTCCCATGTGTATGAGAGCGAAGGCATGGCTGAATGGTTCCAAAAAAAAGTAGCAGAAAGAAGCCACGCTAACATAACAAGGAAAGTTGTAAAAACATTAAAGACTTGAGTACAAAGTAAAGTAAAAAGGAATGTATTAAGAAATATTAAAATTTCATTAAAAAGATAGAAGGGCTATAAAACCTGAAAGACATGAGTGGGCAGAGCTACCTCCACCGGCAGCCGGTGTGAAAGGCGCCATCTTGGCCCGAAGGCCAAGCCTGGCCCATTACCACTCCGTGGTGCGGCCTGCGAAAGTAGTTCTACATTTAATGCTAAAATTCAAATGCAGCTTATAAATAAATAGAATATTAACGATCATCAGAGATCATCACTACATTACTCCGCACAGACATTAAGGTATTGAGGCAAGAGCGCTTCACCTCATAGAACTACCAGTACCATCAGAGGAGGGGATCAAGACCACCTTCGACCCCAAGGAGGCTGAATACTTGAATCTGGCAGCCAAGTGCCAGAAAATTGTCTGGAAATGCACCATCTACCCAGTCGAGGTTTGCTGCCGAGGCTACGTTGGTCTTCTCCCACTGTTTTTGATCCTTTCATTCATTTTCTGATATGCATAATCTTGTTATGGGGTGCTTGAGCCTATCCCGGCTGCCTTAAGGCCAGAGGTGAGGAACACCTTGAATCGGTGGCCAGCCAATCGCAGAGCATGAGGAGAAAAACAACCATTCACGCTCACACTCATACCTAAGGGAAATTAAGTGTCCAATCAGACTTTACCTCTATTTCAATCTCATTAATCCTCCAAATAATAACAGACCTGCTACTTAATAAAAGTTAATGCTTTTTTAATGTCTCCCCTCTGGTGAAAGCATTTTTATTAAATTAAGATCTAAAACATAAAAGAGAATGTTTACAATGAAAGGGCTCCAAAAAAGATTTGACTAATTCTAAGGAGATACATCACCAGTGAAGAAACTTGAATGACCAATAGTCCCTTACTTGGAAAAATGCACCTATAAACAGTTTTCAACTCGTGTTGCTGATGAAGAGAATAATGCAGTAGTAAGTACTGCATTGAGACAAAATGTATGGCGCCCTCTTCTGTTTGGTTTCATTTCTGGGAACAAGAAATTCAGTCATTTTATAATTAGAAAATGGATAATCAATTATTTTTGTGTCTTTGCAGGTTTTAGAAATGACCTTAGTGCTGATGGGCAGGAGTCTGTTGACCTTGAAGGGGAAGTTGAGCTCCCCCAAATCAAAGAGGAAAAGCTACAGTTCTCTCAACAACAAATGGGAGATGAGCAACTTCCAATTAAAAGGAGGAAAGATGATTTCACCTGGTCACTTGGTGAGTTACTGAAGAAGGAAGATGTGCTGGGCGTGGCCAGCGGAGGGGCGGAGCCTGCAAACACATCAACTTGGCCCCGAATTAAAGAGGAGGAGCCAGAGTTCCCTCAGCAGTGCAAAAGAGAAGAGCAAACAACAATCAAAAACAAGGAATGTGTCAAATGGTCAACTGGTGAGCCTTTCAAGAGTGAAGATGATATGGGTGTGGCCAACAGAGGGAAGGAGCTTCTGAGCGGAAGCTCAACAGAAGGATGTCGAGCAGAACATTTCATTGCTCCTTCATCAGATGGCAACGACCTGCTTTCGGACAATGATGATGTTGCCAGTGGAGGGGCGGAGCCTGCAAACACCAAAACATGGCCCCTAATTAAAGAGGAGGAGCAAGGGTTCCCACAAAAACAAATTGGAGAAGAGGAACTTCCAATCAAAAAGGAGGTAGATCATTTCACCTGGTCACCAGGTGAATCCGTGAAAAGGGATTATCTGGGTGTGGCCAGCGAAGGGGCAGATTCTGCAAACGCCTCAGCATGGCCCCAAATTAAAGAGGAAAGGCCAGAGTTTCCTCAACAGTGCGAAAGAGAAGAGGAACCTCCAATCAAAAACGAATGTGTCAAATGTTCAACTGGTGAGACTTTCAAGAGTGAAGATGATCTGGGCGTGGCCAATAGAGGGGTGGAGCTTCTGAACGGCAGTTTAACAGAAGGATGGCGAGCAGAAAATGTAATTTCTCCTTTATCAGATGGCAACAAGTTGCTTGATGATGATGATGATGATGATGATGATGATGATGATGATGAAGATATGAAAAATCCCACCGGTGACAAACTCTGCAAATGCTTTCAGTGTGGGAAAATCTTTGGGAAAAAGTCCTCTTTGAAAGTACACACAAGAACCCACACGGGTGAAAAACCATTTTCATGCTCAGTTTGTGGTCAAAGATTCACACAGGTGGGACACTTAAATAGTCATGCAGGAACACACACAGGTGACAAACCATTTTCATGTTCAGTTTGTGGTCAAAGATTCACAGCGAAGGGAAGCTTAAAAAGACACGTAGTAACCCACACAGGTGAAAAACCATTTTCGTGTTCAGTTTGTGGTCAACGATTCACACAGAAGGGAAGCTTAAATTTTCATGTAAGATCACACACTGGTGAAAAAACATTTTCGTGTTCTGTTTGTGGTCAGACATTTGCACGGAAGGATAAATTAGAAAGACACACAAGAACCCACACTGGTGAAAAACCATTTTTATGTTCAGTTTGTGGTCAAAGATTCACAGTGAAGGCAAGCTTAACTAGCCATGCAAGAATACACACAGGTGAAAAACCCTTTTCGTGTTCAGTTTGTGGTCAAGGATTCACAAAGAAGGGAAACTTAATTAGCCATGCAAGGACACATACTGGTGAAAAACCATTTTCATGTTCAGTTTGTGGTCAAAGATTCACAGAGAACAGAAGCTTAATTAGTCATGCAAGAACCCACACTGGTGAAAAACCATTTTCGTGTTCCGTTTGTGGTCAAAGATTCAAAGAGAAGGGAAGCTTAAAAAAACACGTAATAATCCACACTGGTGAAAAACCATTTTCGTGTTCAGTTTGTGGTCAACGATTCACACAGAAGGGAAGCTTAAATATTCATGCAAGATCACACACTGATGAAAAATCATTTTCATGTTGTTTGTGGTCAGACATTTGTACGGAAGGATCAATTTGAAAGACACACAAGAACCCACACTGGTGAAAAACCATTTTCGCGTTCAGTTTGCAGTAAAGCCTTTTCTACAAAAGAAAACTTAAAAAGGCACACAAGAACCCACACAAGTGAAAAACCATTTTCATGTTCAGTTTGTGGTCAAGGATTCACAGACAAGGGAAGCTTAAAAAGACACACAACAACCCAACCTGGTGAAAAAACATTTTCATGTTCAGTTTGTGGTCAAGGATTCACAGAGAAGAGAAGCTTAAAAAGGCACGTAATAACCCACCCTGGTGAAAACCTATTTTCGTGTTCAGTTTGCAGTAAAGCTTTTTCTAAAAAAGAAAACTTAAAAACCCACACAAAAACCCACACAGGTGAAAAACCATTTTCATGTTCAGTTTGTGGTCAAAGGTTCACACGGATGGGACACTTAAATAGGCATGCAAGAACACACACTGGTGAAAAACCATTTTCGTGTTCAGTTTGTGGTAAATCATTTTCTCAACACCAAAACTTAAAAAGGCACATAAGTACACACAGGTAAAAAGCCATTTTCCTGCTCAGTTTGTAGTCGGACATTTTCCCGAAAGAGAAGCTTAGAAGAACACTTATTAACCCACACTGGAGAACAATGTTTTCCTGCTCAGTCTGTGACCACAGATGCGCTACAACAGCCCAATTAAAAAGCTACACAATTCAAAAACATTTTCCAGGCGCAGTTAATGTTCCAACATTTTCACATTTGGGAACCTAAAAAGAAAACTCAACAACCCACACAGGAGAAAAGCACCATTTTGCTCAATTTGTGGCAGCAATATCTTAAAAACACAATTGCTCACAACGGTCAGAAACCCCTTTCCTGCTCAGCTTCTTGCCAGAGATTTAGTCGTAAGGATAGACCTAAAAGATGCAAATGTGTTGTGACAAGCAATAGCCAAGGACGGCTTTGCTTGCTTTATCAAACTTCTGTATGAAAGATCATTGTAATCAAAGTATAATTATATTTTGCATTCTGAAAATCATGTTGACACTTTTTAATGTGTAATAACAATCCACACTTCAAATACAGTATTTCCTTAAGATACTAGTTCATTGCGGGATAGTATGTCAATTGACTCGTATCTCAAGTCAATTCTTCCAATAGAAATGCACAAAATATAAATTAAGCCATTTCCATCCTAAAAAACAAAACATCAAATTTGTTCTAATTTACTACTGACTCATTTGGAAACCATCTGGTAGGCTCATATCTGAAATTTGTCCCATATGTTGGAACACTTGTATGTCAAGGTATTACTGTACTGCTCCCCTACTTACGAACAAGTTAGGTTCCGATCGCTTGTTCATAAGTTGAAAGTGTTCATACGTTGAAATTGTTCAAATTGAAGTTGATTCAGTGCTATAATTTGTATTATAATTTATGTTTAAGGCCTTAATATGTATATTGAAGGTTTATATAAGTGCATTTGTATGTTTAAGGCTTTTATAAGTAACCGGCATTGGTTTGTACTCAAAGAAACATTTAATAAAATGGAGAGAATACATACAGTAATGTATACATACATACATTGGAGAGAGAGAGAGAGATTTACTACAAACTGGCCAAAAGAAGCTATCTAATGACGATTGCAGTTTTCTTTTTGTTCCATCATAAATTATGCGCTAGCACTATATGGCATCATTCAATTGATTTGAAACCTTTTTGCAACGTTCAATATTTAGGTCCTGCTGCTTGATCTTTCTGTTTATAAATGGTACTGACGGTCGAACGATGCAAGTTCTATTCCCGTGCAACGCTCACCACTTTCTCGCACACATCAAGCTTCTTTATTATTGCCACTTTCGTTTTAAATGAAATGGCTTGCCTCTTCCTTGCACCTCCCTTACTAGAAGCCTTTCGCTTTTCACCAACCATATTGAATAATGGATGCACGAGATATTTAATGATAAAAATGAAAAAGGTTCTTTGCGCACTGGAGATACGTCACGCACTGCAGAGAAGGAGGCTCTCACAGCGCCAGGCGTCAGTATTAGCGGTGGGAAGAAACACTACTCGGAAAATGGCACGCAATACAAAATCGAACTTGTGAACATTTTTCCACAAAAACCCAATTTGCAGACATGTTCATATGTACAGTTTGTTCGTAAGTTGAATGTTCGTAAATAGGGAAGTGTCTGTACTATGATACATACCCATTAGAACTAACAAACTAATCACTTACCGAGAGGCTGAGCTTCACTATACTAAATAGATCCAGCCTTTCATAGAATAATTCCATCCTTAGATAGTCCAGGTAGTCAGCCATGTGACATGCTTGATACACACTTATTAGAATACTTATTTCTTAAGAACAGAGAATTACATATCATAGTTTTGTTGTGAATACTAACCGATTGTCTCAGGTATAGACATTTAAATAAGTTATTATTAAACACCCCTCTTAAGACAACTATGTGACACCACAATAATATAAAATATCTTTAACATCCACCCTTTACGTGACTAAGTACATGCCTAGAGATATTTATTTAGTTAACATGACATGATACAAAGCACACCAAATTTGAATCACATATAATCTTTATTAGTATAGAGATTCACCATTATATAAAATACAAATAGATTACAAGACATATTGCTGTTCCAAGTCATAAATCCTCGATATTAGTACTGGTCAGAATCATTTTATTGTTAACACACTTGCACATGCATTTTTACATGAAATGACATTCACAATTCCATCTGTTGTATCTATTGGAAGACTTAACATTTACTTTCATTTAGTTTCAACTCTTTTCAACACAATTAATTACAAATGTGAAAGGTGAGTTTCCTAATTGACACTTATACAAATTTGACTTCATTTTTTGAACATGCCAATGATTGCTGATAAGAAACATAAGCCCCCACTTTTTGAAAATATATTGTAAATGACTACTTAGGAATAGAAATGGTTAGAACTAATACTATTGTGTCCTTCATTCTATGTACTTTAGTACTTTGAGTTAAGAATACAAGACCATTGAGAAAACTAATATATCATAATAAAAGCAAGCCTGGACCAAAAAGGAATGTAAATGAATTGCTATTTAATGAGTTATTTTATCACCTAAAAAAAATCCTAAAACTAATAGAGTAATATTCAAATGAGATGTATCACAAACAACTAATGAACATTTCACTAACATTAATCATATTTCAAATATTTTCTCCAGAAAGGGTCAACCTGTTTACTCTTAGGCATGATGAAGGATTTTCTAAAAAGGCAATATCCAACTCTACTCCTTAAAAGCCATATGCACATTTGGCCCAAATAAACATTAAATTCATCAAAACAAATAACAAAAGCCTGCTTGGGACTTCAACTTATTTTTTAAATCTAAGTGCTCAACCTAAAATAACTAAACATCAATAAAACTTAACCCGGGGACTTGAACCCTCTCTCTGTGGGTGAAGACACATGCAGTTAACAACAGGACCATATGACCCTTAAAGGCCAACCACTCCCTGGTCATACTTGGCCTCGCCTTCTTGACTGCAAACACACACAAAAACAAATGACATTGTAACATCAGCAAACAGTATTGATCATATATACAGTGAAGTCTCGGTTATCGCGGTTATTGGGGACCGAGACCACCCGCAAAAACTGAATATCCGCGAAGTAGCGACGCCCCTTCAAAAAATGCTTAAAAAAACGTATACAGGTATACAGTATACCCCCTCTGTTTACAGTACACCATAAAGAATACGGGTAGAGAGAGTGAAATTCATGTTATAACAATCAAAACTAAAATATGTTGTCTGTTTACAATAACATTGAGGGTCTAGAACGCTGTTCTACTGAACTATTTACTTTCGAACAACCAATTATCGTTATTCAGCTTTCAAAAACAAGCAAACACTACGATTAGCTAACACAATTAGCTTGTCGTTTTGCGCAACAAATTAACATTTATAATTTCTTTCTGGGGGTTTAAGATTACAGTAATACCCGCACATGAATAAAATTGTACCATACCATATAGAAAATGGGTGTAGAGAGAGAGAGAGAGAGAGAGATTTGTGTTAAACAATCAAGCAACATTTAACTTACCTCTTACAATAAGTTCTTCTAAGCGTAGTTGATGAAAAGATCTGTGCAGTACGATGATGTAATAACGATGAATGACTGCACAGGGGCATGAAGAGCTTTACTGCTCCTCGGATGACGCCGCAGACGATGCAGGAGGCGGCATAGTGGCAGCAGGTGGTGTTGTAATGGATGCAGGAGGTGGCGTAGTGGCTATAGGAGGTGGCCTAGTGGCTATAGGAGGTGGCGTAAGGGATGCAAGAGGATCTTCTGCTGTTTTTTTGCGCGTAAGAAACATCGTTATTGGTAGCTGTGAACGTTGTTTTTTTTTGGTCGATGAAGATGCGCCTCTAAACAGCCATGACGCCATCAATGCGATTGCTGAACTCTCTTGGACTTTCACTTTTTCTTCGGTTCACTAGATGCACCAAGGGACAAAGAGCGTTTGGGAGGCATCACTAAGGGCTTCACAAAACTTTTACACTTAACTTGGCGAGAAGCGTACTGTATAGCACGAGATAATCGTGGACTGTGAATGGGCATCGGCAGAAGCTTGGGTTACTATATTGAATGGGCCAATGGGGAGTCAAGTGGTTCAGCGAGTATTCAGCTGGCCAATCAGCTTGTGTTTATGCCCGTGATGTTTTGCGCATACGTGCATTCTTTGTGTTTTAAAAATTTGTAAAATGATGCAATTATTAATTCTAATTGAATATTTATTTTCAAATTTTGTAAAATAATGTAATTTCTAATTTTAATTTAATGTTTTTCATTATTTATTTTTTCATTAAAAAAAAACGCAAAGCTCTGAAGCCGCCATGGTGGAACTGCGAAGTAGCGAGGTCCCAATGTAATTTCATGAGTCTATCATCCAAACTGCATGCTTCTACTTGATCTGGATCAGCTTTGCATGATGTGTCCCATATGGTCTAGCGGTCAGGATTCCTGGTTTTCACCCAGGTGGCCTGGGTTCGACTCCCGGTATGGGAAACTTCAAACTGTGTGGATGGAGTGAGAAGTTTCATAATTTTCAGAAACAAATCCCTATTGTTTTCCACAAGCCTTTCCCACTTCTAACCCAGTAGATGTCTGTTTCTAATGATGTGTTAATGTAATGAGTCTATCATTAAAGCTTCATACTTCTACTTGATTTGGATCAGGTTTCTATAAAATATCCCTTTTGGTCTAGTGGTCAGGATTCCCGGTTTTCACCTGGGTGCCCCCGGTTTAACTCCCAGTTGGAAACTTTCTTACATCAGACCGCTATACTTTCCGGAAACAAATTCCAATTGTTTGCCATAAGCCTTTCTCGGTTCTAGCCAAGTAGATCTCTGTTGCTAATGATGTGGTCATTTATTGAGTCTATCATCCTAGCTTCATGCTTCTATATGATCTGGATTGGCTTCCCAATGAAATATCCCATATGGTCTGGTGCTCAGGATTCCTGGTGTTCACCTAGGTAGCCTGGGTTCGACTCCCTCGATGGGAAACTTTCAACTAGATGTTCTCAAGTTTTTTTTTCTTTTTCAAATGAATGACAACAAAACACAACACAATTTGACAAAAAAGCGATACATATGACCCTCTTGTTCATAGAGATCTGGCGGCATTGACTGAACAACTCCCTCCTCTGGCTAGTGGAGGAAGTCCATGGCTCATGAAATTCTTGGCCTCAATGAGTGGACAGAATTGTGCGCTTGGTGACCTGAGACAGGCCATGACAGCTTCCTGCAATTAACATCAGCTATGAATGATAGAAGAAGAGGCAGGAGCTACTAGACATCCTCATGAAATTCCATTGACCCAGGTGTCAGACGCCTTATTTAAGGCAATTTAAAATGCCTTCCCAAGACCTCATGATTGTTTCCACACACCGATGGAACTGGAGGTCCGGTGCACTATGAACAATGTGTTAAAAACTGGATTGAAAGCACCGGCTTCCATCCATCTGGCATATTTGAGAGTGAAATATTGTTCAGAACAGCTGTTGTCAGAGGGTCTTCCGGAACCTGTGTAAAAGGAATTGAAGAAGGACCCAGACTTGTTGACAGGTGACGAACCTAGATTTAAACATAACCTGACTCACCATTGTAAGATGTATGATGAAGAAAAAGGTCAAAGAAAAAAACAAAACACAATTTGACCTCTGCCCTGTTAAAACTCCAACTTTCTAAATTACACTTAACAAGACGGGCAATCTGCTCAGATGTTCCAGGGTTATGATGAGGCCCGAGATGATAGTCAGTTCTATGGTGGGTACGGTGGTCGCGGGCGCGGTTTCTCTGGTGGCCGAATCCCTGACTACTCCCAACAGTCAAGCTAGTTTTATTAACAAAGGGTCATGCGACCTAGGTACAAACTTTAGGCGGGAAGAGGTGAACAAAGAAATGGGGGTGTCGTGATAGATGACACCTCCCTAACTAAAAGGTATCATGATGGAAGTTTCCACTAGGTCATGCAAAATTATATTCTAGTGACTACACTATATAAACCAAAAGACATAATAATAATAAGCATAAAATACATTCACACTTCACAATATCTATTGGAGCTACCATCCAACGTGGGCCGGATGGCCTCACAGTGACTTTACCAAATGACGCAAAGATTCCGTGTTCACAACCAGTACGAACACGTGGACAATGGTTGATGTGTCCTTTGCAACAAGATTCGGAGGTAGAAAGAATCTATTGACCCTGAAACTCCGGCCACTGGGGGACTGTTGTCTGTTTATTACCTGTAGAAATCATTCATTGACTCACTCTGACCTTACCATTCACCCATGGATGATTTTCATTGTACGTTATTTCATGACAGACGATGACTTAATCTATCCTGACCGTTTTCAGAAGGTTCTTGGAACACTCTGGTAGTTGAAATCCACCAAAATTGTTGTGGGTCTGGAAGGTGTAGCGTCATATGTTGATTTGGATAAATCACAAAAAGTGTGGTACAAAATGTCAGATAAAGCTGACCCACACATTTCTTTGGCTCTTTCTCATGGTCATGTAGCTCACTAACTAGGTCCAATGTTAAAAAAATAATAATAAAAAAATTAAAACTTCTTAAAGTCATTGAGTGACAGACCACTGACATCCCAGGACTGACTTATTCCAAAATGCACGCCATTTTGGAAGAAATAATCTTGACTCGAGAACATGGCAGGGAATTGACTGATCACCACCAGACAGAGGACTTGAAGGTACTGTTCTTTTACAGTATGTGGATGACCTTTGTATTGCGCTAACTACTTCTGAAATCTGTCTGGAGGTCAATAAGCAATCTTCATGATTGGAAAAGAGGAAACCGATGCAGCCTATGTGTCTCTGGTCCAAGAACTGGCCCCGGCGGCTGCCCTGGCAAACCTGAATTTTGACAAACCCTTGTATCTTGATGTGCTGACAATGCCAAACTGACCCTTAAACTAAGACCTGGTGATTTTCATACAGCCCTATGGCCAGGGGCTGAGATGAGATCACCATTGACTTCATGGACATGATACATGTAAACAGGAAAATGATACCTTCTGGTCAATGTAGATTGGCCGGAAGCGTACCATGTGCTAGGGAGGACTCGGCAGTAGTCATTATTTTGGCTCCAAGCTCTCCCATTGGCTTTACTGAAGGGGTTCCATTACCAGATCTCTCACATTCAGCATATTTGTCTCAACTGCATTCTCTTGTATCTAGTATTTCTTCACAGGTACAGGAGGCTGCTGCAGCTGCATGTGATCCCCCAAAGGTGGCATTTGATTCTCCTGGGGACAGGTCACATACACCTTAACAGTGATAATTTTACAATTGGCACACTGCGAGTCCCAGGGATTCGCTTGTCTGAAAACTGTGCGTCCCAGGAAACTTGTCACGAGTCCCAACATACTACGGATGCAAATAAAACATAAACAACGATATATAAACATTCAGATTTAATTTATTTATTATATGGTTTAGGGTTAGGGTTTATTTATCATTGTACTAGTCTTTCAGCTCGTAGATCCTCCTCTCTTTGCAGCCTTTCCACTTTTCCAGGGCCTTTTGATGGTTCACACTTTTAGCCAGCTGCACTACCATCAGTTTGTGCTGAGTTTCCACTTGCAGCCTGTTTCTTTTCTTTGTGAGGATTCTGTTCTGCACAGAAAAACCTCTCACAACGTAAAGTAAGATTCGTAATTAATTTTGTGTTTTTTCAAAATATCCAAGTCAGCGACACCAAGCTCATGCATCAGGTTTATTATGCTGCTAAACTCGCTGAACGGTATATCTTCCATGGACATCCGATGTACAACTTTCAATAAAGCTGTAACTACTTTGTCTTTTGTTGCTGATGCCTTTTGTTCGATTTTTTTCTTGTTATTTCGCAATGTGGGAATTTCCAGTGCCAACTTGTGTCCGGGCAAAACTATGTGTCTATCCAGGGTGCATTTTTGAAAATTCGTGCATTTAGCTGCCGCAATCAATCCATTTACCTGCTTGTTATCCGTACAAACAGCACAGTACATGAAATTATTTTCCTCGTCATATCGTAACCACGCGAACAGCTGCAACCAAGTCTTTTGAAATGTGCGTATTTTTCCTTGCTTACCCCGTTTTGCTTCATGATCATCGATCGTATCTTCTGCAGTTCTTTTCTTACTAGTTGTATTTTTAACTGCGAAATAACTATCCAGACTGTTTTGCTTTTTCTGAAACATTTTTTATCTTTCTTACACTATTATGAAACTCTTGCGATCGCTTCCTCTACTTCGTCTGCTAGTGTCTGCTAGTCTCGTTCACGCGAGAATTATTTCGCAAAGATTATGTGGAATAAATTTGTTTGCTATCGGATATATATGTGTTTTGGTTTTTTGTTTGATAAAAATTTCTTTGCGTCCGAAAAAAGCACATTACTTGAAATTGTGCGTCTGGAAGAAAAGCTGTGCGTATCAGACGCAGGACGCAGAGGTAACGAGAACACTGCCTTAACACAGTGGTGTCAAACATTCGGCCCGCGGGCTGGATCCGGCCCGTCTGGTGGTTTAGTACGGCCCGGGGAAGAAAGCTGCATTGTATTAAAAAAAAAAATTCTTTAAAATCTGTAGTTCTTGTATTATCTGCTAGGGGCGCAGTGTTTTAGTATGTGCAGACAACATGAATTGACATTTATTTATGTTCTTATGTTATTCTCTTGTTCATAATGTAAAAGGAAAATTATTTTAATAAACATTTTGATAATGTACTCATTCTTTGCACTACTTATTAGTATTAGTGACTAATACAAAGGAAAAAAGTGGGCTTGTTGTTAGTTCTATGTAATTTTGCAATGAGTTTACTGGTCCTGCCCGCTTGATCTCAAATTGAGCTGTATTCGGCCCGCAGACCAAAGGGAGTTTGACACCCCTGTCTTAACATGACACGTAGTCCCTGGACATGTTTCCTGGTCCGGATTGGTCTTATCCCAGTCCAAGAGAGGGAGGTAGGGTACAGGATGTTTTTGCTTCTAATTGTTCTCTTGTTATTTTGTGAAGAAGCGCTCCACATGCATATGTCATACTCCTGTTGGGCGATCCCCAATCAGACGGATGTGGCTCCAATGACACCGCAATCTCCAACAAATGAGACACCACTGGCTTCCTGACCCTGTGTGTGGTCCTCTCGTCCGTATAATCCATGGTGACCCATCGGTGGACGATTGGTTTAGGATGACTACAGGTATTACGGTAGTATCTAACAATTGGCTGTTAATGGCAGAGCAAGATGCCAGCGAAAAACAAAATAAAAATAATAATAATAATTTGACAAATCAGTAGCCCACCAAAATTTTACCTATCTCAAATAAATAGGACTGGAAAATCGTTGGGTAACATTCCATCTGACTAGTGTGTTGTAAATCTGTCTTTTCCGGTGCCATGCCCCTGATCCCAAGCTTGCATCTGGTTATGGTATGGAAGTGATAAGTTGCTTCTGGTGTGTTCTACTGTGTTTTTGTTGCTTCCAGTTTCTGTTTCCCAAGTGGATCTCTTACATCACAACAAGAGAGCATCACCTGCCTGGAAAGGTTTGTTTAATGAAAGGGTAGGGGGACCACTCCCTAAAGTTGACTATGCTCAGTCGCCCCAAACTGACCATTTTACACCTCCGCTGAACACGGAAATTTCTGGCACGTCTTTACTGTCTCTCTGATGATCTCAGCTTGGCCTCAGAAGACGAGTACTCAACTGCCAACTTCCATTTCTTAACAGCACCTCTCCTCACTGCCTTTTCCTGGTTTGTAATGCTTGGATTTAGCTGGCTCAGAATTTAGTGAGCAGGTCATCGACACTGGTCATCTGAACTGCAATCCCAGCGGTGCCTACGAATGTTGCACCCTGCATTTTCATATTGCTTGAAACACAGGGAGAAATAATCACAGTGATTAGTTGTTGTCTTCAATCCAACTTTTACTGTAATCCCCAACATGCAATCATTAATAACTTAATCACTTTAGCATGTCACACCATGAGTCATTTTGCAATCCAAGTTGGTTGCCTTCCTTATCAATCAGCCGAAATAGCTCAGTTGGGAGAGCGTTAGATTGAAGATCTAAAGGTCCCTGGTTCAAGCCCGGGTTTCGGCAGCCCATTGTAAGCCAAGAGTCGCTTTGCAGTCATGTTTGACTCTAGTCACCAACGTGGTCTAAATTCGCTCAGATAAGAAATGATGGAGAGCGTTCCCCTGATCGATCTTGGTCTTCGACAGTCCATTGGACTCTCTAAACTAGACCAATATCAGTAAATGCTCCAGTTTCAATATTGTACTAGTAAGCCATGAGTAAATTTGCAGTCCAAGTTGGTTATTAATCATACTAATCAGCTAAAGTAGCTCAGATGGGTGAGCGAAGGACTGTGGATGTAACGATACCTGGTTTAACTCCGGCTTTTGGCAACACATTGGACTTTACAAACCAAGCCTAGTTCAGTAGGCAGTCAGTTTGAAATTGGCTTCCTTGTAAGCCATGAGTGGTTTTGCAGTCAAGTTTGATTCTTGTCACCTCCATGACCAAAATTGGCTCAGATAGAGAATGTTGAAAATTTACGACAATATGCGAGTAATCACAAAGGTTGAGCGGATAGCGATCCTGCTGCATCAGCATCTTCTTAAGTGCTCTAGGTCTGCATTCTAGGGTAAAGGTCCAGAAACTAGTCCTTGGAATGAGGACTTGGTGACTGGTTACAACCCCGAGTTCTCTTTGGACAATTTGAAGGATGATTTAATACAACAATGATTAAATACACACATATAAAATAGTATTACAGAATAAACCCAACAATAAGAATTTCTTTTCCCATATTTAGATGTAATTTTCGATTGTTTTCACTTTTTTTACCTGTCTTTTTCATTTGTTTTTTAACTGATACTGCATTTTCTTTTTGGTGAGAACATGCTCTCAAATATGTGTATGAAACTAGAATGCAATTAAACACTTGTTGTTGTTAATATTTGAAATAGATGACAAAAAGAAAAAAGAAATGAAATAAAAAGGAATTTTCCTATTTGACTATTTTCTGTTCCTTTTTCACAATGATTTTTAGGCCTGGCCATTTTTTACTGTATTACTTCCGCCTTCATCAAAATGTCAAGGCATTTGCGGGACGTGTTTCAGAAAAATGATTAGTTTTTTGTCAGATTCCGATCTTGTGAAAATGATGCGATCAGGTCTGATTCCCGATCAATTTCTATCGGAATTTTGATCAGAAGAATATGAAGTGAGAAAAGGTAACTTTTCCAGAATCAATAATTTTCAAGAACATTTTTTTTACAGC
This sequence comes from Stigmatopora nigra, assembly GCF_051989575.1. NCBI lineage: Eukaryota > Metazoa > Chordata > Actinopteri > Syngnathiformes > Syngnathidae > Stigmatopora > Stigmatopora nigra. The sequence continues at coordinate 4,400,547 of NC_135527.1, read as the reverse complement.
AATGTAACACTTGGAAGTGAGGTGGTTTGCTTCTACAAAAAATAACTGTTGTCAGTAGCAGAGAATGGTTTCAATCCATTGACGTCTGGGTTATGGGCGCAGCACGCTCCCGCTGCTCCACTCTGCTTCTTCCACCTTCCAGCATCAAATCGAAGCACACATACTCAGGAATCGTGGGTTTTCTCACCTGCTGACGTAGCTCCTGTGGACCACCAGCGCAAGAACCTCGGTCTCAGCCGTCATGAGTTAGTCCTGCTATTCACAGAGTCATCCATCATGCATTTAAAAATTTCCATTCCAATCAAAAACTCGGTACGAGACATTCGGCGCCAGGATTTACAAAACAATATACCATGTTGAATTTAAGCTAATATTACCGCACAGATGAGTCATTAACTTATCTTGGTGGTGGGGTTTGTGTGTCCCGGTGGTGGGGTTAATCAGCCCCAGTGATCCTTGGAGCAATGTTGTCCGGGGCCTTGAAGCCCTGGTAGGCTTACCCATAGCCAACTGGTCTGTTGTGAGGCATTAGACAAAGAATGGCTCAGAGGACCTCTTATGCTGAGCAACATTATTGGACGAAATCTTCCCTCGCCCGGATGCAGCTAGGAAAAAGCCTGAGCGTGAGGTTGAGAAATACCGGCTCGACATAGTTTGGCTCTGGAGTTGCCCGCGGGACGAAAGGGTCGCATCCCTCCATCTTCGGGTGGGGGGACGGCACCTGGTTGTTGTTTGTGTGCATGCACAAAACAGAAGTTCAGAGTTCCTACTCCTTTTGGAGTCATTGGAGGGGGTGCTGGAGAGTGCTCTTTAGGGGGACTCACTTGTTCTGATGGGCGACTTCAATGTTGATGTGAGACCTGGAGGGGGTGATTGGGAAGAACGACCCCCCCCCCCCCCGATTGAAACCCGAGTAGTTTTCTATTGTTGGATTTCTGCGCTCGTAGTGGATTGACAATAATGAACACCATGTTCAAGCATAAGGGTGTCCATATGTGCATTTGGCACCAGGACACCCGCATGTCTTGGATACTCGGGTATAGAGAGGGATGGAGCTCTCAACCAATCACAACCTGATGGTGGGTTTGCTCAGATGCCAGTGCAGTCCGGTAGACTTAAACATTTCGTTCCCCTTTTTGAAGGACATTCAATTTCCACTCGCCGCTCCCCACTCGACCTCATCCGTTCAAGCTCTCTGCTCGACCTCGCCCGTCCATCCCCGCATCTCCATGCCGATTGCCCCAACAGTCGCACCCGAGCCAATGCCAGCACATTGCTGTTCATCTCATTTAGGCAGAGCATGGCGCTGTAAATGCCAAAGTCGTGGGTTAGACCGCTCAACAGGCACGGCCACTCTAGAACACAGTTGTCAAAGAGGCAGCCCGGGGAACAAATCTGGCCTTCTGCATCATTTTGTACCGTTTGACACCCTCGCCTTAGAGTAAGTTAAGATTGCCTACAATGATTCATTTTGCCGTAACGTAACTGTTTAGCGAGCTGACATTTGCAATTGCGGTCATCACACTAAAATCATGGCCATTTTGCACATGGCTGATTAGCTCAGTTGGTCACAGTGGTGCTAATAATGCTAAGGCCGTGGGTTTGACTTCCGCAAGGGCCATGACCTCTCCAAAGTTAGATAAAATTATCTTGTCCAACTACTTTTGCCGTAACATCAGTGGATAGCTAGTTGACGTGTTGCATTTGCGTTATCATTCAAATACCTGAATTTTGAAGAACATGGCCTGTTAACTCAGTAGGTCAGAGTGTGGTGCTAATAATGCCAAAGTCGTGGGTTCAACCCCCACATGGGCCACAACCATTTTGATGTTTCCTCAGTTTCTGTTATCTGGTAATTTCTCTGCTCCACAAGGAAGGAGATGCCACTCTGGATGTGAATCATCTCAGTGAGGGAATACTAGCTTGGTTCGTTCCCACCACATTTCTGCTCTTCCGAAATTGTTTTGAAATAAAATTTGTCTTCATACTCAAGCGGGCAGAACAGTGTTTCTCAACTTTGCTTAGCCTCCAATGAGGAAGCCTGTAGAAAATCACAATATGGTTACTCTTAATAGTTGTCACAAGTGCAAAAATCTCTAACTAAAAATCTAAAAACTCTTAAATTCGAATCAACAAAATGCAGTACCAGAGTTGTTTATCTGTCAGGTAAGGTGACTGAGCTACCTTGCTAATGCTAGTCGGCTAACATTTTGAACCTTAGCTTTTCATAATAATTGCTAGCAAGCACGAATACGAGATGAGACACAATTGGTATATGTTCTATCAATATTACAACATCACAAAATATTTATAGATGAGAATTGTGGTCACATTTTTCACCCATTCATGGGTATGTTTAGTGGTATAAATCTTGCTAAGTGTGCCTAGGGTCTTTCTTAATCAACATTTTCCAATAGTCAGACATAAATTAAAATTTAGGTACATATCTATCCATTGTAGTTTCTCTTTTCGGTCTAATCGTTTATTTTAGAAATCTGTAAGAAGGTTTGTTCTCAATTAATATAAAATGTTCTCAACTCATATAAAATGTTCCTTATGGTTTATGGCATTGCTCCTCGAGCAATAATCTTTCCAATCAATATTGGATGCTTTCCATTACGTCTGATCGCGTCAATAATCTTATCTTACCTCTCTCCTCAAACGTTTCAACTGAGAGAACTTCCTTACAGTGCAAAGGTGGATCTGCATCCTCCTTTTCAGCTATTTTCATGTTTGCTGTTTGGTCAGCAACACTTGTACGGACGTTCTCATTTTGGGTTGCTTGTGCGTCTTCTCCATGTTTCCTGTTGAGAAGCACAGTCTCCTTCTGCTAACCCAAATTCAATGCATTTCTTTAAAGTTTTTCTTTTACGCAGATAGCCAGGTTAGTCGAATCATCCAGCTCCAACCGTGTAGTGAATAATGGCGTTTTGTATGCTCTACTAAATAGGCTCTCCATATTTTGTTGTCCGGATGACCTCGTTATGTAGGCGCAAAGATTTCATAATGAAATACGGAACCTTTTGTCAATTCAGTCAATTAATCTGTTAACACAATTTGGATGCCATTATCACTATAAATCAATGGTAATTTGGAATTTCATATCGTGTTTTAGTCACTGTCTTAGTTTTTTTTTCTTCTCAGTGCTCCCAAATTCTGCATAGCAGATTTATTCCTCCACTTCAAGTTCGCCATTTGGAGTACTGCTTTTTTCATTAAAAATGTCATTTGACAAAATATGTTTCCATAATTTGTTGTTGCCATCCCTGAAAAGGGCTTATTGGCAGTTTCGGAAATCAATTCCAATTTGCTAAATCCTTTTCCACCTTGATATCTAACAGATTGATTATATCTTGGTGGATGGCCAATCAAAAACACAAAAAGACAAACAACCATTCACGCTCACACTCATTCATAATCAGACATCAGTGGTCTGCAATTTTTGTCACTAGTGGAGAGCGCCATCCCCAGTCTGGGGCTTCTTGGCAGCTAACCACCTTTTGCTGTCCTATCAGCACTAATCATTCTCAAAAGAACTAGGTTAAATGCATTTGGTTGCCATCAATTATTTGATGCTAATGCAATCTGTGATATTTTAATAGTCATTAACATGACTCACGCTAAAGCATATTTGATCTAGTGTTGGAAAAAAACAATGAATCATGTTTCGTGCACTAAACATATTCATCTTATTCCATCCTATAGAAATCGTGCTTATCCTAAATTAATTATTTTATCTAAACTTCTCAGGTACAATTTCTGCATTGTTTTCTTCTCATATGATATCATTAATAATTTGGATGAATGCCATTTCTGCATTGTCTTCATTTAATAATTTGGATTATTCTTAATACTTAAATCTAAATCACAAATCACTCTCATATTGCTAAATTAGCTATCAGGATAGCTAAATTGCGCTAGCGGAATTCCTATTGAATTCCTATCCGCTCCAAGTAGGCAGTTATATTTAAAATAAGAGCCATTTTCTGGGCTCACTATTACCACAATTAAAATTTAGGAAAAATAACCTTTTAACATTTCAGGAATTTCCTAATATAAATTTCAGTGTTTAATAAAGGACCCATAATGTGTCACTAATATATCATAATATTATCAACTATCTGTCTCTCTCTCTCTCTCTCTCTCTCTCTCTCTCTCTCTCTCTCTCTCTCTCTCTCTCTCTCTCCCCAGCTCTCTGTCTCTATTCACATCACAGTCTTTCACCCTGTCAACTTTTTCTGTCTCTCTCTTTGTCAACTCTCTTTCTCTGCCTGTCTCTTTCAGTCCCCCACCCCTCCCTGTTTGTGCAGGGGGTGGGTGATTTGAGCTGGTTGGGGCTCTCGCTCTCTATTTCCCCACCGTGTGGTGCTTTAAGAGCATTGTGCAGTTTATTGAGGGGGCGATCCCCCTCTCTTTGCCTAGGGCGTGGTTGAGTTGGTGCTACCCCCGTTTCGCTGCGTCAGGGGAGATTTAACTGGTGGAGGATGAGCATTTGAGCTACACTCTTCTTTGTTTTGTGGCTCCACTTTAATCGGCCATCTTCTCCCTGCCATGTGCTCATCCTTTCTTCTACCCCCCACCCCCTCGCATCTCTTCTTTTGTTCTATATATATATATATATATATATATATATATATATATATATATATATATATATATATATATATATATATATATATATATATATATATATATATATATATATATATATATATATATATATATCTCTCTCTATCTCTCTCTCTATCTCTCTCTCTATCTCTCTCTATCTCTCTCTCTATCTCTCTCTCTATCTCTCTCTATCTCTCTCTCTATCTCTCTCTCTATCTCTCTCTCTATCCCTCTCTCTATCTCTCTCTATCTCTCTCTCTCTATCTCTCTCTATCTCTCTCTCTATCTCTCTCTCTATCTCTCTCTCTATCTCTCTCTCTATCTCTATCTCTCTCTCTATCTCTCTCTCTCTCTCTCTCTCTCTCTCTCTCTCTCTATATATATATATATATATATATATATATATATATATATATATATATACTTAATATGAAGATTACTTTTATTGAGCGCTCTTTTACTCATCAGGTGCTGTATTTTTGGAAGGTTTCCCTTATTTTTAACAATCTCCAAAAATCTTTTACGAGGGATTCTTTCACCCCCTAGTCTAAACCGCATCACCAGTTTTCCTTACGAACGTCACCTATGGTGACCTAGTGTACATTCGCCGCATTTCTTGTGTATTCCCTTTTTTTTTGACAAACATACTCCCCAACGATATGCAAATATTTCCCATTTATGGAACGTTTTTCTTCGACTTTTTCACGCATCACCAGTTTTCCTTACGAACGTCACCTATGGCCGAAGTGTACATTCGCCGCATTTCTTGTGTATTCCCTTTTTTTGACATACATAGTCCCCAACGATATGCAAATATTTCCCATTTATGGAACGTTTTTCTTCGATTTCTTCACGAGAGGAAAAATGGGATTTTCACCAGCCTTGTTATACTTTGATTTTAAACAGCTCTACCGTCTCTTGTGCGTGCATCCTCTTTCTGGCCGGGTTCCTTCTTCAAACGGGCCGCGATCGACCGAAAAATGCCCTCTCTTTCAAAGTAAGAGTAGCTGACGTCAGAAATTTTGGCTTTCAGTCCACCGCGGTCCGAGAAATTCAGAAATGAATTCCCAGGTTTTTCGGCACCAGAAAAAGTCGGGTATAAAACCATATACATTCAATACTTTCGGATCAGAGGAGGCACACGCTGAGTCGGCTTGATGAGATTTTCAAAGACTTCAGATGAAGGAGGGGTCAGAGTAGCCAGCGCTGGGAGATGTGTCCATCCCCCAGCCTGACCAGTTCACATCCCTACTTATCCCCAACAGTTGAGCTAGTTTTATTAACAAAGGGTCATGTGACTGAGGTACAAACTTAAGGTGGGAAGAGGTGAACAAAGAAATGGGCGTGTCTTGGTATATGACGCGCCCCTAACCGATAGGTGTCATGATATAACTTTCCAGTAGGCTCTGCAAAATACTATCCTAGTGACTATACTGAATAAAAGTATAAAGAATAGATTCTATACTCCACAGTAATGTCAATTTCATTCATTCATCTTCCATACTACACATCTTAGCAAGTTTTGCGGGGGTTGCTGGAGTCTATCCCACCAGACTTCAAGCAAAAGGCAGACAACACCAGTCAGCCGTAGGGCACAAACAACCATTTGCACTCCCAATCATACCGGCACCATTGGGAATTGAGGCCACGCCTGCCTGCAAGTCAGCCGGGTGTCCCACTGCACCCACAGAGATCTGGGATTGATTGCTCTGGGTTTGTGGAAACCTACTACAGCTTTACCTAAGGTAGTGTGGCCGAGCGGTCTAAGGCGCTGGATTAGGCTTCAGTCTCTCAAGAGGCGTGGGTTCAAATCCCACCACTGCCAATATTCTGTTTTAAAAGGAAATGCCTCTTCCCTGACATTTAAACAAAAATGTCAAAACCACTGGTGAGAGAGCAGAGTCCCGCGTTCATAAATAGGAGCCTTGTGGATTCCCATCACTGTCTTTGTTAACATCCACAAAATACATTCGTTCCGTTTTGAAGCCATCATGGATGACAGTCAATCGTTGGAAGAAATTCAGCAAACATTTTTTCAGAAAAAAAACACCAAAAGAAAATTTGGAAAAACAAACTCAAACAAACTTTTGTGTAAAATTAGAAAATTGCATAAAATAGACAAAATAAACAAAAATGGGCCGAAATAGCGTTTGTCGGGGAATATTTTAACCACTGAGTTTCTTTCTCTGCCAAAAAAGAGAAAAGCGGCTTTTTACTTGCCAGAGAAAGTACAAGCTTACTCCTTGTTGTTGCCTTCTGCTCACACTGTGAGTTTTGCCATGACTGTTACATAACTCTCTCACAAACCATTCAAAGTTATGACCGTGAACTGGCTGCGTGACAATATGTTGGTTTGGTAAGGGTACCTCCACTCCATTGAGTAGCGAATCCTTATTATTGCTCTACTTGGTCGGGTGAAGTCGCATGTGGGCCTTTGTTAAGAGTTTCATCACAATGTTATCGCGTATGAATTTGTTTCCGTGCAGAGCACATGTGTCAAAGTGGCGGCCCGGGGGGCAAATCTAGCCCACCGCATCAATTTGTGTGGCCCGGGAAAGTCAATCATGAGTGCCGACTTTCTGTTTAAGGATCAAATTCAAATGAAGAGTATAGATGTATATTACATTTCCATAATAGATAACAATTTGAAAAAACAAAGGCTCATCCAGGAGTTAGACTTGGGACCTCACGCACCTTAAGCAAGAAACATACACTAGACCAACGAGCTAGAGGTGCCCACACAATTAAACTTTTTTTCTCAGATGGCGGATGTCACATATCACCCGATAAATCAAGTGCTCGTCTGGGAGTTGAATGCAGGACCTCTCACACCCTCAGCTAGAACCATACCAATAGACCAGCGAGCCAAATGTACCCAATGAATGACAATTTTTTTCTCAGATGGCTAATGTCCCATATCACTCCACCAAAAATTGCAATTTGACAGAGCAGGAGCCCGTCTGGGAGTTGGACCTGGGGCCCATGGCAACCTTAGCAAGATTCATACCACCAGACCAATGAGCCAGGGGCTTTCCTACAATGATACTTTTTTCTCAGGTGGCAAATGTGACATATCAACCCCCATGATAGATCACAATTCGACAAAGCAAGGGCTCGTCCGGGAATTGGACCCAGGACCACTCGCACCCAAAGCGAGAATCATACCACTAGACCAACGAGCCTGGTGTGCCCATAGTCGAGAAAAAAGTGTCATTGTATGGGCATCTTCGGCTCGTTGGTCTCGTGGTATGATTCTCGCTTTAAGTGCGAGAGGTCCCGGGTCCCACTCCCAGATGACCTCTTATTTTGTTGAGATGTGATCTATGATGGGGTGATATGGGAGATTAGCCATGTTACGACTCCCCTTGATGGTAAGATATACCAGGGAGTCGCAACTACCACAGCAGAAGGGTTCAGTCAAGGATGAGAAAGACAAATACTGCAAGTAGCCTTCAGTGATAATTTATTTACAACAAAGTCCACCAAAACCTGGACTACGGGATAACACAGGGGAAGCAAAAGATATTAAAGTGGCACCCTCAAACACGGTAAAACCACCCTCCTAGACAGATGTTCAAATGAACACCCACAAAATACAGGAAATAAGGCCGAAGGGTGCCACTGTCAGAACTGATGTAATCAAAGTCTAGACAGGGGAATAAACTACGTGTATAAATGCAACAAACTATATGTATACCCCGGGGTGTCTAAACTTATTTCAAGACCCCCTATACACCCCAAAATCTTTGTCAACATAAATACTAAATATAACAAGGAGTAACGTACTCACAATATCAGGTGAAGCTGGGGCCTTCAAACTTTACTCAACACTAAACAATGTGCTTTCTAAAGAAAAAAAAATGACTCCACTGCCTCAGCATTTACAATCACAGGCAGCCCATTGAGTCAAAGTCAAGAATCAAGAATGAACTGACAAATAAAAGGGTTTAAATAAGGACAAGAAGTGAATCTTGATTGGAGATAGGATGATAGGGAAGTAGTCACAGCGGTGTTGGCCTGGGCAGGGCTTTGTCACAGGGGTGCAGCCACAGCTCCATGTACCTGCAGATGAAAAGAAACCACAGACCCTATTACACAGGGTGTGTCCAGGCTGACAGCCATAACACCTCCCCCTCAAGAGTCAACCTGTTGGCGAAATTGAACCACCAAACTGCCTCAATCCACCAATACAAGCCTGATACAACTCTCCTCCTAAACCCGAGACAGGGCATCAGCCATAACATTTTCTGAGCCTCTTATGTGATGAATACTCAAATTATAATTTTGAAAGACAAGCGCCCAGCGCATCAACCGCTGATTGTGGTTAAACATTTTATCCAGATTGTACACCTCGATTGGAGTTGAAGTAGATCCTGCATAAAAATCAAATAATTGGAGCGCTAATAGCAGAGCAAGCGTCTCCTGTTCAATTGTAGAATATCGCTTTTGACTAGCATTAAACTTCTTAGAGAAGTATGCAACGGGATGGACTAAACCATCTGGGTCCTACTGGGTCAATACCGCGCCCACACCAAGACCGCTCGCATCGACTTCAACAGAGAATGGTGAAGAAAAATCAGGAGCCCTGAGGCCTGGGGCACTGCAAAGGAGAGCCTTACAGAGCCATGCAGACTGGCGCTCAGTCGACCATAAAAATGGCACGGAGTGACTTATCAGGTCAGTCAGGGGAGCGGAGACAGACGAGAAATTTTGGCAGAAACCCCAGTGGTAACCTGTCATGCCTAAAATTATTCGTAGTTCTCGCCTGTTGGTAGGAGGTGGAAAAGCCTGGATAGCAGCCACTTTTCACTGCAAGGGACGGATCTTGCCACCACCCACCACCTTACCCGAATATGTAACCTTGGCTTTTCCAAATTCAAATTTTGCCAAGTTCAGAGTGAGAGAGGCATCAACCAATCGTTGGAAGAAAGTTTGCAGCAAATATCCCGACAAGAAATGTGTCCCTTGATCTGTCTGCACAATCCGTGGAAGACCAAAAGTAGAGAAAAACTTGATCAGGGCCTTCACTACAGATGGGGATGTAATATTTTGCAACAGAATGGCTTCGGGATAGCGCGTGGCCATACACATAACAGTCAGCAAGTATTGGTTGCCAGATTTGGTTTGTGGAAGGGGACCAACACAAGCTACTAGATTCTAGAATGTGTTCAAAGGGTTACCCCATGATGTGTATTGGACGTAAAGGAGCAGGTGGGTGCCACCAATTAGTCAATTTAGTCATCATTGCCTGGGGGCCCACTGGAGTGGGTGAGTGGGCCTCCGTCAAGACAGACACCGATAATGGCCCCATGGGGAGTACAGGGCATCCCATGGGACCCACCCATACACCATCCCCTCGTTTTACAGCACCCGCATGTGCCCACACAGTCCGTTCCTCTGGAGAGGCCGACTGCTGAGCCTGCAGAACCACACAGACAGACAAACTCTCATGCACAGTCTCGGAGTCAAGGGCAGTGGCCAATAGAACTAGATTAGAAGGATTATCTACTACGTATCCAGCGATTGACTTTGCTAACTGGTCAGCCGCATGGTTCCAAGAACCTTCTGAAAACGGTCTTGATAGATTATGTCATCGTCTGTGTCATAAAATAACGGACAATGAAAATAATCCATGGGCGAATGGTGAGGTCGGATTGAGTCAATGAATGATTTCCACGGGTAATGAACAGACAACAGTCCCCCAGTGGCCGGAGTTTCAGGCTCAAGACGTGATCAATAGACTGTTGCTACATCCGATTCTTGCTGCAAAGGACACATCAACCATTGTCCACGTTTTCGTGCTGATTGTGAACACGGAATCTTTGAGCCATTTGGTAAAGTCACTGTGAGGCCATCCGGCCCACATAGGATGGTAGCTCCAATAGATATCAACAATTCTCTTCCCATCAAGTTCACAGGCGTTCAGGGTGAATGAACATAGGAAGGGTAGAGAGTCTGTTTCAGGTGGGGGATTTCAGTTCGGAGAGGTCAGGTAATAGGCAATTGGGATTTGTTTCCGGAAAGTATAGAGGTGCAGTATTTCTGAGTCCAGACATTTAATTCAAAGTTTCCCACACCAGGAGTCGAACCTGGAACACTTGTCTGAAAACCAGGATTCCTGACCACTAGACCATAAGGGATATTTCTTAGGATCCTGATCCAGATCAAGTAGAAGTATGAAGCTTTGATGATAGACTCATTAAAATACCACATCATTAGCAACAGACATCTACTCGGTTAGAAGTGGGAAAGGCTTGTGCAAAACAGTAGTTATTTGTTTCTGGAAATTATAGTAGTTCAATAGTTCTCAATCCATCCACATAGTATGAGGTTTCCCATACCGGGAGTCGAACCCGGGTCACCTGGGTGAAAACCAGGAATCCTTACCGCTAGACCATATGGGATATACCCTGGGCTGCTGATCCAGATCAAGTAGAAGCATGCAGTTTGGATGATAGACTCATGAAAGTACATTGGGATCTCGCTACTTCGCGGTTCACCCATTGCGGCTTCAGAGCTTCGCGTTTTTTTAATGAAAAAATAAATAAATAATGAAAAATATTAAATTGAAATTAGAAATTACATTATTTTACAAAATAATAGTAATTGCATCATTTTACAAGATTTTAAGACACAATGAATGCACGTATGCGCAAAGCATCACCTGCATAAACGCAAGCTGATTGGCCAGCTGAATACTAACTGAATACTTGACTTCCCATTGGCCCATTCACTACAGCAGCTCAAGCTTCTCCCGATGCCCATTCTCAGTCCACGCTTATCTCGTGCTATACAGTACGCTTCCCGCCAAGTAAAGTGTAAAAGTTTTGTGAATCCCTTCGTGATGCCTCCCAAATGATCTTTATCCCTTGGTGCATCTAGGGAACCGAATAAAAAGCGAAATATGTTAACAATTAACGGAAAAGTGAGTTTATTGGACAGGTTGAGAGCAGGAAATAGCTACGCGAGCGTAGCCCGACAATCTGGTCGACAATGGAGGGTCTCATCTCCTCCATTGAAGAGCCCAGAAATTGATGATACATGGTAAGAGCTGTCAAATTCAGCAATCGTATTGATGACGTCATGGCTGTTTATAGGCACATCTTCAACAACCAAAAAAATAAACAACGTTCACAACTTCTGATAACCTTGTTTCTTATGCGCAAAAAATCAGCAGAAGATCATCCATCCGGACTACTATGTTAGCTAATTGTGTTAGTTAATTGTAGTTTGCTTGTTTTTGAAAGCTGAATATCGATAATTGGTAAATTGTTTGTAAGAACAGTGTTCTAGACCCTCAATTGTCATTGTAAACAGACAACATATTTTACAGTTTTTTACTATACTGTATTTGATTTGTTTGTATGCATCAACATGGCACCTGCATTCTGATGTAGAATTAAACACCTGAATGAACAGCATATAGTTTGTTGGTGCTTTTGTGCACGTGGATACGCTTTTTTAAGCATTTTTGAAGGGGCGCCGCTACCTCGCGGATTTTCAGTTTTCGCAGGTGGTCTCGGTCCCCATTAACTGCGATAACCGAGGTTCAACTGTATTAAGTTAATCCATTTTTTAACCTATGAAAATTTACGCGACAATATTAATTTAGAATGTCATAGGCAATTTCACATTTAAAATGTTTATTTTTTTCCAAATCACAACAAAACAATTTAGGAACACAGTACTTAGAAGCATAACCCCCAAGTTTTGACATCAGAGATTTAGCAGCAGAAATCTTAAATCATAAAACAAAGACAATTGCACATATGTCAAGCAATAAATATAGGCCCCTTTTCACAATCAAAATGCTAATGATGAATTTATTCTACAATACAGATTCTGACATGAATCTTATCAGACTAACTAAACAGGATAGATGATATCTATATATTTAAACAACTGCAAACATTGTGCGGCATACGTTTGTAACGTTTATAGAAAGTTTTAATTTGGGAAGATGTATAGGGGTAGTATGCTTGTGACAGCTTCCTGACATGTGGTATGATTAACTGTTTTTATAACATTGAAAATCCACAAGAACCTACATAGGTGAAAAACCTTTTTCCTGCTCAGTCTGTTGTCAAAAATTCAGTTGCCAAAAGACTTTAAAATCACACAAAAGAACCCAGATCGGTTGAACATATTTTCTTTGTCAGTTTGTATTTACAAATTCACTTGGAAGGCCAATTTAAAGCATCACAGAACAAATCCACACAGGAAAAAAAAACGTTTCCCCTGCTCAGTGTGTGGTCAAACATCCAATCACAAGAACACCTTTAAAAAACACACAACATTTCATACTGGTAAAACGAAAAATGTCTTCCTGCTCAATTTGTATAGTAACATTAGCTAATAGCTGTTATCTTGATTATGTTAATTGTGCCGCCGAACGTCTTGTATTTGTGTTTTTCATTGAAATGGAAGTTCTTAACTGAAAAATGGATGACTGTAAATTGCAGAACTCACCGTGGATGTGACAGTCCACATCCAAGACCGAGATGCTTGTGCTAGTGGTCCTCAGGAGCTCAGTCAGCAGGAGGGAATTGTCATGTGCCTCTGTATGTCTGCTTGGATTAGTCAGATTGATTAAATTTGTGTGTCAGCTTGTCAATTCACAATTGAGAGGAAACAGAGTGGAGCAGCGGAAGCGTGCTGGGCCCATAACCCAGAGGTCAATGGATCAAAACCATTCTCTGCTACTTAAAATCATTTCTTTTTACCTTTTCCTCAAAATACCTCAACTTTCAAACTCCCAGCGCTGGCTACTGCCGACCCCTCCCTCAGCTGAAGTCTTTGAAAATCTGATCAAGCCGACTCTGCGTGTGCTACCTCTGATCCGAAGTTATTGAATGTATATGGTTCTAAACCTGACACTACCAGTAATGAACGTAACAGTAAGCGATAAGAGATCAAAATCAGTGCAATTCAAACCACATGATTCAATCTGGGGTGTCGGTGTTCCACGTGACCATAAGTTGTGGTCCACCCCCCCAGAAAACCATACTGTCGCAACTTTGCCAACTTTGAGTGGGCAAAGTTCCATTGAACTGTTACATGTGTGCATTACCCAAACTGTCAAGGCCCTACTGGGTATAGCAGATGATTTAAAAGCCCGAAGGGGAATGGAGTTGCAGGATCGGATGGTCCTGGATCTGATAACAGCCAAGGATGGAGGTGCGTGTGCCATGATGGGAGAACACTGCTGCACCTTCATCGCAGATGAAACCAGTACATGACTCGTGCTATAGCTGAAATGAAAGCCTTGGCCAACACGGGTCGTGGTTCTCAATTCTGTTTAAATTTGCAACTCCCTCACTTGCGATTTTGTTACTGTTCTGTATTTTCTCTATGTGTGTAATCCCCTGTATGAAAGTCATGATTCAAAATACTATTTAGCACACGCTGGTAGCTTACAGTGACATACAGTATCACTGCATGGCAAATCATAATGGAGATTCTCCCACTCTTTCAAATTGTGACGAGTCTCGGTATGTCGAGTCTTCCGGGAAATTGTACTTGTCTTGACTTAAAAATTGTGTTCGCTCATAAAAAGGGACGCAGAGGATTTTTTCTCGAATAACACTAAAATTACCTCGAGTTTTTTGTCTCTGCCTTGACAAGTTACTTTGTTGTTTTCCAAACCCATTGATTAATAACTGCTGATGATATTTGTATTCTAGGACCTGGATAGGAGGGATATAAATTGATGTATTTAATGACAATTCTTTCAAAGTTACTATAGGGGGAAATTGTGGAGTATAGAAATTAGTCTTTATAATTTTATTCAGTATAGTCACGAGGATAGTTTTAGATAGCCTAGTGGAAATTTCCATCATAACACCTATGAGTTAGGGGGCGTCATATACCATGACACACCCATTTCTTTGTTCACCTTTTCCCGCTTAATGTTTGTACCTATGTCACATGACGTTCTGTTAATAAAACTAGCTCATCTGTTGGGGGACTCGAACTGTTCAGGCTGGTGGATGGACACATCTTCCAGCGCTGGCTACTCTGACCCCCTCCTTCAGCTGAAGTCTGGTAGATCTCATCACGACTGACTCCGTGTGTCTCCTTTGATCCGAAGTTATTGAATGTATATGGATTAAATCCCACAGTCCTACTCCCTTACGAGCCCTTGCTTTGTCCAATTGTGATCTATTATGTAGGTTGATAGGTCACATGCTTACACCTTAAAAAGAGTGTCACATCATGGAAATGCATGGCTCGTTGGTCTATTGGTATGATTTTCGCTTAGGTTGTGAGATGTCCCGGGTCCAACTCCCAGATGAGTCCATGTTTTGTCAAATTGTGAGCTATTATGGGGTTGATATGGCACATTTGCCACCCGAGAAAAAAGTGTCCTTATAAGGGCAATCCTGCCTCGTTGGTCTACTGGTATGATTCTTGCTTTGGGTGCGAGAGGTCCCGGGTCCAACTCCCTGATGAGAACTTGTCCTGTCAAATTGCGATCTAATTTGGGGGTGATATGGTACGTTAGTCACCTAAGGAAAAAAGTGTCACTGTATGGGCACCCCTGGCTTGTCTGTCGAGTGCTGGGGTGGGCAAACTTTGTGGCCCGGGTCCACATTGACTTTAGAAATTTGACAGATGGGCCGGGTCAGCGCAAGATACGGTACATATAAAAACTGCATCCGTTAACAGCACATATGAAACATAAAAAGAAAAAAAAGGACTAAAGAATTAACAAGAGAGTGGACAGAACCAAACAATATTTATTTTTAGATTTAATTTTCACAACAACAGACTGGTAAACGGAACAAACAAATTTAAATGAACTTGGATTAATATATACAGACACACTTAAACAAACGTTTAACGTAACTTTACACAAAACTGAATTCTAATTTTGTTTTAATCTTTTTTCCCTTGCCTCCAACCTTACGTTTGCTATCGATGGGATGTTTGATGTTTTTCTACGTATTCCCTTCAAAATATTCCAAAAATGATGCACACAAATGTCCTCACAATAGGATAACCCACGACCACTTGCCAACGAAAAGTATTAGAAGCTGCAACTTTTCCCCCCACAATACTGAGCATCTTTTTTCGTGTCCAAATGACCCCACAAATCTAACTATCCAAGACCTCTGGACAAGACCAAAGTTGGTCGCATAATTTTTAAAACTAGACGACTAAAAGAGAACAATTTTAACCTGTTTTTTATCACTCCGACATAGAATACAATACAGAACAAAAAGAAGCTTGGCCCCCAGAATTTAGTACCAGAGAGGCTAATCATCAATCAAACCAAAAGTATTCTTGCAGTACTAGCGATCGTTCCACTGCTCATAAAACAACATTGCCTCTGGCTCGCAACAAATACCCCCACCCCCACCGTTGTAATATATCTGGTCGCAACCGCTTTGAACGGTACCTATGACTATGAGAGAGAGTTGAGACCAGAAATATTAAAAAGAGGGAATGAGAAGTAATATAATACTCCTAGTACATTTTTAAATTATTTCACGTTTCCTGTCCATTGTCAACAGTCGCCTTTTCTTTGCAAAACTCTGCCGATCCATAGTAATATTGTTTACCTGGTATATAAATGTAGACCATTATGGGGAGTAAAGCGGGCGGGTGGGGAAATGCAAAGTCAGCCCAGTGGTCATTGAAATATTTTATACATGAAAGAGATGCAAAAAAGACATTTTTCGGAGGGGAGAGACAATGCGGAGGGGAGAGACAATGACACACACGGAGTAGGAGGAGGGGGCTGTTCCGCAGTCCTTCATGGGTTTGTGTAACGATAATGCCTTCTCCTCTGCTTTGATGAATGTCCGCCCGGGCATCTTTTTCCACAAAAGACCAGTTTCATCGCATTTGAAAACTTGCTGGGGGATGTAACTTTCCTCGGCAATAATCAAGGAAAATGTCTTGATGCGTCCTTCTGCTTAAGGATGGTCGAAATGGTTGACGTACTCCTCTCGTATTGCCTAGCGTACTCAGTAACACGTACTTCACTCATATTTTTCAATTATTTCACCTTTCGTGTCCATTGTCAACACTTTTGCTTTGCAGAACTCTGCCGATCCATAGTAATATTGTTTACCTGTAAATGTACCCAACGCGGGGGAAAAAGCTGGTGGGTGGGGAAATGCAAAGTCCGCCCAGTGGCGTAGAAATATTTTATACACGAAAGAGACGCAAAAAAGACAGTGCCATGGCCACCTGGCTTGGTCGCATCACGAAATTTAGATCGTATCTCGGGTGAATTATTCGATCAAAACTTTCATCGCGGCGAAGCCGTCGTATCACAAGGTTCGACTGTCGTTTTAGTAAGCCATGGGTCAATTTGCAGTCCAAGTTGGTTAAGTTCTAGAACATTCAGCCGAAGTAGCTCAGTTGGGAGAGCGTTAGACTGAAGATCTAAAGGTCCCTGGTTCGACCCTGGGTTTCGGCAGCATATTGGTATTTGCAGTCGAAGCTTGTGATATGACCCCTTAAAACATTTTGTCTTACGACAAAAATTCCGATCGAACAATTTGCCAGTGGCAGTAGCTCTGTCCACTCTTTTTGTTTTTCATGTTTTACAGTCCCTCTCTTTTTTTAAATTACATTTGAATATTTCTTATAACATTCCTTTTTACTTTACTTTGTACATTATACTTTTTACTTTAATGATGAGTGATGAGTATGTTCATACTTTACTTCTTTTTTTCTGTTTATGTTTCACATGTACTGTTAACGGATGCAGTTTTTTATATGTATCGTATCTTGTGCTGACCCGGCCTATCTGTCAAATTTTTAAAGTCAATGTGACAGACGTGCCAGGGGTGCCCATACGGTGACACTTTTTTCCTTAGGTGGCTAATGTGAAATATAAATGGTATTCTTATATTTAATCTTGCACCCTTTTGCACTCTGGTGTATTAAAGGTTATTAGAATATAATTTAATTTACACCTATTGGTTAAAATGTACACGACACCTTTTGTACTCCACCTCCTTCATTTGTATTAACGCCTCCCATTGTTATGACTTGTCTTATCTCTATTCAAAACACCGTTGAAATGGCTTTTTGGCGGAAAATAGCTTTGGGGAGCCTGGAGAGTTGTCACACTGTCCGGCCTCTGAATTGTTGCATCCCCGCCTCTGCAGACGCGGCCTTAACTTTCATTATATCTGCCTCAGTATGTCTTCCAATGTTCAAGTTTATTCAAGTATTGGCCAACAAGCTAGATGAGCTCTTAAACTGACACTTTTTTTTCTTCGATGGCTAATGTCCCATATCACCCACCCCATCATATATCATAATTCAATAAAACCAGGACTCGTTCGGGAGTTGGACCCAGGACCTCTCACACCCAAAGCGAGACTCATACCACTAGACCAACGAGCCAATGACAGTAATTTAACTATGGAGGGGTGCCCAACTCCGGTCCTTTAGGGCCCCTTTGCGGTCTCTTTTTCATATCTCCCTCCTCTATCACACCTGAACCAAATGGTCAACTCATCGTCCAGAAGCTTGATAACGATCCTTATTATTTGATTCAGGCGTGTTGATGGAGGGAGACATGGAAAACAAATTTGATTGCGGCCCTCGAGGGCTGGAGTTGGGCACGCTAATGTAATGTAAACGATCCCAATTATTTGATTCAGGCGTGTTGATGAAGGGAGACATGGTAAACAAATTTGATAGGGGCCCTATACTACACATCCTGATGATGGAGTCTATCCCACCAGACTTCAAGCGAAAGGCAGACAACACCAGTAAGCCGTAGGGCACAAACAACCTTTTGCACTCATAATCATACCGACACCTTTGGGAATTGAGGCCACGCCTGCCTGCAAGTCAGCCGGGTGTCCCACTGCACCCTCAGAGATCTGGGATAGATTGCTTTAGGTTTGTGGAAGACTTCCACAGCCTCATCCAAGGTAGTGTGGCCGAGCGGTCTAAGGCGCTGGATTAAGGCTCCAGTCTCTCAGGAGGCGTGGGTTCTAATCCCACCACTGCCAATATCTCCTGAGATGCTTAAGTCTCTTTTAATTGGGTGCAAATGGCTCTTCCCTAACATTTCAACTAAAATGTGAAAACCACTGGGGAGGGAGCCGAGTCCCGGGTGCATTAATAGGAGCCTCGTGGTTTCCCACCACTGTGTTTGGTAACATCCACAAAATACATTTGTTCTGTGTTGAAGCCATCGTGGATGACAGGTAATAGTTATTGTCCACTGCTCACCACCCAAGACATATGTGTCTCTTAGCTATCACCTTCTGACTAAAACTTTTGCCTGAGCAGGAAAAAGGTTTGTCAGCAACGTGGGTTGTTAAATGTATTCTTAAACACACTGTTTAATTGTCTTTAAATCAATCTTGTACATTCAGTCGACTTGATAATTTAAAAAAAAATCAACTGCAGTGCACAAAAAGCCCTTTTGTTGCACACTGAGAAAATATATAAATATAAAAAAGTGAACCCACCTTCTAGTCTGTTAAGAAATATTTTTGTTCTTCGTGGAACACTCCCACACGTAAATTCTGTTGGAGGCACCTTTGATAGTTAATAGCAGGCTAAACCTAAAGGCAGTGGCTCCTTAGCCAGTAACAGGTCAAGTAGTCACAGGGCCTATTTAGCCGGTAACCGGTCAAATAGCCTATATTGCCCCATATGGCTATTTATATGGACCATGTTGTTGGAGAAGGGCAGACATCATGAATTTGAAATAATGGCTTGGTGTACTCTGGCAGGCCCATGACGGATGAGTATAGTATGGCTTGTTTAATGGTGTGGAAAGCTTCTTCAGCAGCTGGAGTCCATTCTTTAGGATCTGACAGGTTGAGGTCTTTGTCACTCATGAGGTCCAATAGTGGCTGGGTGATTTGTGCGAAGTGAAGGATCCATCCTTGACAGTAGTTGGCTAAACCAAGGAAAGCAAAGACTTGCTTCTTGGTCTGGGGGCATCTTTGAGTGCCTTCTTCCTGTTGTCCATTAACCTTCGACCTTTTTGTGACAAGAGATGTCCCAAAAATGTGACTTTAATCTGGCAAAATTGAAGTTTAGATAACGAAGCCTTGTTCCCCGTCTTTTCCAGGTGTCGGAACATTCTAATGGACTGTTTTCGCTTTTCTTCTGCTGTTGGGCTTGCAATTAGGATGTCGTCCACATAGTTGAGGACTTGTGTGGACTCTGGATGTGGATGGTAATTTATGGATCTCTGGATCTCTGTGGAGAATATGGTTGGGCTGTCGCAGAATCCTTGTGGCAATCTGGTGGAGGTGAACTTTCTGTTGCCAAAGGTGAAGCCGACATGGTGGTGGCTTGAAGCAACTCGGTTATCATTTGTGCGCTGGCTGTCACCTGGGCCCTTTCCTTCTTGGAGCAAATGTTCTCCTTTGCGTGGCTTGCCCAATGGAGTATCTCAGCGGATGAGGCAGTCTTATAGGTGACCAAGTGTATTTTGATGAATCCAGAAATGGGAACTTGGAGTCCTTGGATAAAGCATTATTTAAACTGGACTCGGAATGGGCCATTTTCATCGTCGTCATCCATCATGCGGCTGTTGGACTTGACACAGCTTTCTAATCTGGCATAGTAATAATTTGTCGTCTCGCCCTCTTTATGCCTACATGTCCTTATTCTTTGGTAATCAGAGGGTCTCTGGAACATTGTCCATGCTCTTCCTATTAGCTTTTCTATTTCTCCGGTTAGGGCATGGGGGTCGTAGGCTAATATGTTTCCCCCTACATCACTTCCTGTCAATCTCTCTCTGACTCTGCCCAATCTATGTTTCAGTGAGTTCTTTAAGGCTTTCTCCACTTCAGCTCCATACAGGTTATAGGATGCCTCTCACTGACAGAATTTTCTGGCCTATTGTTCCGCATTTTCTTCCACATCTCCGAGTCCCTTGCATGCTTCCAGGCATCGGGCCTTGGTCCAAGGTCGGTAGACGAATAAGGTGGGTTGTTGTTGTTTTTCCCCCCACCTTGGATTCGCCGCAGCCATCATTGGGTAGGTTTGGACATTTCTTTTTTCTGTCATCATCGTTTGTAAAGCGGGCTGTGGAGCTCCTCTTCCGTTCCAATATTCTTAGGAGTTTTGAAGTCGGTAGGAGTTAGCGGATCTGGTGTGGCCTGGTGACAAAATGGTGTCGTCAGGGTGCGAGGCAGCAGTATCATAATCGGGGGGCGTTCCAATCCTACGAGGGAAGGGTAGATGGGACCTTTGGGTGGCGCCGCTGGAGGAAGAGAGTTGGGCAATCTTTCAGCAACTTGGGCATTTTTGGTTGTGTCGGTCTTTGATGAACGATGGTTTCCTCTTCCGGGCTGATTTTCATGGTGGTGATGAGACCTTGTTTTCGCTCGTTATTCTTTTTCGTATTTTTTCAATGTGCTGTAGACGTTTCACACACTGTTCTTTCCATATTTTCAACACCGACCACTGTTTCTCAACTTCATCACTTTTCTTCCTCTTCCTCTCCCTTTCCTTTAACAATTCCCTTTCTAAGCTTATCAAACCTTTCATATCCTTCATATTGGGACAGAAACCATGTTTCGTCACCAACCTTGGCAGATACAGGCAACTCCCCATACATTGCATTTGCATACATTTCACATCTTGTAACTCCCCGATTTTAATTTTGCAGTCTGACAATACACCCACCTCTTTTGTTGCTTTCTGACCCATATTAATCGTTTACTTAATAGTTTAAACAACAATTATTTTCTAAATTACCTGAAATTGATCTCAATACTTTGTGATTCACCCAATATCTGTGAATATACCAAGACCAAAAGTCCCTGACTTTGTCTTAGGAGAGTCCCTGACTCTATTAACAGACCAAGACTATAAGTCCCTGACTTATTCTTGTTTTACTTACGTTGGTCCCTGTCCAAAATCTATAATGCTCTATGTACGTTGGTCCCGGACCACAAATTATAATGTTCTACGCACGTTGGTCCCAGACCAAAAACTACTATTTTCACCGTAAGTTGGTCCCAGACCGCAAACTTTTAATACTACAGCAGTGATAATACTCATTCAAATCACACTTCACATAGACAGAAATCAAAGGGTGAACTCACGATCTTTCTCGTTCCGAACCTGCCTTATTTCGGGGACCCGTCACTAGATTACAGGAGTGGCGAGGGAAAGTCCGCCGGGTTCACCCTTTCAATGAAGGATGCTGTCGTCGTGCCCCGTCGTCGCTCCGGCAATTGTTGGCTGTTGGGTCTCAGGTTTTCGGCAACCAAATATGATAGATCTGAAAATACAACTTCAGGAGAAGATTAAGAAATAGTGAGATCAATTTAATAGGAAATAGGTTTATTATCAAACTGCAACGAGGGGAGAGAAAGGTTCAACAGTGGAGTCCTGTTCAGCGGGATGTTTTTGCAGCTCTCTATCGAATGAACAGTGGGTTCGTCTTTATATAAGAAAACAGGGCATAGTATGGTTTCTAGACAACGACCAACTCTGGGCAATGTCCGATTAATTTGTGTCAGGTCTCCATGACAACGACCAAACTTTGGGCAAAGTCTGATTAATCAGTGGCAAGGTTCCATGGCAACGACCAAATTTTGGGCGAAGTCTGGTTAATCAGTTGGGAGAGCGTTAGACTGAAGATTTAAAGGTCCCTGGTTCAATCCCGGGTTTCGGCAGTACTTTGGACATTAGTGAACCTGCCCTCAATCAGCTGGCAGTCGTTTTACAGTCAAGTTTGACTCTTGTGAGGGAAGATAGGGAATGTTGGAGAGCGTTCCATGAATCGACCTCGGCCTTTGTCAGTCCATTAGACTCTCTAAACCAGACCAATATCAGTTCATGCTCCAATTGGAATATTGTACTAGTAAGCCATGAGTCTATTCCTAGTCCAAGGTGGTTGTGACTATCAGTCGGCTGAAGTAACTCAGTTGGGAAAGTGTTGGACTGTTGAACTAACAGTACCTTGTTCAACCTTTGCAAAGCCATGGGTTTTTTTTTTTTTACATACGGTTAAAATACTAGAGTGGGGGTGTGTGTTTCAATGTGTCACGACTTTTCCGTTATTGCATTATTGGCAAACAGATAGTTAATCACAGCCACTCCAATGGCAGTCGCTCATGCTGACTGACTGGGGCGATGAATGGCGGCACTTTACCTTCCAAAACAAATTTCTATTTGTAGATGTGTGGCACGCGAATCTAATGCATAAATTACCTGGTTCCTTCTGGAATGAATATTGCTGATAAGGCAGCAAAAGGGGGTGGAGCTACCAGGAGCCGCAATGGGGATGTGTGAGGTTCATTAATTAACTCAAGGCATGTTGGTCTAGTGGTATGATTCTTGCTTAGGGTGCCATAGGTCCTGAAGCCAACCCTTGGGTGAGTCATTGCTGTGTTGTTTGGTGATCAATGGTGGGAAAAAAAGTATCTCTACATCTGGCTTGTTGTTCTGGTGGTATAATTCACATTTAGGGTGCAGTAGGTCCCGGGTCCAACTCCCGCATGACCCCTTGCTTTGATGGATTGTGATCTATGGTGGAGTCATATGGGACATTAGCCACCTGAGAAGAAAAGTGTCACTATTTGTGCACCCATCCCACATTGGTCTAATGGTATGATTCTTGCCCAGGATGCCATAGGTCCTGGGTCCAACTCCTGCACGAGACATTGCTATGTTGTTTTGTGATCTATGGTGCAGTTATATCGGACATAAGCCATCTGAGAAAAAAGTGTCATTCCATGAGCACATCTGGCTCGTTGGTCTAGTGGTATGATTCTCGCTTAGGGTGCGAGAGGTCCCGGGTCCAACTCCCGGACGAGCCCTTGCTTTTTTTCGAATTGTGATTTCTTAAGGGGGTTGACATGTCACAAAGTAACCTGAGAAAAAAAGTGTCACTGTATGGGAACCCCAGGCTCCTTGGTCTAGTGGTATGATTCTCACATAGGATGCGAGTGGTTCCGGACCCAACTTGACTGCAAAATGACTCATGGCTTACAAAGAAACAGTTTTCAAACTGACTGCCAGCGGAATTAGGCTGAGCTTGCAAAGTCCAAAGTATTGCCGAAACGAGGAGTTAAACCAGGGACCTTTAGATCTTCAGTCAAGTGCTCTCTCACCAAAGATTTATCCGCTTCAGTAGGTCAATAAAAATTAACATGAACTGTACATTGACTCTAGGGTCCCTAGTAAACTGAACTCAAATGGATTATTAGCTGATTAGATAAAGGCCAAGTGAGTGCTGAAGCCCAAGGTTAAACCAGGCAACTTTAGATCTTAGATCCAATGCTTTCCCATTGGAGCTATTTCAGGTCAGACTCACCACAAAAACACCCTGAACTGCATATTGTCTATTGGTTAATTTACACTGTAAGAGCTCAAATATTTCCTTTTTGTTGCAAGTATTTTTCAATCCTGTTTGTGTTTCATTCATTGATTTATGTCCTTGTCAGCTGATTGGAAATCAGTTCCTTTATCAGAATACATCTCTGTTACTTGTCTTCTTCTGGCAAGATATCTTCTGATTCCATTGAGACAAGCATTAGTGTCGAGGGAAGATGAAACTTCCAATGAATTAATTCATTCAACTTCCGTATTGCGCACCCTTGTTAGTTCGGGTTGCGTGGTCTTCTTAATGTATCAATATTGCAAAAATGTATACCAAAAATAATGATGGCTCACCTATTAGGGTATGTTTTGTGCATTGTCTACATTATAAAAGAAACAAGTTTTTCCAGGGTTAAAGAAACTTGGGAAATTTTATTTTTTCCATAACTCTATTTGAAATGTGAATTTTCATTGCAGGGTGCAAAATTACCCAGGTTTGCTGCTGTTAATAACTACCTGGGATGGACCCAGCAAACCCTTAACCCCCTTGAGGATAGGCAATACAGAGGATGAACAAGTGAATCCATAACACTCCGCTCATCTATTTCATAAATATGTAGGCAAATCCTACCCTTGTGGCAACCAACCCCGTTCTCCCTGAATGTAAGAAAACTACTCTCATAAGATATTGCAACAAAAATGAAAGCTTTCCCCATCTTAGTAGGATACATGATATCCATACATTTTTAGATGCAGTAGTTTTTCACGGTTAGAAAAAAAATAGCAATACGTACCCCCAAAAAATGGAAAAGGGAGAAAAGAGCATAATTTTGGTCAGCCTGCTCCACAAAGGCTAATATGTAATGTACACTATTAGCGAAACTGCAAGTTTAAATTCAACATGGTATCTTTTTTGTTAATCCCGGCACCGAATGTCTCGTACGTCGTTTTTTTGAAAATGGAATTTTATAAATGCAAAATGGATGACTGTGAAAATCAGCACTAACCGTGCAATGACGGTCCCCAGCCAAGACCGAGGTTCTTCAACTGGCGATCCTGAAAGGCTCCAGCAGAAGGTTGGAAAAGCCACGAGTCTCACTATATCTCAGGGCAGCCAACTACTCTGGAATTCCAGGAATTTCTCCGGAAATGCATCACAAACTCCGGACCACCTGCTTAAACTCGAGAAATCCTGAAGTTTTACATTTTTTGAAGCAACCATATTGGAAAAGTACCATATTTCCAATTTAAATGCCTCAAAATTGTTCTCAAAATTCATACCATCGCTATGGCTTCTGTCATTTTTATTCAACTGTACAATAAACCAGAAGAATTCGGTAACACGAGTGCTATGTGAATCATTACAAGTTCACAAGTTCCGACGAATGATTCATCTTTTGCGAGTTCGGCGTAGCAATCGATTTGGAATCGATTGCATAGAAAAAAAACTATCGCTTTAACAGTCTCGTTTTTGTTTTTTTTTTCCATAAGGGAAGTAACTATTATTAAGGCTGACTAAACCACCCGTTTTTGTTTTAAACACAAATACTATCATTTCCAGGGTTGTTCCAAATAAAGTACTTGTACACAGCACTGGTAAGTCGTAGCCATATGCCTGCTTGGGTTAAGTGCTAAATAAACGGCATTTTGGGTACGAACACGAAACCCAGAATGTCACAGAAGTTTATTGGTTCGTATTTGAAAAAATATCCCATGTTGAAGCTATCGCCAAAAAGACCGACATTTGTGCTTTGCACAACATCCAAGTGCGACTTCAGCATGGAATTACTGACGATAGAACACATGTAGAAGAACCCAAACACAAACATAAATGTATTTTCATTTTGCTGTACTTTTTCAATAGATTGCAAAAATGCAGTATTTCAATTAATGTACAAATATGTTTGATTTATATTACCGCTGCTTATTTTTTTCTCCATTTTATAACAATTTTGCCTGAATCGCATTCACTTTAGAAACACTCTGGAATCGGGGCATGTCTACTCCTGAAATGGGGTCGGCGGAGGTTGGCATCTTTGATTTATGTTGTTTTTGTTGAGCCACCCAGGCGCCTAGGGGTTACCCTCAACCGCGCTAGCGCTGCCACTGGAACGCGGATTAGTTCATCCGGGGGGTAGTCGGAGGAGGGGGCAGTCGAATATCTCGGCTGGATGAAAACGTAGCGTGCCACGTTCCTGGTTGGCAGGTCTGGGTGGTATTTTGTTGGATTCACAGGCTGCGCCAAGCGAGCCCCTCTCAGGCGACACCACGTGAACGCTTCCAACTTTGTCTCCCTTTGATATCTGTGCGATTGGTTTGATTGATTAGTTTTGAGAGTCAGCTTGTGAAACCTGGATTGAGAAGAAGCAGAGTAGTGCTAGGGAAACATGCTGGGATCAAAACCGCTACTAACATTATGTTTTTTTTTTTTGCAGAAGAAAACTACCCCACTTTCAAGGTTTACTTTGAATTTGGAATGTTGAAGTTACAGTATTATCACACTGTAGAAAGAAAACTATCTTTTATTTTTTATGAATTTGTCAAATTGTTCAAATAATGTATTCCTTTTACTCTTAGTTTTATATCTTAGCAAATAACGTTTCTATTTTTTTGTCACCTTTGAATTTGGAAAGCTGATTTTGTCATCAAAAAGACCCAAAAAGTATTTTTCACCAAAAAGAGAGCTGCGTTGGAACTACCAAAAAGATTACACGTTAAATCGGTTTCAAAACATGATTGATCTTATAGTATGACAAAAGTACATTGTACTACTTATTTATTTTGCGCAAATTAATACACTTTCACACACACCGTATTAATACTAATGTTTCTCAGATCCTAGATTCAATATATAAATAATTTTCATTAAAATGTATGTTTGAATAACACTCAATTTTTTATTGGATTTGCTAGCAAATTTAATAGACAAAAACTACAATTTTTCAAATTTCTTAGGCATGTCTTTAACTGTGAAGACATCACATTATTGATTATTTACTTTCTAATTTCCTAATTTAGGCTCTACTATATCGGATAGAATTGTGAGGTAAATAAAATCTTCAACAACACTCAATTTGCTTGTACAGTAATACCATGACACACAAATGTACCAACATATGATAAAATTTGAGGTATCAGAAAAATTCTGAGCAAATTTTTGACTTGAGATATGAGATATTTGAGATATGAGCACACCAAATGGTTACTGATTGGTGGAAAATTAGAACAATTAAGATGTTTTTCCATTGTAACATTCTGTTTTGTTTTTTTTCTCGGATGGAAACAGATCAATTTGTATTTTGTTAATTTCTATGGGAAGAATTGACTTGACATATGAGTAAATTGACATACTAGCTCGATCCCGCTGTAATGTATTACTGTATTTGAATTAAAACCCAGGATTTTCAGAATGCAAATTACAATAATACTTCGATTACAATGATCTTTCATATGGACATTGATAAAGCAAGCCAAGCCGTGATTGGCCACTGTTTATCATACCACATTTGCGTATTTTAAGTCTATCATTTCGACTAAATCTCTGGCAAGAAGCTGAACAGGAAAAGGGTCTATGACCGATGTGGGTAATTGTGTTTTTAAGATATTCCTGCCACAATATGAGATAAATGGGCTTTTCTCCTGTGTGGTTTGTTAAGTCTTCTTTTTAGGTTCCCTTATGTGAATATGTTGGAACATTAACTGTGCCTGGAAAATGTTTTTGAATTGTGCAGCTTTTTAATTGGGCTGTTATAGTGAGTCTGTGGCCACGGACGTAGCAGGAAAACATTGTTCTACAGTCTGGGTTAATAAGTATTCTTTTAAGCTTCTCCTTTGGGAAAATGTTCGACCACATCCTGAGCAGGAAGATGGTTTTTCGCCAGTGTGGGTTCTTGTGTGACCTTCTAAGTGGTACTTTAGAGAAAAGGCTTTTCAACAGTGTGGGTTCCTATGTTTTTTAAGCTTTTCTTGTGTGCGAATGTTTGACCACAAATTGAACACGAAAATGGTTTCTCACCTGTGAGGGTTCTTGCGTGGGAGTCTAAGCTTGTTTTGTGTATGAACGCTTGACCGCAAACTGAACAAGAAAATGTTTTTTCACCAGTGTGGGTTCTTAAATAGGTTTTTAAGCTTTCCTTGTGTGTGAATCGTCGACCACAAACTGAACACAAAAATGGCTTTTCACCTGTGTGTGTTCTTGTGTGGCTTTTTAAGGATTGCTGTTGAGAAAAGGCATGACCACAAATTGAGCACGAAAATGGTTTTTCACCAGTGTGGGTTCTTGCATGTGATTTTAAGCTCTTTTTGTTTGTGAACACTTGTCCGCAAACTGAACAAGAAAATGTTTTTTCACCAGTGAGGCTTCTTGTGTTTTTCTTAAATTTCCCTTTTCATTAAATGTTTTACCACAAACTGAGCATGAAAATGTTTTTTCATCAGTGTGGGTGCTTATATGGGCTTTTAAGCTCGTCATTTGTGTGAATCTTTGACCACAAACTGAACAAGAAAATGGTTTTTCACCAGTGTGTTCTCACATGACTATTTAAGTGTCCCTTCTGTGTGAATGCATGACCACAAACTGAGCAGGAAAGTGTTTTTACACCAGTGTGTTTTTTAGCATGACTATTTAAGTGTCCCTTCTGTGCGAATGCTTGACCACAAACTGAGCAAGAAAACGGTTTTTCACCAGTGTGGTTACTTGCAAGAGATTTTAAGCTTTTTTGTGTGAACACTTGACCGCAAACTGAACAAGAAAATGGTTTTTCACCAGTGTGGGTTCTTGTGTGTGCTTGTAAATCTTGCTTGTGAGAAAAGGCACTACCGCAATTTGGATACAAAAATGTTTTTTCACCAGTGTGGGTTCTTGTGTGTATTTTAAATCTTCCCCTGTGTGTAAATATTTTACCACAAACTGTACATGATAAGGATTTCTCCCCAGTGTAGATCCTCATATGTCTTTTCAAATGAGACTTTTTCCCAAAAGTTTTTCCACACTGAAAGCATTTGCAAAGTTTGTCGCCCCTGGGATTTTTCTTGATATCTTCGACGTCACCATGTTCAAAAAGCAAGTTATTGTCATCTGATAAAGGAGCAATTAAATTTTCTGCTCGCCATCCTTCTATTGAGCTGCCACTCAGAAGCTCCGCCCCTCTGTTGCTCACACCCAGATCATCTTCACTCTTGAAAGGCTAACTAGTTGACAATTTGACACAGTCCTCATTTTTGATTGGAGGTTGCTCTTCTCTTTTGCACTGTTCAGGGAACTCTGGCTCCTCCTCTATAATTTGAGGCCAAGTTGTGGCCTTTCCAGGCTCCACACCTACGCTAGCCACGCCCAGATCATCCCACTTAACGGCCTCACCAGGTGACCAGGTGACATCATCTTCCTCCTTTTGGATTGGAAGTTGCTCTTCTCTCATTTGTTGTTGAGGGAACTCTGACTCCTTTTATTTGATTTGGGGGAGCTCTTTAAAGCCAAAAAACGTTTGCCCATCATTTTCTCTGAAACCTGCAAAGACAAAAAGTTCATATGCATCAGGACATGCACTGTATTTTCACGACTATTAAGCGTGTCCTGTTTTTTGCCGCAATGTCAATAACTAGTGCTATTGCTGTATTTTAGACACACAAAGGCCGGTTCTTCTTCTTCTTCTTCTTCTTCTTCTTCTTCTTCTTCTTCTTCTTCTTCTTCTTCTTCTTCTTCTTCTTCTTCTTCTTCTTCTTCTTCTTCTTCTTCTTCTTCTTCTTCTTCTTCTTCTTCTTCTTCTTCTTCTTCCTCAATAGGTTTTACGGTTGTTGGCAGCCAACGTACTGTAGCAGTATCACCCTCTACTGTCTCAGTACCTCAAATTGCCAGGTTCTCAATTCAGATTTTATACAGAAGGGGCGATAATGTTAAATTTGGTCTCTTAATACCACAGCGTGAAGAGAGAAGCTCGAAGTCCAATTCGAATCGAGCTAGCCGTGACACTAAACGAAAAGCTACATTTTGAGGAAAAAGTTAGGCAATTTTAAGGACATTTGCCTTAAATGATACATTGGGTTTGGTCTCATTGCAAGTAACAAAAAACATATGTCGATATTTAAATATAAGGGTGTCTAAGGTTCATTTACAATTTACTGATCCCCAATCCCCCATTTGATGACATGGAAGGTAGTGTGGCTGAGCGGTCCAAGGCGCTGGATTTAGGCTCCAGTCTCTCAGGAGGCGTGGGTTCAAATCCCACCACTGCCAATAACTCATGCACTGTACATATTTATTTTGTTCCTAGTGCTTATGGCCCTTCACTAACCTGGAAGATAAAATGTGAAACTATTGGTGAGAGAGCTGAGTCCCAAACACTAATAGGAGTGTCGCGTTTGCACACCACTGTGCCACTGATGGTGCCTCAAGCGTTGCGTTAATCATAATTAAATTTTTATGAGACCCAAATGTTGTTGATGGTTTGACAAATAGAGAGCAAAGCCAATGGGAGATCTTGGAGCCAAGACATTTTGCTGCCGTACATTATTTTTGACAATTTCTCTTTCATTTGTTCAACTTTACCTTTGCTTTGTTGGTCATAAATGTGGAGTATAGAATGTATTCTTTATACTTTCTATTCAGTATAATCACTAGGATAGAATTTTGGATAGCCTAGTGGAAATTTCCATCATGACACTTATGAGTTAGGGGTGCGTCATATACCAAGACACGCCCATTTCTTTGTTCACCTCTTCCCGCCTAAAGATTGTAACTAGGTCACATGACCCTTTGTTGGGTAGTTAGGGATTCGAACTGGTCAGGCTAGGGGATGAACACATCTCCCAGCGCTGGCTACTCTGACCCCTCCTTCAGCTGAAGTCTAGTGAATGTCATCAAGCCGACTCTCCGTGTGTTTCCTCTGATCCGAAATTATTGAATGTATATGGTTTCAAACCCGACAATAAACACAACCAAATCGATGTTTAGGGCCTAAGATGCTCTCGACCATCTGTAGGGCCTTATTGTTAAAATGAGTACCATTATCTGATCGAATGAGTGCAGGAAAACCATATGTAGGGATATAATCAGTCACCAAAGACTTAAAGACTTCCGAGTCCTCCCTAGCACACGGGTATGCTTCCGGCCAATGAGAGAATGAGTCTACAATGACCAGAAGGTATCTTTTCCCATTTACTAGTTATATCATGTCTGTGAAGTTGATGGTGATCTCAGCCCCTGACCAAAGGGCTGGATGAAATTCACCAGGTCTTGGCTTAAGGGTTGGTTTGGCGTTGAAAAACATACATGTCTTACAGTCGTTGACGTGCTGCCACACAAGAGAAGACAAGTATGGGTGCCACCGATTAGTCAATTTAGTCATCATTGCCTGGGGGCCCACGTGAGCGGGTGAGTGGGCCTCCGTCAAGACAGACACCGATAATGGCCCCATGGGGAGTACAGGGCATCCCATGGGACCCACCCATACACCATCCCCTCTTTTTACAGCACCCGCATGCGCCCACACAGTCCGTTCCTCTGGAGAGGCTGACTGCTGAGCCTCCAGAACCACATCCATAGACAAACTCTCATGCACAGTCTCAGAGTGATAGGCAGTGGCCAATAGAACCAGATTAGAAGCATTATCTACTACGTATCCAGCTACTGACTTTGCTAACTAGTCAGCCGCATGATTACCTGTAGCTGTAAAAGATGAGGACTTTGAGTGGCCAGGAATATTAATAATCGCCACCTGTGACAGAAGGAACATGGCTTCACGCAAGCGTAACATGATGTCTTTGTGTGCAATAGGTTGACCTTTGGCTTTAATGTAATCATTGCGTGTCCATTCCAAAGGTCAATGATAGCAGCTGAAACTGCATACGCCGAATCACTATAAACAGTAACCGGATGACCTGCTGCGGTCTCCAAAGCCAAACAGAGTGCTCACGCCTCAGCCGCTTGGGCAGACTGATTAGTAGTCAAGACTGTCAGGAGTGGCTTGATTGCCACTCCTGGCATGATGTCATGATTATTATCAGCCGTGGCTAATTAGGTGATTAGGTTTTTTTATGCTATTTAAGCATTATGGTTTTCTGTGAATGCTGTCGGATCGTCTGATTTCATTCCCTGTGTTTCCACGTAGTCATGCCGTTCACTTGACGCCACACCATGCTGCATGTTTCTTTTCTGTTGTAGTAAGTGATCAAGCTAAGTTGTTTTTGTTATGTTTTTTCCCGATTAATCAAACAAGCAACAAGAGCAACATATCTGCCTCCCCTTTTCCATTTGCTTCGGCGACTCCGCACCTGGGTTCATGATGTCATGATTATCATCAGCCGTGGCTAATTAGGTGATCGCGACGCGATCGTAACAAAGACAGAGGATGCACAATGCACAAAGTCATTTCCCCTGCTTTCCACTATGGCAGCCCCCGCTTGGAGACATCCCGAATGGTCTCTCCAACAACAACCGTCTGTAAACATAATGCGACCGGATGGAAGCGGTTTGGTAGCAAGGTCAGCACGAATGTACCTTTGGTGATTAACTCGCATACCACATACGTGGGGGCCTAGATGGATGTTTTCTGCCATGTTAATGCCTGTGTGAACGTAATTGATGTTCGGAGCTGTTAGGATACGTAAAAGTCTAGACTGTTGAAGAGATGATAAGGTAAATCCTGACGAAGCCACATCCGCTGATACCCCATGATCAGTCAGAACGTATAGGGGATGTCCCGTCACAGTATGTGCTGTATTAAGAAGCACTTTAGCGAGCCCTGCGGCATAACAAGTACAATCTGTTTGACGGAGTTCAACACTATCCAGTGTAACGCTACAATACATCAATACCCGTCTAGTTGCTGAAACCTTCTGAAACAAAACAGCATTTACTGTGGTTCCCGAGTTAGACATCATCAAGATAAAAGGGTTTATCAAAATCAGGGTTGGCCAGGGCAGCCGCCGAGGCCAGTTCTTGGACCAGAGACACAAAGGCTTCATCCGTTTGTCCAATCAAGTCATGCTCTGAGGTTCTGAACATCTTTGTCTTTGACTAGAGCACGAAGGGTGTTTGTTTTGTCCACATAACATGGTATATAGGTCCTACTGTAGCCACAGAGGCTTAGAAATGCCAACATGTCTCTTACAGTTTGGGGTCTGGAGTGGGATGAAATGGTTTTTCGATGTTCAGGTGACATGGACAGTCCTCTCGCTGACACAATACGGCCAAGAAAAGTTAATTCTTTTCGACAACACTGAAGCTTCTTTTTGGACACTTTGAAACCTCGATCATGGAGTTTGAGTAGGACCACCCTAGTGACCTCAAGACAGATTTCAGAAGTAGTTGCCGCAATACAAAGGTCACCCACATACTGTAAAAGAACAGTGTCATTAGGTAAAGTCAGGTCTTGTAACAGATTCTTCAGACATTGATTAAAAATACCAGGTGAGTTTTTAAACAATTGTGGCAGGCGCTGATACTGCATATGGACACCGCTATAGGTGAAAGCAAAGTACTGTCTAGCTGAAGGATGTAAAGGTACACAGAAAAAAAGTGTTAGCTAAATAAATACAAGTGAACCATTGGTATACTGGACTAAACGTAGTGAACATCCTATGGGGGTCTGGTCTTGGTAGGATCGGAGTCAGCGTTGCGTCATTTACAGGTCTAAGGTTATGTGCCATACGATAACTCTGTCCGTCTGCCTTAAGTACAGGTTGCAGTGCCGTGTCCCATTGTGAATCTGAAAGCTATATCACACCTGCGTCCACTTAGAGCAGGCATGTCCAAAGTCCGGCCCGCGGGCCAAATAAGGCCCGTGGACAAATTTTTACCGGCCCACGGCCTCTATCATGAAATCAATAATACACGGCCCGCCAGCACTGTTGACCACAGTATAAAATAAATGTGTACAAAAAGCTATTTTTCACTTCACCAGAAGATGGCAGTAGCCCTGTGGCCGCACTCTGGCCGCCGTGACCCTTGCGTCATTGTTTCAGCCCAGCCCATTTCTAACATGTAAACAAAAAAAGGAAAGTTGACCGGGAGGGCCGCCGCATCCAGGAGAAGTGGAAATTTGAGTATTTTTTCACTGAAATACGAAACAACTGTGTCTGCCTAATTTGCCATAGACTGTGGCTGTTTTCAAGGAATTCAACATTAAGAGGCACTACCAGACGAAACATGCTAGCTACGACAAGCTAACTGGGAACGAACGCGATGAAAAAGTGAAGCAAGCTGTTTTAACGGCACAGCAAAGCTTTTTCACAAGAGCCCGTGAGTCAAATGAAAATGCCACAAAGGCAAGCTACGAAGTGGCAACGCTAATTGCAAAGCACTGCAAACCTTTCAGTGACGGTGAATTTATTAAAGACTGTGTAATGAAAATGGTTGAGAAAATTTCTCCCGCGAAGAAGCAAGAGTTTGCCAATATTTGCCTGGCTCGTAATACTGTGGCACGGAGAATTGAAGACGTTTCATTAGATATTAAGAGACAGTTAGAGGCAAAAGGAACTGAGTTTGACTTTTTCTCGTTAGCGTGCGATGAAGACCTGGACTACATACTGCAGTCAAGATCCCAGTATCACCCTTCACATTAGTGCAGGCAAGATATTTGTTAAGTCCTCTGAGTTGAATAAATTCTTAAATCTCAGTTAATTATTTTTTTTGTGATGGTCAAAATCACAGTTTGAATATGCAGTGATCATTGTTTTGTTTTCAGCACTGTTCCTACAGTGAGCATATAATAGTGAATATGTGATGTTTCACATGAACTTAGATATCCTTGATAGTTTTCTTAATTTTTTGTGGTTTGTGATTTCGGTAAAAACCTAAATGTAAAAGAAAAGTATGCCATTTGTAATTAAAAAAAATCCCAAAAAGTTAATTTGCATTTAATGTTAATGGTTCAAAGAATGTCAGGCTAAAAGTCGGCCCGCACACATTTTCACCTTACCAAATCTGGCCCTCTTTGCAAAAAGTTTTGACACCCCTGGTCTAGTGGGATGAGTTCGCTTATGGTGCAATAGGTTTTGGGTCCAACTCCCGCATGAGCCCTTACTTTGCTAAAATTGTGATCTATGGTGGGGTATTATGGGACATTAGCCACCTGAGATAAAAAAGGGTGACTAATTGGGCACCCAAGGAATGTTGGTCTAGTTCAGTGCTTCTCAATTATTTTCTGTTAGGCCCCCCCTAGCAAGAAGAAAACTATTCGCCCCCCCCCCCACTTCCCACCCATCGTGACTATAAATAAATTCATTTTATAAAATTGTTATAAGTACAACATTTTATCCTTATTAACTAGCTTCGTCGAATTGTGATCTGGGGGTTGATATGTCACATACTTCACCTGAGAAAAAATATGTCATTGTAAAGGCACCCCTGCAATGTTGGTCTAGTGCTGTGATTCTTACTTAATGTGTGGGGGGTCGCGGATGTAACTTCTGGATGAGCACTCGCTTTGTCAAATTGTGATATATGACGGTGTGATGTGAGAGATCAGCCATCTTAGAAAAAAGTGTAATTGTTTGGGCGCCTTTGGTTTTGTGGTATGATTCTCACTTTGGAGGCGAGAGGTCCTGGGTCCAACTAATATCTGTCACATATTTCACCTGTGGAAAAAAGTGTCACTTTGTGAGCACTTCTGGTTAGTTAGTCGCGCTGATTCGCGCTTAGGGTGTGAGACGTTTCGGGTCCAACTCCCGGACGAGCCCACGCTTTGTCGAAATGTGATCTATTATGGGGGTTGATATGTCACACACTTCACCTGAGAAAATAGTGAGATCTAAGAGCACATTTGGCCTGTTGTTCTAGTAGTTTAATTCTCACTATTAGTGTAAGAGGTCCCGGGTCCAACTCCCTGATGAGCTATTATTTTGTCAATTTGTGATCTATCATGGGGATGATATGGCACATTTACCAACTGAGTAAAAAAAGTGTCATGTTATGGGAACTCCTGGCTCATTGGTGTAGTGGTGTGATTCTCGCTCAGGGTAAGAGAGGTCCCGGAAGCAAAATCCGGACGAGACCAAATTTTGTCGAATTGTGATCTATGGTGGGGTAATATGGGCCATAAGCCACCTGAGGAAAAAAAGTGTCATTCTAAGAGGACTCGTTGGTCCAGTGTTATGGTTCTCGCTTGGGTTGTGAGAGGTTCCAGGTCAAACTCCTGGACAAGCTCTGGTTTTGTCGAATTATGATCTATGAAGGGGTCACATTAGCCACTTAAGGAAAAAAAAGTGTAATTGTATGGGCACCCCTGGCTCGTCTGTCTAGTGCAGGGGTGGGCAAACTTTTCGGCCCGAGAGCCGCATTGACTTTAAAAATCTGACAGATGAGCCGGGTCAGCACAAGATACGGTACATATAAAAAAAACGCATCCGTTAACAGGACATATGAAACATAAACAGAAAAAAAGACCATTAACGCATTAATGTGTGTATTAAAGTAAGTAAGTAAAGTTGGCAGGCAATAGCTGCCAATTATTGTGAGTATTGCTTTAGAAATGGGAGAAATATTACCAAATTTCAATCCTCATCATGGATTGACCTTGCCTTTAGTCTACATTAAAGTCATATCCCTGTGTTTTGCTGACTCAAAGACAAATCAGAGCAATATGTTGGGTTTATTCTGTATTACTATGATACACATACGTGTAGTAATTCATTTCTTTGTTAAATAATTCTTCTTATTATTCCTAAAGTGCTCGAGGTCATATAAAATCTTCAAGTCCTCTCTCACGTGGACTTCTTATCCTAGGATTGTTTATACAGCAACTCACCCAATCTGGGGCTTCGAGATCGATTGTTTTCTTTTGCAACGGAGCCAGGGTCACTGCCCTATAACAAAGATGTTGTTTCCGCCATTTCCAGCATAGTGGAAATACATCGTGACGCACTTCGGTCTTTCTTTATGGAATTGTTATATGATTGTCAGGTCAAATGAAGGTGTGATTGTTTTTAATCCAAATGTTGTTGGTTTTAGTGTCCTGTTTTGTTATTGGTAGAATACCTTGATTGATATTATAGTTACAGATGTTGTTTTTGCTTATGCATTATGAAATAATCAACAACCTTGTAAATTGTTTTGATTCATGGCAATAAGAGTCGTACGAAAATGTCTATTCGAGGAGATGCTTCGGAGTGAAGGGGAAATCCTTGTTGCTTGATGTACCTCCCTTTAAGGTTCTTATCTGTGATCCAATCTATTTATTTAAATGTCAATAATTGAATAAGATGTCTGCCTGCAGTTATTGATAATTACAAAGAAGGGTAATTATTAATGAACCTATCACAATATTAATATAATGCTGAGATAGTGGACTGTTATTTGATACAAGTTGTGAAAATATAAAAGGAGGTTAAGGGTTTACTATAGAATTAAATAATATATACTGTCACATCGGCTTAATAGCTATATGGGGCCATATAGGCTATTTGGCCGGTCACTAGCTAAATAGCCCCCGGGACTATTTGACCGGTTACCGGCAACGGAGCGACTGCCATTGCAAATGATTTTATTCTCTCAATTTGACCCAAGAAGGTTATAAGTTTGATTTCAAGACACATACAGATGCACCTTATTTAAAGGAAATGAAAGAATACACAAGATAGTAAGAAATACTTCTCTATAGTTTCCATCCTAAAAAATAAAAATAAAAAATCATCTGCTGGCAGTGGTGGGATTTGAACCCACGCCTCCTAAGAGACTGGAGCCTTAATCCAGCGCCTTGGACCGCTCGGCCACACTACCTTAGGTAAATATGTAGAAGGTTTCCACAAACCTACAGCAATCAATCCCAGATCTCTGAGGGTGCAGTGGGACACCCGGCTGACTTGCAGGCAGGCGTGGCCTCAATTCCCAATGGTGCCGGGATGATTGGGAGTGCAAATGGTTGTTTGTGCCCTACGGTTGACTGGTGTTGTCTGCCTTTTGCTTGAAGTCTGGTGGGATACACTCCAGCAACCCCCGCAAAACTTGCTAGGATGTGTAGTATGGAAGATGAATGAATTAAATTGACATTACTGTGGAGTATAGAATGTATTCTTTATACTTTTATTCAGTATAGTCACTAGGATAGTATTTTGCAGAGCCTAGTGGAAAGTTCCATCATGACACCTATGGGTTAGGGCCGCGTCATATACAAGGACACGCCCATTTCTTTGTTCACCTCTTCCCACCTTAAGTTTGTACCTAGGTCACATGACCCTTTGTTAATAAAACAAGCTCAACTGTTGGGGGTAAGTAGGGATTTTAACTGGTCAGGCTGGGGGAAGGACACATCTCCCATTGCTGGGTACTCTGACCCCTCCTTCATCTGAAGTCTTTGAAAATCTCATCAAGTCGACTGCGTGTGCCTCCTCTGATCCGAAAGTATTGAATGTATATGGTTTTATACCCGACTTTTTCTGGTGCCGAAAAACCTGGGAATTCATTTCTGAATTTCTCGGACCGCGGTGGACTTAAAGCCAAGATTTCTGACGTCAGCTACTCTTACTTTGAAAGAGAGGGCATTTTTCGGTCGATCGCGGCCCGTTTGAAGAAGGAACCCGGCCGGAAAGAGGATGCACGCACAAGAGAAGGTAGGGCTGTTTAAAATCAATGTATAACAAGGCTGGTGAAAATCCCATTTTTCCTCTCGTGAAAAAGTCGAAAAACAAACGTTCCATAAATGGGAAATATTTGCATATCGTTGGGGAGTATGTATGTCAAAAAAGGGAATACACAAGAAATGCGGCGAATGTACACTTCGGCCATAGGTGACGTTCGTAAGGAAAACTGGTGACGCGGTTTAGACTAGGGGGTAAAAGAATCCCTCGTAAAGGATTTTTGGAGATTGTTAAAAATAAGGGAAACCTTCCAAAAAATACAGCACCTGATGAGTAAAAGAGTGGTCAATAAAGGTAATCTTCATATGAGCCGCAAAACAAAAAAAGAGCGTAGCTCAAATGCTCATCCTCCACCAGTTCAAACTCCGCCGACGCAGCGAAACGGGGGTAACGCCAACTCAACCACGCCCGACGCAAAGAGAGGGGGGTCGCCCCCTCAATAAACTGCACAATGCTCTTAAAGCACTACAAGGTGGGGCCATAGAGAGCGAGAGCCCCTACCCAAGGCCCTCACCCCCTGCACAAACAGGGAGGGGTGGGGGACTGAAAGAGACAGGCAGAGAAAAAGAGTTGACAAAGAGAGAGACAGAGAAAGTTGACAGAGAGAAAAACTGTGATGTGGATAGAGACAGAGAGCTGGAGAGAGAGAGAGATAGTTGATAATATGATATATTAGTGACAAATTATGGGTCCTTTGTTAAACACTGAAATTTATATTAGGTAATTCCTGAAATGTTAAAAGGTTATTTTTCCTAAATTTTAATTGTGGTAGT
The DNA here is from genome assembly GCF_051989575.1 of Stigmatopora nigra. NCBI lineage: Eukaryota > Metazoa > Chordata > Actinopteri > Syngnathiformes > Syngnathidae > Stigmatopora > Stigmatopora nigra. The sequence continues at coordinate 4,361,317 of NC_135527.1, read as the reverse complement.
AGTGAGCCCAGAAAATGGCTCTTATTTTAAATATAACTGCCTACTTGGAGCGGATAGGAATTCAATAGGAATTCCGCTAGCGCAATTTAGCTATCCTCATAGCTAATTTAGCAATATGAGAGTGATTTGTGATTTAGATTTAAGTATTAAGAATCATCCAAATTATTAAATGAAGACAATGCAGAAATGGCATTCATCCAAATTATTAATGATATCAAACGAGAAGAAAACAATGCAGAAATGGCATTGATCCAAATTATTAGGTAAATTGTACCTGACAAGTTTAGATAAAATAATTAATTTAGGATAAGCACGATTTCTATAGGATGGAATCAGATGAATATGTTTAGTGCACGAAACATGATTCATTGTTTTTTTTCAAGACTAGATGAAATATGCTTTAGCATGAGTCATATTAATGACTATTAAAATATCACGGATTGCATTAGCATCAAATAATTGATGGCAACCAAATGCATTTAACGTAGTTCGTTTGGGAATGATTAGTGCTGATAGGACAGCAAAAGGTGGTTAGCTGCCAAGAAGCCCCAGACTGGGGATGGCGCTCTCCACTAGTGACAAAAATTGCAGACCACTGATGTCTGATTATGAATGAGTGTGAGCGTGAATGGTTGTTTGTCTTTTTGTGTTTTTGTGTTTTTGATTGGCCATCCACCAAGATATAATCAATCCGTTAGATATTAAGGTGGAAAAGGATTAAGCAAATTGGAATTGATTTCTGAAACTGCCAATAAGCCCCAATCAGGGATGGCAGCGAAAGATTTGGAAATTTGAAGTCGATTTCTGAAATTACCAATAAGCCCTTTTCAGGGATGGCAACAACAAATTATGGAAACATATTTTGTCAAATGACATTTTTAATGAAAAAAGCAGTACTCAAAATGTCAAACTTGAAGTGGAGGAATAAATCTGCTATGCAGAATTTGGGAGCACTGAGAAAAACAAAAAACTAAGACAGTGCTCAATATGAAATTCCAAATTACCATTGATTTATAGTGATAATGGCATCCAAATTGTGTTAACAGATTAATTGACTGAATTGACAAAAGGTTCCATATTTCATTATGAAATCTTTGCGCCTACATAACGAGGTCATCCGGACGACAAAATATGGAAAGCCTATTTAGTAGAGCATACCAAATGCCATTATTCACTACACGGTTGGAGCTGGATGATTCAACTAATCTGGCTATCTGCGTAAAAGAAAAACTTTAAAGAAATGCATTGAATTTGGGTTAGCAACAGGAAACATGGAGAAGACGCACAAGCAACACAAAATGAGAACGTCCGTACAAGTGTTGCTGACCAAACAGCAGACATGAAAATAGCTAAAAAGGAGGATGCAGATCCACCTTTGCACTGTAAGGAGGTTCTCTCCGTTGAAACGTTTGAGGAGACAGGTAAGATAAACGTATTGACGTGATCAAACGTAATGGAAAGCATCCAATATTGATTGGAAAGATTATTGCTCGAGGAGCAATGCCATAAACCATAAGGAACATTTTATATTAGTTTTATTGTCTCCATAAAAAGTGAAAGCGTTTCAATTGAGAACAAACCTTCTTACAGATTTCTAAAATAAACAATTAGAGCGAAAAGAGAAACTACAATGGATAGATATGTACCTAAATTTTAATTTTATGTCTGACTATTGGAAAATGTTGATCAAGAAAGACCCTATGCACCCTTAGCAAGATTCATACCACTTGAACAACAGCCAGATGGGCTCTTAAATCATACTTTTTCTCTCATGTGAAGTATGTGACATATCAACCCCCATAATAGATCGCAATTCGACAAAGCAAGGGCTCGTCCGGGAGTTGGACCCGATACCTCTCACACCCTAAGCGAGAATCATACCACCAGACCAACGAGCCAGATGTGCTCATTGAACAACACTTTTTTTCTAAGATGGCTAATGTCCTGTATCACCCCACCATAGATCACTATTTGACAAACAGAAAGCTTGTCCAGGAGATGGACCCGGGTCCTATGGCACCCTAAGCAAGAATCATACCACTAGACCAACATGCCTTGGGTGCCCAATTGGTGACACTTTTTATCTCAGGTGGCTAATGTCCCATTATAGCCCACCATAGATCACAATTTCGACAAAGCAAGGGCTCATGCAGGAGTTGGACCCCAAACTTATTGCACCAAGTCAATGATGACGACAATGCCTATGTCTGATTTTCATTTCTTCTTAAGCGAGAATCATACAACTAGACCAATATGCCAGGGGTGCCTGTGCAGTGACATATTTTTTCTCAGGTGAAGTATGTGACATATCAACCCCCATAATAAATCACAATTCGACAATGCGAGGGGTCCGGGAGTTGGACACGGGACCTCTCGCACTGTTGGGTTAATTTTGTAATACTATTATATATATGTGTGCATTTAATATTTTTTTTATGGAAACTGCTTCAATTTTTCTGAGAACTCGGGATCGTAACAAGCCACCGAGTCCTCGTTAAGAAGATGCTTATGCAGCCTGAATTCTTTCCTAGCAACCTTTGTGCTTACTTGCATATTGCCGTAAATTGTGACGCTCTTTTCGCTTCTTTATGGAGATGTTTTGTCGAATGAAGGCTTGTTTGTTTAAATTCCAATGGAGTTTGTTTTGAGTTCCCCTTAATTGTTATTATTGAATACCTGATATGCTATGATTGTTATCGGAGAATCGTTCCTTACCCCCTTATCTAAGCTTGTTAATACCAATCGTTATCACTGTAACATTTAGGTGTATTAACCCCATAATTGCAATGCTGTATTTTTTAAGATAAAGTTTTCTTATATATAGAAAGAATAGAAAGCAACATCATTTGGTTGTATCAATTGATCAATGCTTATCTAATCTGTAAAGCTAAATGCTTTAAATTGACCTTCCAAGTGAATGTTTAACTACAAACTGACAAAGAAAATATGTTTAACCTGTCTGGCTTATTTTGTGTGATTTTAAGGTCTTTTGGCAACTGATTTTTTTATTACAGACTGAGCAGGATATAGGTTTTTCACCTGTGTGGGTTCTTGTGGATTTTCGATATTAAAAAAACATAGTTAATCATACCATATGTCAGAAAGCTGTCACAAGCATACTACCCATGTGCATCTTCTCAAATTAAAACTTTCTATAAACTTTCTATAAACATTTATAAACGTATGCCGCACAATGTTTGCAGTTGTTTAAATATATAGGTATCATCTAACCTTTTTAATGAGTCTCATAAGATTTGTCAGAAACTGTGTTGTAAAATAAGTTCAATATTAACATTTCGATATTAAAAAGGGGCCTATTGCTTGACATATGTGCAATTGTCTTTGTTATATGATTCAAGATTTCTGCTGCTAAATCACTGACGCCAAAAATTTGGGGTTATGCTTCAAAATAGTGTTACTAAATTGCTTTGTATGATTTGGAAAAAAAAATACATTTTCAATGTGAAATTCTCTATCACTGTCAAATTTTATATTGTCATGTATATTTTCTCATAGGTTAGAAAAAAAGTATTAACTTAATATTAATGTTACTATTTTTAAACATTAAAAATTGGCAATCTTCTTGAGGATTAGCATTAGTGTCTCTCATGACACCAAAATGACAGTAATTTAACTATGGAGGGGTGCCCAAATCCGGTCCTTGAGGGCCCCTTTGCGGTCTCTTTTTCATATCTCCCTCCTCTACCACACCTGAACCAAATGGTCAACTCATCAGGCAGCTGTCCAGAAACTTGATAACGATCCCAATTATTTGATTCAGGCATGTTGAGTTGTTGTTGTTGTTGTTGAGTCACTACGAGCGCCTGAGGATTACCCTCAGACAGCGCTAGAGCTGCCACTGGAACGCGGATTAGTTCATCCGGGGGGGTAGTCGGAGGTGAGGGGCAGTCAAATATCTCCGGCTGGATGAAAAACGTAGGGTGCCACGTTCCTTGTTGGCAGCTCTGAGTGGTATTTGTTGGAATTCGCAGGCCGCGGCGAGCGGCCTCTCAGGAGACACCACGTGAAGGTTTCCAACTTTGTCTCCCAGGCATGTTGATGGAGGGAGACTTGGAAAACAAATTTGATAGTGACCCTTGAGGGCTGGAGTTGGGCATGTTAATGTAATGTAGTAAGGTAGTGTGGCCGAGCGGTCTAAGGCGCTGGGTTGAGGCTCCAGTCTCTCAGGAGGTGTGGGTTCAAATCCCACCATTGCCACTATCTTCTGATCAAAGTGTCTCTACATCTGGCTTGTTGGTCTAGTGGTATAATTCACGCTTAGGGTGCAATGGGTCCTGGGTCCAATTCCCGCATGAGCCCTTGCTTTGATGAATTGTGTTCTACAGTGGAGTGATATGATACATTAGCCGCCTGAGAAGAAAAGTGTCACTGTTTGTACACCCATACCACGTTGGTCTAGTGGTATGATTCTTGCCCAATATGCCATAGGTCCTGGGTCCAACTCCTGCATGAGACCTTGGTCTGTTGTTTCGTGATCTATGGTGGAGTGACATCGGACATAAGCCATCTGAGAAAAAAGTGTCAGTTCCATGAGCACATCTGGCTCGTTGGTCTAGTGGTATGATTCTCGCTTAGGGTGCGAGAGGTCCCGGGTCCAACTCCCGGATGAGCCCTTCCTTTTTTTCGAATTGTGATCTCTTATGGGGGTTGATATGTCACAAAGTAACCTTGAAAAAAAGTGTCACTGTATGGGAACCCCAGGCTCCTTGGTCTAGTGGTATGATTCTCACATGGGATGCGAGCGGTTCCGGACCCAACTTGACTGCAAAACGACTCATGGCTTACAAAGAAACAGTTTTCAAACTGACTGCCAGCGGAATTAGGCTGAGCTTGCAAGTCCAAAGTATTGCCGAAACGAGGAGTTAAACCAGGGACCTTTAGATCTTCAGTCTAATGCTCTCCCAACTGAGCTACTTCGGCTGATTGAAAATTGAAAACCAAAAACAACTTGAACTGTAAGTTGACTCATGGCCTACTAGTATAATATTCCAATTGGAGCATTTAGTGATATTGGTCTGGTTTAGACAGTCCAATTGACTGACGAAGCCCAAAGTAAATTTAGGGAACGCTCTCCAACATTCCCTATCCGAGCCAATTCGGGTCATGTTAATGACAAGAGTCAAACTTGACTGCAAAACGACTCATGGCTAACAAGGAAACGGTTTTTAAACTGACTGCCAGCTGTTTTAGGGTGGGTTTGCAAAATCCAATATGCTGCCGAAACCCGGGGTTGAAGCAGGGAACTTTAGATCTCCAGTCTAAATGGTTTTGGTTGAGTTTACAAAGTCCAATGAACTGCCAAAGATTGGGGTTTATTCTGTAGATCGGGGGTGGCAAAGTCCAGTCTTCAAGAGCCCCTATCCAGTCTGTTTACCAAATCTCCTCCACAAACACACCCGGATCAAATGATCATCTCATCAGCAAGATATCCAGAAGCCTAATAGACTGATTATTTGATGCAGGTCTTTTGGTGGAGGGAGTTATGAAAAATAGACCGGATAAGAGCTCTCGAGAACCGGACTTGGCTTACTTTGACTCACGTAGGTGAACAAAAATCAACCTAGACTGCATATTTACACACTGATTACAAGTCAATTGATCACAAATTGAATTGTAGCTGATTTTGGTTGGTTTGATAGAGTCCAACAGACTGCCAAAGCCTAAGGTTGAACAAGGGACCTTTAGATCTTCAGTCAAATGCTCTCTCCCCAAAGATTTATCCGCTTCAGTAGGTCAATAAAAATTAACATGAACTGTATACTGACTCTAGGGTCCCTAGTAAATAGAACTCAAATAGATTATTAGCTGATTAGATACAGTCCTAGGGAGTGCTGAAGCCCAAGACTAAACCAGGCAACTTTAGATATTAGGTCCAATGCTTTCCCATACGAGCTATTTTAGCTCAGACTTACCACAAAAACACTCTGAATTGCACATTGTCTATTGGTTAATTTATACTGTAAGAGCTCAAATACTTCCTTTTTGTTGCAAGTATTTTTCAATCCTGTTTGTGTTTCATTTATTGATTTATGTCCTTGTCAGCTGATTGGAAATCCGTTCCTTTATCAGAATACATCTCTGTTACTTGTCTTCTTCTGGACAAGATATCTTCTGATTCCATTGAGCCAAGCATTAGTGCTGAGGGAAGATGAAACTTTCAATAAATTAATTCATTCAACTTCCGTGTTGCGCATCCTTGTATCAATATTGCAAAAATGTAAACCAAAAATAATGATGGCTTACCTATTAGGGTATGTTTTGTCCATTGTCTACATTATAAAAGAAACAAGTTTTTCCAGGGTTAAAGAAACTGTTGGGAAATGTTATTTTTTCCATGACTCTATTTGAAATGTGAATTTTCATTGCAGGGTGCAAAATTACCCAGGTTTGCTGCTGTTAATAACTACCTGGGATAGACCCAGCAAACCCTTAACCCCCTTGAGGATAGGCAATACAGAGGATGAACAAGTGAATCCATAACACCCCGCTCATCTATTTCATAAATATGTAGGCAAATCCTACCCTTGTGGCAACCAACCCCGTTCTCCCAGAATGTAAAAAAAATCTACTCTCATAAGATATTGCAACAAAAATGAAAACTTTCCCCATCTTAGTGGGATACATGATATCCATACATTTTTAGATGCAGTAGTTTTTCGCGGCTAGAAAAAAAACTAGAAATACGTACCCCCAAAAAATGGAAAAGGGCGAAAAAAGCACAATTTTGGTCAGCCTGCTCCACAAAGGCTAATATGTAATGTAAACTATTAGCGAAACTGCAAGTTTAAATTCAACATGGTATCTTTTTTGTTAATCCCGGCACCGAATGTCTCGTACGTCGTTTTTATTAAAATGGAATTTTATGAATGCAAAATGGATGACTGTGAATATCAGCACTAACCGTGCCATGACGGTCCCCAGCCGAGACCGAGGTCCTTCAACTGGCGATCCTGAAAGGCTCCAGCAGAAGGTTGGAAAAGCCACAAGTCTCACTATATCTCAGGGCAGCCAACTACTCTGAAATTCCATGAATTTCTCCGGAAATGCATCACAAACTCCGGACCACCTGCTTAAACTCGATAAATCCTGAAGTTTTAATTTTTTTCAAGCAACCATTTTGGAATAGTAGCATATTTCCAATTTACATGCCTCAAAATTGTTCTCAAAATTCACACCATCGTTATGGCTTCTGTCATTTTTATTCAACTGTACAATAAACCAGAAGAATTCGGTAACACGAGTGCTATGTGAATCATTACAAGTTCACAAGTTCCGACGAATGATTCATCTTTTGCGAGTTCGGCGTAGCAATCGATTTGGAATCGATTGCATAGAAAAAAAACTATCGCTTTAACAGTCTCGTTTTTGTTTTTTTTTTCCATAAGGGAAGTAACTATTATTAAGGCTGACTAAACCACCCGTTTTTGTTTTAAACACAAATACTATCATTTCCAGGGTTGTTCCAAATAAAGTACTTGTACACAGCACTGGTAAGTCGTAGCCATATGCCTGCTTGGGTTAAGTGCTAAATAAACGGCATTTTGGGTACGAACACGAAACCCAGAATGTCACAGAAGTTTATTGGTTCGTATTTGAAAAAATATCCCATGTTGAAGCTATCGCCAAAAAGACCGACATTTGTGCTTTGCACAACATCCAAGTGCGACTTCAGCATGGAATTACTGACGATAGAACACATGTAGAAGAACCCAAACACAAACATAAATGTATTTTCATTTTGCTGTACTTTTTCAATAGATTGCAAAAATGCAGTATTTCAATTAATGTACAAAAATGTTTGATTTATATTTCCGATGCTTATTTTTTTCTCCATTTTATAACAATTTTGCCTGAATCGCATTCACTTTAGAAACACTCTGGAATCGGGGCATGTCTACTCCTGAAATGGGGTCGGCGGAGGTTGGCACCTTTGATTTATGTTGTTTTTGTTGAGCCACCCAGGCGCCTAGGGGTTACCCTCAACCGCGCTAGCGCTGCCACTGGAACGCGGATTAGTTCATCCGGGGGGTAGTCGGAGGAGGGGGCAGTCGAATATCTCGGCTGGATGAAAACGTAGCGTGCCACGTTCCTGGTTGGCAGGTCTGGGTGGTATTTTGTTGGATTCACAGGCTGCGCCAAGCGAGCCCCTCTCAGGCGACACCACGTGAACGCTTCCAACTTTGTCTCCCTTTGATATCTGTGCGATTGGTTTGATTGATTAGTTTTAAGAGTCAGCTTGTGGAACCTGGAGTGAGAAGAAGCAGAGTAGTGCACGGGAAACATGCTGTGATCATAACCCAGAGGTCATTGAATCAAAACCATGCTCCGCTACGAACAGTATTTTTATTTTTTTTGCAGAAGAAAACTACCCCACTTTCAAGGTTTACTTTGAATTTGGAATGTTGAAGTTACAGTATCATCACATTGTAGAAACAAAACTATCTTTTATTTTTTATGAATTTGTCAAATTGTTCAAATTAATGTATTCCTTTTACTCTTAGTTTTATATCTTAGCAAATAACGTTTCTATTTTTTTGTCTTTTGAATTTGGAAAGCTGATTTTGTCATCAAAAAGACACAAACATTATTTTTCACCAAAAAAAGAGCTGTGTTGGAACCACCAAAAATATTACACGTTAAATCGGTTTAAAAACATGATTGATATCTTAAGGTTTGAGCAAATTAATAGTCTTTCACACACACCATATTTCTACTAATGTTTCTCAGATCCTAGATTCAATATATAAATAATTTTCATTAAAATGTATGTTTGAATAACACTCAATTTTTTATTGGATTTGCTAGCAAATTTAATAGACAAAAAATACATTTTTTCAAATTTCTTAGGCATGTCTTTAACTGTGAAGACATATTTTCCATGTTATTTACATCACATTATTGATTGTTTACTTTCTAATATCCTAATTTAGGCTCTACTATATCGAATAGAATTGTGAAGTAAATAAAATCTTCAACAACACTCAATTTGCTTATACAGTAATACCATGACACACAAGTGTACCAACATATGATAAAATTTGAGGTATGAGAAAAATTCTGAGCAATTTTTGACTTGAGATATGAGATATTTGAGATATGAGCACACCAAATGTTTCCTGATCGGTGGAAAATTAGAACAATTAAGATGTTTTTCCATTGTAACATTCTGTTTTGTTTTTTTTCTCGGATGGAAACGGATCAATTTGTATTTTGTTAATTTCTATGGGAAGAATTGACTTGACATATGAGTAAATTGACATACTAGCTCGATCCCACTGTAAATTCATAGCTTAATGTATTACTGTATTTGAATTAAAACACAAGATTTTCAGAATGCAAATTACAATAATACTTCGATTACAATGATCTTTCATATGGACATTGATAAAGCAAGCCAAGTCGTGATTGGCCACTGTTTATCACACCACATTTGCGTATTTTAAGTCTATCATTTCGACTAAATCTCTGGCAAGAAGCTGAACAGGAAAAGGGTCTATGACCGATGTGCCTAATTGTGTTTTTAAGATATTCCTGCCACAAATTGAGCAAAAACGGGCTTTTCTCCTGTGTGGTTTGTTAAGTCTTCTTTTTAGGTTCCCTTATGTGAATATGTTGGAACATTAACTGCGCCTGGAAAATGTTTTGAATTGCGTAGCTTGTTAATTGGGCTGTTGTAGCGCATCTGTGGCCACAGACGGAGCAGGAAAACATTGTTCTACAGTCTGGGTTAATAAGTATTCTTTTAAGCTTTCCCTTTGGGAAAATGTTCGACCACATCCTGAGCAGGAAGATGTTTTTTCGCCAGTGTGGGTTCTTGTGTGACCTTCTAAGTGGTGCTTTAGAGAAAAAGCTTTTCAACAGTGTGGGTTCCTATGTTTTTTCTTGTGTGCGAATGTTTGACCACAAACTGAACACGAAAACGGTTTTTCACCAGTGTGGGTTCTTGTGTGTATTTGTAAATCATGCTTTTGAGAAAAGGCTTTATCACAAATTGAACACGAAAATGGTTTTTCACCAGTGTGGGTTCTTGTGTGTCTTTTTAGATTTCCCCTCTCAGTAAATGTTTTACCACAAACTGAGCATGAAAATGGTTTCTCACCCGTGAGGGTTCTTGCGTGGAAGTCTCAGCTTGTTTTGTGTATGAACGCTTGACCGCAAACTGAACAAGAAAATGGTTTTTCACCAGTGTGGGTTCTTAAATAGGTTTTTAAGCTTTCCTTGTGTGTGAATTGTCGACTAAAAACTGAACACGAAAATGGCTTTTCACCTGTGTGTGTTCTTGTGTGGCTTTTTAAGGATTGCTGTTGAGAAAAGGCATGGCCACAAATTGAGCACGAAAATGTTTTTTCACCAGTGTGGGTTCTTGCATGTGATCTTAAGCTCTTTTTGTTTGTGAACGCTTGTCCGCAAACTGAACAAGAAAATGTTTTTTCACCAGTGAGGCTTCTTGTGTTTTTTTAAATTTCCCTTGTCATTAAATGTTTTAATACAAACTGAGCATGAAAATGTTTTTTCATCAGTGTGGGTGCTTATGTGGGCTTTTAAGCTTGTCATTTGTGTGAATCTTTGACCACAAACTGAACACGACAATGGTTTTTCACCAGTGTGTTCTCACATGACTATTTAAGTGTCCCTTCTGTGTGAATGCATGACCACAAACTGAGCAAGAAACTGGTTTTTCACCAGTGTGGTTACTTGCGAGAGATTTTAAGCTTTTTTTGTGTGTGAACACCTGACCGCAAACTGAACAAGAAAATGGTTTTTCACCAGTGTGGGTTCTTGTGTGTGCTTGTAAGTCTTGCTTGTGAGAAAAGGCACTACTGCAATTTGGATACAAAAATGTTTTTTCACCAGTGTGGGTTCTTGTGTGTATTTTAAATCTTCCCTTGTGTGTAAATATTTTACCACAAACTGTACATGATAAGGATTTCTCCCCAGTGTAGATCCTCATATGTCTTTTCAAATGAGACTTTTTCCCAAAAGTTTTTCCACACTGAAAGCATTTGCAAAGTTTGTCGCCCCTGGGATTTTTCTTGATATCTTCGACATCACCATTTTCAAAAAGCAAAAGTTGTTGTCATCTGATAAAGGAGCAATTAAATTTTCTGCTCGCTATCCTTCTATTGAGCTGCCACTCAGAAGCTCCGCCCCTCTGTTGCTCACACCCAGATCATCTTCACTCTTGAAAGGCTCACTAGTTGACCATTTGACACAGTCCTCATTTTTGATTGGAGGTTGCTCTTCTCTTTTGAACTGTTCAGGGAACTCTGGCTCCTCCTCTATAATTTGAGGCCAAGTTGAGGCCTTTCCAGGCTCCACCCCTACTTTAGCCACGCCCAGATCATCCCACTTCACGGCCTCACCAGGTGACCTGGTGACATCATGTTCCTCCTTTTGGATTGGAAGTTGCTCTTCTCTCATTTGTTGTTAAGGGAACTCTGACTCCTCTTCTTTGATTTGGGGGAGCTCTTTAAAGCCAAAAAACGTTTGCCCATCATTTTCCCTGAAACCTGCAAAGACAAAAAGTTCATATGCATCAGGACATGTACTGTATTTTCACGACTATTAAGCGTGTCCTGTTTTTTGCCGCAATGTCAATAACTAGTGCTATTGCTGTATTTTAGACACACAAAGGCCGGTTCTTCTTCTTCTTCTTCTTCTTCTTCTTCTTCTTCTTCTTCTTCTTCTTCTTCTTCTTCTTCTTCTTCTTCTTCTTCTTCTTCCTCAATTGGTTTTACGGTTGTTGGCAGACAACGTACTGTAGCAGTATCACCCTCTACTGTCTCAGTACCTCAAATTGCCAGGTTCTCAATTCAGATTTTATACAGAAGGGGCGATGATGTTAAATTTGGTCTCTTAATACCACAGCGTGAAGAGAGAAGCTCGAAGTCCAATTCGAATCTAGCTAGCCGTGACACTAAACGAAAAGCTACATTTTGAGGAAAAAGTTAGGCAATTTTAAGGACATTTGCCTTAAATGATACATTGGGTTTGGTCTCATTGCAAGTAACAAAAAACATATGTCAATATTTAAATATAAGGGTGTCTAAGGTTCATTTACAATTTACTGATCCCCAATCCCCCATATGATGACATGGAAGGTAGTGTGGCCGAGCGGTCCAAGGCGCTGGGTTTAGGCTCCAGTCTCTCAGGAGGCGTGGGTTCAAATCCCACCACTGCCAATAATTCATGCACTGTACATATTTATTTTGTTCCTAGTGCTTATGGCCCTTCACTAAACTGGAAGATAAAATGTGAAACTATTGGTGAGAGTGCTGAGTCCCAAACACTAATTGGAGTGTCACGTTTGCACACCACTGTGCCACTGATGGTGCCTCAAGCCTTGCGTTAATCATAATTAACTTTTTATGAGACCCAAATGGGGCAAAATTTGTGGTTTTGTTGATGGTTTGATGAATAGAGAGCAAAGCCAATGGGAGATCTTGGAGCCAAGACATTTTGCTGCCGTACATTATTTTTGACAATTTCCCTTTCATTCGTTCAACTTTACCTTGGCTTTGTTGGTGATAAATGTGGAGTATAGAATGTATTCTTTATACTTTCTATTCAGTATAATCACTAGGATAGAATTTTGGATAGATTAGTGGAAATTTCCATCATGACACTTATGAGTTAGGGGTGCGTGATATACCAAGACGCCCATTTCTTTGTTCACCTCTTCCCGCCTAAAGATTGTAACTAGGTCACATGACCCTTTGTTGGGTAGTTAGGGATTTGAACTGGTCAGGCTAGGGGATGAACACATCTCCCAGCGCTGGCTACTCTGACCCCTCCTTCAGCTGAAGTCTAGTGAATGTCATCAAGCCGACTCTCCGTGTGTTTCCTCTGATCCGAAATTATTGAATGTATATGGTTTTAAACCCGACAATAAACACAACCAAATCGATGTTTAGGGCCTAAGATGCTCTCGACCGTCTGTAGGGCCTTATTGTTAAAATGAGTACCATTATCTGATCGAAAGAGTCCAGGAAAACCATGTGTAGGGATATAATCAGTCACCAAAGACTTAAAGACTTCCGAGTCCTCCCTAGCACACGGGTATGCTTCCGGCCAATGAGAGAATGAGTCTACAATGACCAGAAGGTATCTTTTCCCATTTAATTGTTATATCATGTCTGTGAAGTTGATGGTGATCTCAGCCCCTGACCAATGGATGAAATTCACCACGTCTTGGCTTAAGGGTTGGTTTGGCGTTGAAAAACATACATGTCTTACAGTCGTTGACGTGCCGCCACACAAGAGAAGACAAGTATGGGTGCCACCGATTAGTCAATTTAGTCATCATTGCCTGGGGGCCCACGGGAGCGGGTGAGCGGGCCTCCGTCAAGACAGACACCGATAACGGCCCCATGGGGAGTACAGGGCATCCCATGGGACCCACCCATACACCATCCCCTCGTTTTACAGCACCCCCATGCGCCCACATAGTCCGTTCCTCTGGAGAGGCCGACTGCTGAGCCTCCAGAACCACATCCACAGACAAACTCTCATGCACAGTCTCAGAGTGATGGGCAGTGGCCAATAGAACCAGATTAGAAGCATTATCGACTACATATCCAGCTACTGACTTGGCTAACTAGTCAGCCGCATGATTACCTGTAGCTGTAAAAGATGAGGACTTTGAGTGGCCAGGAATATTAATAATCGCCACCTGTGACAGAAGGAACATGGCTTCACGCAAGCGTAACATGATGTGTTTGTGTGCAATGGGTTGACCCTTGGCTTTAATGTAATCATTGCGTGCCCATTCATGAAGGTCAATGATAGCAGCTGAAACTGCATACACCGAATAACTATAAACAGTAACCGGATGACCTGCTGCGGTCTCCAAAGCCAAACAGAGTGCTCACACCTCAGCCGCTCGGGCAGACTGATTAGTAGTCAAGACAGAGGATGCACAATGCACAAAGTCATTTCCCCTGCTTTCCACTACGGCAGCCCCCGCTTAGAGACATCCCGAATGGTCTCTCCAACAACAACCGTCTGTAAACATAATGCGACCGGATGTAAGCGGTTTGGTAGCAAGGTCAGCAAGAACGTACCTTTGGTGATTAACTCGCCTAGCACATTCGTGGGGGCCTAAATGGGTGTTTCTGCCATGTTAATGCCTGTGTGAACGTAATTGATGTTCGGAGCTGTTAGGATACGTAAAAGTCTAGACTGTTGAGGAGATGATAAGGTAAATACTGACGAAGCCACATATGCCGATACCCCATGATCAGTCAGAACGTATAGGGGATGTCCCGTCACTGTATGTGCTGTATTAAGAAGCACTTTAGCGAGCCCTGCGGCATAACAAGTACAATCTGTTTGACGGAGTTCAACACTATCCAGTGTAACGCTGCAATACATGAATACCCGTCTAGTTGCTGAAACCTTCTGAAACAAAACAGCATTTACTCTGGTTTCTGAGTTTGGGTTCTGGAGTGAGATAAAATGGTTTTTCGATGTTCAGGTGACATGGACAGTCCTCTCGCTGACATAATACGGCCAAGAAAAGTTACTTCTTTTCGACAACACTGAAGCTTCTTTTTGGACACTTTGAAACCTAGATCATGAAGTTTGAGTAGGACCACCCTAGTGACCTCAAGACAGATTTCAGAAGTAGTTGCCGCAATACAAAGGTGGGGAGACAAAGTTGGAAACCTTCACGTGGTGTCTCCTGAGAGGCCGCTCGCTGCGGCCTGCGAATTCCAACAAATACCACTCAGAGCTGCCAACAAGGACCGTGGCACCCTACGTTTTCATCCAGCCGGAGACATTTGACTGCCCCTCACCTCCGACTACCCCCGGATGAAATAATCCGCGTTCCAGTGGCAGCTCTTGCGCTATCTGAGGGCAATCCTCAGGCGCTTGTAGTGCAAAACAAACAAACAAACAATACAAAGGTCATCCACACACTGTAAAAGAACAGTGTCATTAGGTAAAGTCAGGTCTTGTAACAGGTTCTTCAGACATTGATTAAAAATACCAGGTGAGTTTTTAAACAATTGTGGCAGGCGCTGATACTGCATATGGACACCGCTATAAGTGAAAGCAAAGTACTGTCTAGCTCAGTGCTTCTCAATTATTTTCTGTTGGGCCCCCCCTAGCAAGAAGAAAACTATTCGCGCCCCCCCCACTTCCCACCGTGACTATAAATAAGATCATTTTATAAAAGTGTTATAGGTACAACATGTGAAATGTTGCACTCTCACAAACATGACAGAAGTAACAATGAGAGCGCCACTGCCAGCTACTGTTGTGGATGCGCAATTACACTTTATACTAGTACGGCCAAATAAGATCCTGTTCCCCAGGGTTACACGCGCCCCCCCAGGTATCGCACCGCGCCCCCCAAGGGGGGCGCGCCCCACTATTTGAGAAGCACTGGTCTAGCTGAAGGATGTAAAGGTACACAGAAAAAAAGTGTTAGCTAAATCAATACAAGTGAACCATTGGTATACTGGACTAAATGTAGTGAACATTCTATGAAGGTCTGGTCATGGTAAGATCGGAGTCAGCGTTGCGTCATTTACAGGTCAAAGGTTATGTGCCATACGATAACTCTGTCCGTCTGCCTTAAGTACAGGTTGCAGTGCCGTGTCCCATTGTGAATCCGAAAGTTCTATCACACCTGCGTCCACTTAGAGCAGGGGTGGCCAACCAGTCAGAGACCAAGAGCCACATTTTTTACTGTGTTACCGCAAAGAGCCACATCACACACATACCTTTGCTCAGCCAGATTTATTGTAAATGTCCCACACCAGCAAAGTAATGACATAAATTGACTCCTACAGTACTAACAGCACTATTATCAACAATGAACATTGTGTGCACTGTCTCACACAGACAAACTCTCAGTTCAACCAAGTCCACAAACAAAAATATAATATTTTACAATAGCGTTTTTCTTTTACTATGCATGTTACTTAGTGGGACTTCTGGCATAAAATCAGAGCCTATTTTTGCGCAACTTTCGCTCCTTATGAGCTGTCATATATTATGAATGGCTTTTAACTAGCGCGCCCACCACGTGGGTGTACACCTCGCTCTCCTATTGGCTGCTCCCGGCTGAGCACTCTCGCCATTGGTCTGCCTCGCAGGGGGTGTGGCTTTTTCAGCCGACGCTCGATCTTTGGGATACTTTTTGTGTGCGCGACGCAGTTCATTGTCGCTTCTGGTTCACGGGAGCTCTCCCACTCTGTTAAAAACGTTTAGGAGGCAGTCAGTTTGAAATTGGCTTCCTTGTAAGCCATGAGTGGTTTTGCAGTCAAGTTTGATTCTTGTCACCTCCATGACCAAAATTTGCTCAGATAGAGAACGTTGAAAATTTACGACAATATGCGAGTAATCACGAAGGTTGAGCGGATAGCGATCCTGCTGCATCAGCATCTTCTTAAGTGCTCTAGGTCTGCATTCATTGAGGTCATTGAATCAAAACCATGCTCCGCTACGAACAGTATTTTTATTTTTTTTGCAGAAGAAAACTACCCCACTTTCAAGGTTTACTTTGAATTTGGAATGTTGAAGTTACAGTATCATCACATTGTAGAAACAAAACTATCTTTTATTTTTTATGAATTTGTCAAATTGTTCAAATTAATGTATTCCTTTTACTCTTAGTTTTATATCTTAGCAAATAACGTTTCTATTTTTTTGTCTTTTGAATTTGGAAAGCTGATTTTGTCATCAAAAAGACACAAACATTATTTTTCACCAAAAAAAGAGCTGTGTTGGAACCACCAAAAATATTACACGTTAAATCGGTTTAAAAACATGATTGATATCTTAAGGTTTGAGCAAATTAATAGTCTTTCACACACACCATATTTCTACTAATGTTTCTCAGATCCTAGATTCAATATATAAATAATTTTCATTAAAATGTATGTTTGAATAACACTCAATTTTTTATTGGATTTGCTAGCAAATTTAATAGACAAAAAATACATTTTTTCAAATTTCTTAGGCATGTCTTTAACTGTGAAGACATATTTTCCATGTTATTTACATCACATTATTGATTGTTTACTTTCTAATATCCTAATTTAGGCTCTACTATATCGAATAGAATTGTGAAGTAAATAAAATCTTCAACAACACTCAATTTGCTTATACAGTAATACCATGACACACAAGTGTACCAACATATGATAAAATTTGAGGTATGAGAAAAATTCTGAGCAATTTTTGACTTGAGATATGAGATATTTGAGATATGAGCACACCAAATGTTTCCTGATCGGTGGAAAATTAGAACAATTAAGATGTTTTTCCATTGTAACATTCTGTTTTGTTTTTTTTCTCGGATGGAAACGGATCAATTTGTATTTTGTTAATTTCTATGGGAAGAATTGACTTGACATATGAGTAAATTGACATACTAGCTCGATCCCACTGTAAATTCATAGCTTAATGTATTACTGTATTTGAATTAAAACACAAGATTTTCAGAATGCAAATTACAATAATACTTCGATTACAATGATCTTTCATATGGACATTGATAAAGCAAGCCAAGTCGTGATTGGCCACTGTTTATCACACCACATTTGCGTATTTTAAGTCTATCATTTCGACTAAATCTCTGGCAAGAAGCTGAACAGGAAAAGGGTCTATGACCGATGTGCCTAATTGTGTTTTTAAGATATTCCTGCCACAAATTGAGCAAAAACGGGCTTTTCTCCTGTGTGGTTTGTTAAGTCTTCTTTTTAGGTTCCCTTATGTGAATATGTTGGAACATTAACTGCGCCTGGAAAATGTTTTGAATTGCGTAGCTTGTTAATTGGGCTGTTGTAGCGCATCTGTGGCCACAGACGGAGCAGGAAAACATTGTTCTACAGTCTGGGTTAATAAGTATTCTTTTAAGCTTTCCCTTTGGGAAAATGTTCGACCACATCCTGAGCAGGAAGATGTTTTTTCGCCAGTGTGGGTTCTTGTGTGACCTTCTAAGTGGTGCTTTAGAGAAAAAGCTTTTCAACAGTGTGGGTTCCTATGTTTTTTCTTGTGTGCGAATGTTTGACCACAAACTGAACACGAAAACGGTTTTTCACCAGTGTGGGTTCTTGTGTGTATTTGTAAATCATGCTTTTGAGAAAAGGCTTTATCACAAATTGAACACGAAAATGGTTTTTCACCAGTGTGGGTTCTTGTGTGTCTTTTTAGATTTCCCCTCTCAGTAAATGTTTTACCACAAACTGAGCATGAAAATGGTTTCTCACCCGTGAGGGTTCTTGCGTGGAAGTCTCAGCTTGTTTTGTGTATGAACGCTTGACCGCAAACTGAACAAGAAAATGGTTTTTCACCAGTGTGGGTTCTTAAATAGGTTTTTAAGCTTTCCTTGTGTGTGAATTGTCGACTAAAAACTGAACACGAAAATGGCTTTTCACCTGTGTGTGTTCTTGTGTGGCTTTTTAAGGATTGCTGTTGAGAAAAGGCATGGCCACAAATTGAGCACGAAAATGTTTTTTCACCAGTGTGGGTTCTTGCATGTGATCTTAAGCTCTTTTTGTTTGTGAACGCTTGTCCGCAAACTGAACAAGAAAATGTTTTTTCACCAGTGAGGCTTCTTGTGTTTTTTTAAATTTCCCTTGTCATTAAATGTTTTAATACAAACTGAGCATGAAAATGTTTTTTCATCAGTGTGGGTGCTTATGTGGGCTTTTAAGCTTGTCATTTGTGTGAATCTTTGACCACAAACTGAACACGACAATGGTTTTTCACCAGTGTGTTCTCACATGACTATTTAAGTGTCCCTTCTGTGTGAATGCATGACCACAAACTGAGCAAGAAACTGGTTTTTCACCAGTGTGGTTACTTGCGAGAGATTTTAAGCTTTTTTTGTGTGTGAACACCTGACCGCAAACTGAACAAGAAAATGGTTTTTCACCAGTGTGGGTTCTTGTGTGTGCTTGTAAGTCTTGCTTGTGAGAAAAGGCACTACTGCAATTTGGATACAAAAATGTTTTTTCACCAGTGTGGGTTCTTGTGTGTATTTTAAATCTTCCCTTGTGTGTAAATATTTTACCACAAACTGTACATGATAAGGATTTCTCCCCAGTGTAGATCCTCATATGTCTTTTCAAATGAGACTTTTTCCCAAAAGTTTTTCCACACTGAAAGCATTTGCAAAGTTTGTCGCCCCTGGGATTTTTCTTGATATCTTCGACATCACCATTTTCAAAAAGCAAAAGTTGTTGTCATCTGATAAAGGAGCAATTAAATTTTCTGCTCGCTATCCTTCTATTGAGCTGCCACTCAGAAGCTCCGCCCCTCTGTTGCTCACACCCAGATCATCTTCACTCTTGAAAGGCTCACTAGTTGACCATTTGACACAGTCCTCATTTTTGATTGGAGGTTGCTCTTCTCTTTTGAACTGTTCAGGGAACTCTGGCTCCTCCTCTATAATTTGAGGCCAAGTTGAGGCCTTTCCAGGCTCCACCCCTACTTTAGCCACGCCCAGATCATCCCACTTCACGGCCTCACCAGGTGACCTGGTGACATCATGTTCCTCCTTTTGGATTGGAAGTTGCTCTTCTCTCATTTGTTGTTAAGGGAACTCTGACTCCTCTTCTTTGATTTGGGGGAGCTCTTTAAAGCCAAAAAACGTTTGCCCATCATTTTCCCTGAAACCTGCAAAGACAAAAAGTTCATATGCATCAGGACATGTACTGTATTTTCACGACTATTAAGCGTGTCCTGTTTTTTGCCGCAATGTCAATAACTAGTGCTATTGCTGTATTTTAGACACACAAAGGCCGGTTCTTCTTCTTCTTCTTCTTCTTCTTCTTCTTCTTCTTCTTCTTCTTCTTCTTCTTCTTCTTCTTCTTCTTCCTCAATTGGTTTTACGGCTGTTGGCAGACAACGTACTGTAGCAGTATCACCCTCTACTGTCTCAGTACCTCAAATTGCCAGGTTCTCAATTCAGATTTTATACAGAAGGGGCGATGATGTTAAATT
Source organism: Stigmatopora nigra (assembly GCF_051989575.1). NCBI lineage: Eukaryota > Metazoa > Chordata > Actinopteri > Syngnathiformes > Syngnathidae > Stigmatopora > Stigmatopora nigra. Next base: position 4,341,334 of record NC_135527.1, on the reverse strand, counting down.
TGGTCTCTTAATACCACAGCGTGAAGAGAGAAGCTCGAAGTCCAATTCGAATCTAGCTAGCCGTGACACTAAACGAAAAGCTACATTTTGAGGAAAAAGTTAGGCAATTTTAAGGACATTTGCCTTAAATGATACATTGGGTTTGGTCTCATTGCAAGTAACAAAAAACATATGTCAATATTTAAATATAAGGGTGTCTAAGGTTCATTTACAATTTACTGATCCCCAATCCCCCATATGATGACATGGAAGGTAGTGTGGCCGAGCGGTCCAAGGCGCTGGGTTTAGGCTCCAGTCTCTCAGGAGGCGTGGGTTCAAATCCCACCACTGCCAATAATTCATGCACTGTACATATTTATTTTGTTCCTAGTGCTTATGGCCCTTCACTAAACTGGAAGATAAAATGTGAAACTATTGGTGAGAGTGCTGAGTCCCAAACACTAATTGGAGTGTCACGTTTGCACACCACTGTGCCACTGATGGTGCCTCAAGCCTTGCGTTAATCATAATTAACTTTTTATGAGACCCAAATGGGGCAAAATTTGTGGTTTTGTTGATGGTTTGATGAATAGAGAGCAAAGCCAATGGGAGATCTTGGAGCCAAGACATTTTGCTGCCGTACATTATTTTTGACAATTTCCCTTTCATTCGTTCAACTTTACCTTGGCTTTGTTGGTGATAAATGTGGAGTATAGAATGTATTCTTTATACTTTCTATTCAGTATAATCACTAGGATAGAATTTTGGATAGATTAGTGGAAATTTCCATCATGACACTTATGAGTTAGGGGTGCGTGATATACCAAGACGCCCATTTCTTTGTTCACCTCTTCCCGCCTAAAGATTGTAACTAGGTCACATGACCCTTTGTTGGGTAGTTAGGGATTTGAACTGGTCAGGCTAGGGGATGAACACATCTCCCAGCGCTGGCTACTCTGACCCCTCCTTCAGCTGAAGTCTAGTGAATGTCATCAAGCCGACTCTCCGTGTGTTTCCTCTGATCCGAAATTATTGAATGTATATGGTTTTAAACCCGACAATAAACACAACCAAATCGATGTTTAGGGCCTAAGATGCTCTCGACCGTCTGTAGGGCCTTATTGTTAAAATGAGTACCATTATCTGATCGAAAGAGTCCAGGAAAACCATGTGTAGGGATATAATCAGTCACCAAAGACTTAAAGACTTCCGAGTCCTCCCTAGCACACGGGTATGCTTCCGGCCAATGAGAGAATGAGTCTACAATGACCAGAAGGTATCTTTTCCCATTTAATTGTTATATCATGTCTGTGAAGTTGATGGTGATCTCAGCCCCTGACCAATGGATGAAATTCACCACGTCTTGGCTTAAGGGTTGGTTTGGCGTTGAAAAACATACATGTCTTACAGTCGTTGACGTGCCGCCACACAAGAGAAGACAAGTATGGGTGCCACCGATTAGTCAATTTAGTCATCATTGCCTGGGGGCCCACGGGAGCGGGTGAGCGGGCCTCCGTCAAGACAGACACCGATAACGGCCCCATGGGGAGTACAGGGCATCCCATGGGACCCACCCATACACCATCCCCTCGTTTTACAGCACCCCCATGCGCCCACATAGTCCGTTCCTCTGGAGAGGCCGACTGCTGAGCCTCCAGAACCACATCCACAGACAAACTCTCATGCACAGTCTCAGAGTGATGGGCAGTGGCCAATAGAACCAGATTAGAAGCATTATCGACTACATATCCAGCTACTGACTTGGCTAACTAGTCAGCCGCATGATTACCTGTAGCTGTAAAAGATGAGGACTTTGAGTGGCCAGGAATATTAATAATCGCCACCTGTGACAGAAGGAACATGGCTTCACGCAAGCGTAACATGATGTGTTTGTGTGCAATGGGTTGACCCTTGGCTTTAATGTAATCATTGCGTGCCCATTCATGAAGGTCAATGATAGCAGCTGAAACTGCATACACCGAATAACTATAAACAGTAACCGGATGACCTGCTGCGGTCTCCAAAGCCAAACAGAGTGCTCACACCTCAGCCGCTCGGGCAGACTGATTAGTAGTCAAGACAGAGGATGCACAATGCACAAAGTCATTTCCCCTGCTTTCCACTACGGCAGCCCCCGCTTAGAGACATCCCGAATGGTCTCTCCAACAACAACCGTCTGTAAACATAATGCGACCGGATGTAAGCGGTTTGGTAGCAAGGTCAGCAAGAACGTACCTTTGGTGATTAACTCGCCTAGCACATTCGTGGGGGCCTAAATGGGTGTTTCTGCCATGTTAATGCCTGTGTGAACGTAATTGATGTTCGGAGCTGTTAGGATACGTAAAAGTCTAGACTGTTGAGGAGATGATAAGGTAAATACTGACGAAGCCACATATGCCGATACCCCATGATCAGTCAGAACGTATAGGGGATGTCCCGTCACTGTATGTGCTGTATTAAGAAGCACTTTAGCGAGCCCTGCGGCATAACAAGTACAATCTGTTTGACGGAGTTCAACACTATCCAGTGTAACGCTGCAATACATGAATACCCGTCTAGTTGCTGAAACCTTCTGAAACAAAACAGCATTTACTCTGGTTTCTGAGTTTGGGTTCTGGAGTGAGATAAAATGGTTTTTCGATGTTCAGGTGACATGGACAGTCCTCTCGCTGACATAATACGGCCAAGAAAAGTTACTTCTTTTCGACAACACTGAAGCTTCTTTTTGGACACTTTGAAACCTAGATCATGAAGTTTGAGTAGGACCACCCTAGTGACCTCAAGACAGATTTCAGAAGTAGTTGCCGCAATACAAAGGTGGGGAGACAAAGTTGGAAACCTTCACGTGGTGTCTCCTGAGAGGCCGCTCGCTGCGGCCTGCGAATTCCAACAAATACCACTCAGAGCTGCCAACAAGGACCGTGGCACCCTACGTTTTCATCCAGCCGGAGACATTTGACTGCCCCTCACCTCCGACTACCCCCGGATGAAATAATCCGCGTTCCAGTGGCAGCTCTTGCGCTATCTGAGGGCAATCCTCAGGCGCTTGTAGTGCAAAACAAACAAACAAACAATACAAAGGTCATCCACACACTGTAAAAGAACAGTGTCATTAGGTAAAGTCAGGTCTTGTAACAGGTTCTTCAGACATTGATTAAAAATACCAGGTGAGTTTTTAAACAATTGTGGCAGGCGCTGATACTGCATATGGACACCGCTATAAGTGAAAGCAAAGTACTGTCTAGCTCAGTGCTTCTCAATTATTTTCTGTTGGGCCCCCCCTAGCAAGAAGAAAACTATTCGCGCCCCCCCCACTTCCCACCGTGACTATAAATAAGATCATTTTATAAAAGTGTTATAGGTACAACATGTGAAATGTTGCACTCTCACAAACATGACAGAAGTAACAATGAGAGCGCCACTGCCAGCTACTGTTGTGGATGCGCAATTACACTTTATACTAGTACGGCCAAATAAGATCCTGTTCCCCAGGGTTACACGCGCCCCCCCAGGTATCGCACCGCGCCCCCCAAGGGGGGCGCGCCCCACTATTTGAGAAGCACTGGTCTAGCTGAAGGATGTAAAGGTACACAGAAAAAAAGTGTTAGCTAAATCAATACAAGTGAACCATTGGTATACTGGACTAAATGTAGTGAACATTCTATGAAGGTCTGGTCATGGTAAGATCGGAGTCAGCGTTGCGTCATTTACAGGTCAAAGGTTATGTGCCATACGATAACTCTGTCCGTCTGCCTTAAGTACAGGTTGCAGTGCCGTGTCCCATTGTGAATCCGAAAGTTCTATCACACCTGCGTCCACTTAGAGCAGGGGTGGCCAACCAGTCAGAGACCAAGAGCCACATTTTTTACTGTGTTACCGCAAAGAGCCACATCACACACATACCTTTGCTCAGCCAGATTTATTGTAAATGTCCCACACCAGCAAAGTAATGACATAAATTGACTCCTACAGTACTAACAGCACTATTATCAACAATGAACATTGTGTGCACTGTCTCACACAGACAAACTCTCAGTTCAACCAAGTCCACAAACAAAAATATAATATTTTACAATAGCGTTTTTCTTTTACTATGCATGTTACTTAGTGGGACTTCTGGCATAAAATCAGAGCCTATTTTTGCGCAACTTTCGCTCCTTATGAGCTGTCATATATTATGAATGGCTTTTAACTAGCGCGCCCACCACGTGGGTGTACACCTCGCTCTCCTATTGGCTGCTCCCGGCTGAGCACTCTCGCCATTGGTCTGCCTCGCAGGGGGTGTGGCTTTTTCAGCCGACGCTCGATCTTTGGGATACTTTTTGTGTGCGCGACGCAGTTCATTGTCGCTTCTGGTTCACGGGAGCTCTCCCACTCTGTTAAAAACGTTTAGGAGGCAGTCAGTTTGAAATTGGCTTCCTTGTAAGCCATGAGTGGTTTTGCAGTCAAGTTTGATTCTTGTCACCTCCATGACCAAAATTTGCTCAGATAGAGAACGTTGAAAATTTACGACAATATGCGAGTAATCACGAAGGTTGAGCGGATAGCGATCCTGCTGCATCAGCATCTTCTTAAGTGCTCTAGGTCTGCATTCTAGGGTAAAGGTCCAGTAACCAGTCCTTGGAATGAGGACTCGGTGACTGGTTACGACCCCGAGTTCTCTTTGGACAATTTGAAGAATGATTTAATACAAAAATGATTAAATACACACATATATAATAGTATTACAGAATAAACCCAACAATAAGAATTTCTTTTCTCATATTTAGATGTCATTTTTGATTGTTTTCACTTTTTTTAACCATTTTTAAACTAGAATGCAATTAAACACTTGTTGTTGTTAATATTTGAAATAGATGACAAAAAGAAAAATGGAATGAAATAAAAAGGAATTTTCCTATTTGAATATTTTTTGTTCCTTTTTCACAATGATTTTTAGGCCTGACCATGTTTTACTGTATTACTTCCGCCTTCATCAAAATGTCAAGGCATTTGCGGGACGTGTTTCAGAAAAATGATTAGTTTTTTATCAGATTCCGATCTTGTGAAAATGATGCGATTAGGCCCGATTTCCGATCAATTTCTATCGGAATTTTGATCAGAAGAATATGAAGTGAGAAAAGGTAACTTTTGCAGAATCAATAATTTTCAAGAACATTATTTCACACCAATGGTAACACTTGGAAGTGGGGTAGTTTGCTTCTACAAAACAAGAACTGATGTTGGTAGCAGAGAATGGTTTCGATCCATTGACCTCTGGGTTATGGGCCCAGCACGCTCCCGCTGCGCCACTCTGCTTCTTCCATCTTCAGCTATCAAATCAAAGCACATATACTGAGGAATCGTGGGTATTCTCACCTGCTGACGGAGCTCCTGTGGACCACCAGGGCAAGAACCTCGGTCTCGGCCGGGGACTGTCATGAGTTAGTCCTGCTATTCACAGAGTCATCCATTATGCCTTTAAAAATTTCCATTCCAATGAAAAACTCGGTACGAGACATTCGGCGCCAGGATTTACGAAACAATATACCATGTTGTATTTAAGTTTATAATACCCCACCGACGAGTCGTTACCTTATCTTGGTGGTGGGGTTTGTGTGTCCCGGTGGTGGGGTTAATCAGCCCCAGTGATCCTTGGAGCAATGTTGTCCGGGGCCTTGTAGCCCTGGTAGGCTTACCCATGGCCAACTGGTCTGATGTGAGGGATTAGACGAAGAATGGCTCAAAGGACCTCTTATGATGGGCAACATTATTGGATGAAATCTTCCCTCACCCGGACGCGGTTAGGAAAAGAGCCTAAGCGTAAGGTTGAGAAATCCCGGCTCGACATAGTTTGGCTCTGGAGTTGCCCGCGGGACAAAATGGTTGCGTCCCTCCATCTTAGCATCTTAGCTACCGGATTGTTGTTTGTGTGCATGCACAAAACATCAGTTCAGAATACCCCTTTTGGAGTCTTTGGAGGGTGTGCTGGAGAGTGCTCCTTAGGGGGACTCCCTTGTTCTGCTGGGGGACTTCAATGTTGATGTGAGAACTGGAGGGGGTGATTGGGAAGAACGTCCCCCCCTAGATCGAAACCCGAGTGGTGTTCTATTGTTGGATTTCTGCGCTCGTATTGGATTGACAATAATGAACACCATGTTCAAGCATAAGGGTGTCCATATGTGCATTTGGCACCAGGACACCCGCATGTCTTGAATATTTGGGTAAAGAGAGGGATGGAGCTCTCAACCAATCACAACTTGGTGGTGGGTTTGCTCAGATGCCAGTGCAACCCGGGAGACTTAAACGTTTCGTTCCCCTATTAGAAGGACATTCAATTCCCACTCACCGCTCCCCACTCGACCTCATCCGTTCAAGCTCTCCGCTCGCCCGTCCATCCCCGCATCTCCATGCTGATTGGCCCGACAGTCGCACCCGAGCCAATGCCAACACATTGCTCTTTATCTCATTTAGGCAGAGCATGGTGCTGTAAATGCCAAAGTCGTGGGTTTGACCGCTCAACAGGCACGGCCTCTCTAGAACACAGGTGTCAAAGAGGCAGGCCGGGGAAAAAATCTGGCCTTCTGCATCATTTTGTACCGTTTGACACCCTTGCCCTAGAGTAAGTTAAGATTGCCTAAAATGATTCATTTTGCCGCAAAGTAAGAGTTTAGCGAGCTGACATTTGCAATTGCGGTCATCACACAAAAATCATGGCCATTTCGCACATGGCTGATTAGCTCAGTTGGTCAGAGTGAGGTGCTAATCATGCCAAGGTTGTGGGTTTAACCTCCATATGGGCCATGACAACTCCAAAGTCAATTGAAATTACCTAGTCCAACTTCTTTTGCCTTAACATAAGTGTTTAGCTAGTTGACGTGTTGCATTTGCTTCATTATGAAAATATATGGACTATGCAGCACATGGCCTGTTAACTCAGTTGGTCAGAGTGTGGTGCTAATAACGCCAAAGTCGTGGGTTCAACCCCCACATGGGCCATGTCCTCTTTGTAGTACTTGCCTAATAGAACTTATGTAGCCCTAACTTAACATAATATCTTGTCTTGATGTTTCTTCAGTTTCGAGGATCGGGTAATTTCTCTGCTCCACAAGGCAGAAGATGCCACCCAGGATGTGAATCATCTCAGTGAGGGAATATTAGCTAGGTTTGTTCCCACCACATTTCTGTTCTTCCCATAATTGTTGTGAAATTAAATTTGTCTTCATATTCAAGCGGTCAGAAAAGTGCTCCTCAACTTTGCTTAGCCTCCAATGAGGAAGCCTGTAGAAAATCATAATAGGATTACTCTTAATAGTTGTCAAAAGTGCAAAAATCTCCAAATAAAGATGTAAAAACCCTTAAATTTGAAACAACAAAATGCTGTACCGGAGTTGTTTATCTGTCTGGTAAGTTGACTGAGCTACCTTGCTAATGCTAGTGGGCTATCATTTTTAACCTTAGCTTTTCATATTAATTGTTAGCTTGCATGAACACGAGATGAGACACAATTGGCGTATGTTCTAGCACTGAGCCTTGTGGTACCCCCCAAAACTGTTTTTCTGTTAGTCTGATTCAATCCAATTCAGCGCGCTTGGTGAGAAATTAAAATTAGACAGTTTAGTTTGCAGTGTCTGGTGGTTAAAGGTGTCAAATGCCTTTTTGAGATCAAGAAAAACTGCACCAATGACCCTGCCTTTATCTAGTTTTGATTTTCGATTTTGTCAAAAAGGGGCACATTGAACTTCATCTGTTATAGATTTATCTTTAAAAAAGAGTATTTCTTTATGGCAAGTAATAGGTTCACCAATAGGCATTCACAAATGCACACATAAATAAAACAGGCATCTGAGTCATAAGCGGTGTCGTGCAAGAGAGAATCGATCCTAACTCGTCTCTGTCCCAGATCATTCTGTCGAATCGATGCCTCTCTTGCTTATTTATTACATAAAATTTATAACATGCTGCGGGATAGACTAAGCCAACTGGCTTAATAATTGTTTGTTTATGTCGAGCCAGGTGGCCAAACTGGTATTACAATTGTTTGTTAAGATCGTAGAATGTAAGATAGACAAGTCAAACTGGTTTTACTATTGTTTGTTAAGATCGTGGAATGCAAGATAGGCTAACAAGCTGGCCTTGCAATTGTTTGCTTGTATTGTGCGATGTGGCCAACTCGCTTAGTAATTGTTTTTTTCGAATTGCGTGATGTAAGATAGGCTGCAGCATTTTGTGTGAGCTATAAAAAATATTGTTTGTATACAACTTAGCCCTGCAAATGTCTAACCATATCAGCCTAAACTTTTATACATAAACTTGTGCTACACATGGCCTGTTAACTCAGTTGGTCAGAGTGTGGTGCTAATAACGCCAAAGTCGTGGGTTCAACCCCCACATGGGCCATGACCATTTTGATGTTTCCTCAGTTTCTGTGATTTGGTAATTTCTCTCCTCCACAAGGAAGGAGATGCCATTCTGGATTAGAATCATCTCAGTGAGGGAATACTAGCTAGGTTCGTTCCCACCACATTTCTGCTCTTCCAAAATTGTTTTGAAATTAAATTTGTCTTCATACTCAAGCGGGCAGAACAGTGTTTCTCAACTCTGCTTAGCCTCCAATGAGAAAGCCTGTATAAAATCACAATGTGGTTACTCTTAATAGTTGTCACAAGTGCAAAAATCTCTAACTAAAAATGTAAAAACTCTTAAACTCGAATCAACAAAATGCAGTACCAGAGTTGTTTATCTGTCAGGTAAGGTGACTGAGCTACCTTGCTAATGCTAGTGGGCTAACATTTTGAACCTTAGCATTTCATAATAATTGCTAACAAGCACGAACATGAGATGAGAGACAATTGGTATATGTTCTATCAATATTACAACACATCACTAAATATTTATAGTTGAGGATTGTGGTCACATTTTTCACTCATTCATGGATATCTTTTTAACTTTACGCAAAAATCTAAGATTACCACGAATGACATAGAACCCTTCTTTAGAGAGCAATTACTTGTCCAAGATGCTAAACAAAAACTGCATAAGCTGATGACAACACATTTTTTTCAAAATTGAATTTAATTTTTACAAATGGAAGTATGGTACTAAAACCATAAAGAGGTAATTAAATCTTAAATGGCCATCCATAATGATTTATCACATTTCCCTTCCCAATACTTGTATGAGACCAACGAAAACGGCGACCAAGTGGTCCTCGGAAAAGGCATGTACGGGGTGCTCTATGCCGGCAGGGGCGTTAGTAACCAAGTGCACATCGCCATCTAGGGGATTCCAGAAAAGGACAACTTGTGAGTGGATTGTTTGTCCATCCACTTGACAGCCACTAACAAACACTCCGTGGACAGTTATTCCCAGCCGCTCCACGAGAAAATCTGCCTGCACAAGCGACTGTGTATCTGGGCTCCCTCAGTGAGGACTCTTTCATCAAGATCTTCATGTAAGAAGTCCCAGGAGGTTTGTAGAAAAAGCAGCGTTGATGGATTAATCCCATCAGAGTGTCCCGAGAGACTGGAGCCTAAATCCAGCGCCTTGGACTGCTCGGCCACACCACCATAAATGAGGGTGATAGAAGGTTTCCACAAACCTACAGCAATCTATCCCAGATCTCTGAGGGTGCAGTGAGACACCTGGCTGACTTGCAGGCAGGCACGCCCCAATTCCCACGAATGCTAATCCTCAAGAAGATTTTTATTGTTTAAAAACAGTAACATCAGTGTTAAGTTAATTTTTTTTTTAACCTATGAAAATATACGCAACAATATTAAATTTGACAGTGATAGGCAATTCCACATTGGAAATGTTTCTTTTTTTCCAAATCTAAAAAAAGCATTTTAGTAACACACTATTTAGAAGCATAACCCCAAAATGTTGGCTTCAGAGATTTAGCAGCAAAAATCTTAAATCATATCACAGAGACAATTGCACATTTGTCGAGCAATAAATATAGGCCCGTTTTCAATATCAAATTGTTAATGTTGAACTTTTTTTACTATACAGTTTCTGACATAAATCTGATCAGACTAACTAAAAAGGTTAGATGATATCTATATATTTAAACAACTGCAAACATTGTGCGGCATACGTTTGTAACGTTTATAAAAAGTTTTAGAAGATGCACACGGGTAGTATGCTTGTGACAGCTTTCTGACATGTGGGACAACTATTGAACCTCTGTAATATAATGGTTCAATAGTTCCCAATCCACCCATCTAATATGTAGCTTCCCATACCGGGAGTCGAACCCGGGCCACCTGGGTGAAAACCAGGAATCCTGACCACTAGACCATATGGGATATATCATGACATGCTGATCCAGATCAAGTAAAAGCATGAAGTTTGGATGATAGACTCATGAAATTACATTGGGACCTCGCTACTTCGCGGTTCCACCATCGCGGTTCCACCATCGCGGCTTCAGAGCTTCACGTTTTTTTTAAATGAAAAAAAATAATAATAATGACAAATATTAAATTAAAATTAGAACTTACCTTATTTTACAAAATTTGAGAACAAATATTCAATTGGAATTAGTAATTGCATCCTTTTTTAACATTTTTAGACACAAAGAATGCACATATGCGCAAAGCATCACGGGCATAAACGCAACCTGATTGGCCAGCTGAATACTCACTGAACTACTCGACTCCCCATTGGCCCATTCACTACAGTGGTCCAAGCTTCTCCCGATGCCCATTCTCAGTCCATGCTTATCTTCTGCTATACAGTACGCTTCTCGCCAAGTCAAGTGTAAAAGTTTTGTGATGCCTCCCAAACGCTCTTTATCCCTTGGTGCATCTAATGAACCGAAGAAAAAGCGAAATATGTTAACAATTAACGAAAAAGTGAGTCTATTGGACAGGTTGAGAGCATGAAATAGCTACGCGAGCGTAGCCAGAGAATCTGGTTGACAATGGAGGGTCTCACCTCCTCCATTGAAGAGCCCGACGAGACCTTCAGCATCAAATCTTATTGGAAGGACTAAAGCTGACGAAGGTGGCCTTACATTGCATAATTTACAGGACCTCTTCAATGTTGCCAAAGACCTCCAAAAAAGGGCCAAAGAAATTGATGATAACATGGTAAGGGCCGTCGAATTCAGCAATTGTATTGATGACGTCATGGCTGTTTATAGGCGTTTATATATATATATATATATATATATATATATATATATATATATATATATATATATATATATATATATATATATATATATATATATATATATATATATATATATATATATATATATATATATATATATATATATATATATATATATATATATATAATCTTTCAATTCCCTCCTATTGTAAGTATAAAATTATTATTGTTGTCCGGGCCATTGTAGCCCTGGTAGGGTTACCCATGGCCAACTTCTGATGTGAGGGATCAGACGAAGAATGGTTCAAAGGACCTCTTATGATGAGCAACATCATTGGACGAAACAGGAAACAGCCTGAGCGTAAGGTTGAGAAACTCCAGCTCGACCTAGTTTGGCTCACCTCTACACACAGCTTGGGTTCCGGTACCAATCCTCTCGAGGGGGGTTGGACACTCTTCCACTCTGGAGTTTTCCGCGGGACAAAAAGGGGTGCATCCTTTCATCTTTGGGTGGGGGGACGGAACCTAATTGTTGTTTGTGAGCATGCACAAAAGCAGTTCAGAGTACCTTCCCCTTTTGGAGTCCTTGGAGGGGGTGCTGGAGAGTGCTCCTTAGGGGGACTCCCTTGTTCTGCTGGGGGACTTCAATGTTGATGTGAGAACTGGGGGGAGTGATTGGGAAGAACGTCCCCCCTGATCGAAACCCGAGTGGTGTTCTATTGTTAGATTTCTGCACTCGTAGTGGTTGACAATAATGAACACCATGTTCAAGCATAAGGGTGTCCATATGTGCATTAAGCACCAGGACACCCGCATGTCTAGGATACTCGGGTAAAGAGAGGGACGGAGCTCTCAACCAATCACAACCTGGTGGTAAGTTGGCTCCGAAGATGGGGGCAGATTCTAATGCAGCCCGGGAGACCTAAACGTTTCCTTCCTCTATTTGAAAGACATTCAATTCCCACACGCCGCTCCCTGCTCGACCTCACCTGTCCGTCCCTGCATCTCCGTGCCGACTGGCCCCACAGTCGCACCCGAGCCAATGCCAGCACGTTGCTGGTTATCTCTTTTAGTCAGAGTGTGTTGCTGTAAATACCAAAGTCGTGGGTTGGACTGCTGAACGGGCACGGCTTCTCGAGAACACGTGTCAAAGAGACACCCTGGGGAACAGATCTGGCCTGCTGCCTCATTTTGTGCAGTTTGACACCCTTCCTCCAGAGTAAGTTATGATTGCCTAAAATGATTTATTTTGTCGTAACATAACAGTTTAGCTAGCTGACATTTACAATTGCGGTAATCACACAAAATTCATGGTCACTTTGCACATGGCTGGTTAGCTCGGTTGGTCAGATTGAGGTGCAAATAATACCAAGGTTGTGGGTTTGACCTCCATATGGGCCAAGACCTCTACAAAATCGATTGAAATTACCTAGTCCAACTTCTTTTGTCGTAACTTAAGTGTTTAGCTAGTTGACGTATTCCGTCATGATGCAAATACCTGAATTGTGCAGCGTGAGGCCTGTTAACTCAGTTGGTCAGAGTGTGGTGCTAATAATGCCAAGGTCGTGGGTTCGACCCCACGTGGGTCAGTACCTCTCTGTAGTAGTTGAAATTGTGAAATACAACTTATTTTGCCCTAACATAACATAATATATTTTCTTGATGTTTCCTCAGTTACTGTGATCTGTTAATTTATCTGGTCCACAACGCAGAAGATGCCACCCAGCATGTGAATCATCTCAGTGAGGGAATACTAGCTAGGTTTGTTCCCACCACATTTCTGTTCTTCACAAATTAATGTGAAACTAAATTTGTATTCATACTCAAGCGGGCAAAACAGTGTTTCTCAACTATGCTTAGCCTCCAATGACGAAGCCTGTAGAAAACCATAAAATGATTACTCTTAATAGTTGTCACAAGTGCAAAAATCTCAAAATAAAGATGTAAAAACTCTTAAATTCGAAACAACAAAATGCTGTACCAGAGTTGTCTATCTGTCTGGTATGTTGACAGAAGGACCGAAGTTGGGCAACCAGCACCCCCCCCCCCCCATAGTTAAATCACTGTTGTTTTGGAGTCATGAGAGACACTAATGCTAATCCTCAAGTAGATTGTCAATTTTTAGTGTTGAAAAATAGAAATATCAAATTAAATTAATACATTTTTTAACCTAAGAAATATAACAGTCAGTATTAAATTTGACACTTATAGGCAATTTCAAATGTTTTTTTTCCAAATAACAACAAAGCAATTTAGTAACACACTATTTTGAAGCATAACCCCAAAATTTTGGCGTCAGAGATTTAGCAGCAAAGATCTAAAATCGATGAACAAAGTCAATTGCACATATGTCAAGCAATAAATATAAGCCCCTTTTCAATTTCAAAATGTCAATGTTGAATTTGTTTAACAATACAGTTTCTGACAAAAATCTTAACAAATTAACTAAACAGATTAGATGATATCTATATATTTAAACAACTGCAAACATTGTGCGGCATACGTTTGTAACGTTTAAAGAAAGTTTTAATTTGAAAAGATGCACACTGGTAGTACGCTTGTGACAGCTTTTTGACATGTAGTATGATTAACTATGTTTTTATAATATAAAAAATCCACAAAAACCTACACTGGTGAAAAATCCATTTTCCTGCTCAGTCTGTTGTCAAAAATTCAGTTGCCAAAAGACCTTAAAATCACACAAAATAACCCTCACGGGTTAGACATATTTTCTTTGTCAGTTTGTAGTTAAACATTCAATTCGAAGGCCCATTTAAAGCCTCACAGAACGAATCCACACAGAGAAAAAAACTTTTTTACCCTGCCCAGTGTATCATCGAACATTCAATCAAAAGAACACAAAATCTCATACTGATAAAACAAAAATTTCTTCCTGCTCGATGTGTCAAAGTAACATTAGCTATTCCCTAAAGTGCCAATATAAATTTGACATGGTATGTCGTATTTGTGTTTTTCATTGAAGTGGAAGTTTTTAACTGCAAAATGGATGAACTCACCGTGAATGTAATAGTCTACATTCGAGACCGAGATGCTTGTGCTGGTGCACAGTAAGAAGAAGCAGAGTGGCGCAGCGGAAGCGTGCTGGGTCCAAACCCAGAGGTCGATGGATCGAAACCATTCTCTGCTATTTACAATCAATTTGTTTTTTGCAGAAGCAAAATACCTCAATTATTGTGTTGCAGTTGCTGTGAAAATCTGATCTTGACAATTATTAATTCTGGAAATTAATACTTCACTTCACATTCTTCTTATGGATTCCCACCGATCAAAAGTTGTATCAAAATTTAACGGAAATCGGGCCCAATGCGTCATTTTCAGAGTATTGGAATGCTATTGGTTCCCTGAAAAAAAACCACGCAAGCCCTGGGAGAACATGCAAACTCCACAAAGCTGGACCGACCTGGATCTGAACACAGGACTCCAGAGCTGTGAGGTCGACGCGCTAACCACTCGCATCACTGGGCTGCTACTTAGTTCTTATTTATTGATTATTTATTTGTCTGTTTGTTGTTATTATTTGTGCGCTACATGGTGAAAGCATTAAATCTCATTGCACTTGTACGACAGTAGTGGGCCGTCAGGGCCTTCCAGGCCTTCTCTGCTAGCCTAAGAAATATCTGAATCATATATTATATTTTGTCCATCAATACTAAATAATTCCAAATTGTCTGTTAGCTTCCTTTCCCCCTGGTTGCACTGCCTGGGCGTGTCTGAATGCCCTGCCCACAGAGACTCGAGTTGGAAAACAAGATGGTGACATACTCCTGTCACAAAGGAGAGTGAAATGGTATGAAAAGATCAATCTGGAGAACTACTATTAAGAAGATGTGTGGTATCCTGACATTCGGAATTCACTGGGTCTAGACGTCATACTTAAATCTGCAGTTATGCAGATGACATGATACCTTTTAAGGGTAATGAAAATAACAGTAGGCGATATGAGATCAAAATCAGTGCAATTCAAACCACATGATTCAATCTGGGGTGGAGGTGTTCCACGTGACCATAAGTTTTGGTCCACCCCCCCAGAAAATCATACTGTCGCAACTTTGCCAACTTCGAGTGGGTAAAATTACATTGAACTGTTACATGTGTGTGATTTACCCAAACTGTCAAGGCCCTACAGGGTATAGCAGATGATTTAAACGCCCTAAGGGAAATGGAGTTGCAGGACCAGATGGTCCTGGATCTGATAACAGCCAAGGATGGAGGTGTGTGTGCCATGAAGGGAGAACACTGCTGCACCTTCCTCCCAGATGAAGCCACTACATGACTTGTGCGATAGCTGAAATGAAAGCCTTGTCCAACACGGGTCGTGGTTCTCAATTCTGTTTAAATTTGCAACTGCCTCACTTGCGATTTTATTCCTGTTCATAAAGAGGGACGCAGGGGAATTTTTCTCGAATAACCCTAAAATTACTTCGAGTTTTTTGCCTCTGCCTTGAAAAGTGATTTTATTGTTTTCCATACCTCTTGATAAATAACTGCTGATGATATTTGTATTCTAGAACCTGGATAGGAGGGATATAAATTGATGTATTTAATGAAAATTCTTTCAAAATTACTATAGGGTGGAAATGTGGAGTATAGAATGTATTCTTTATAATCTTATTCAGTATCGTCACGAGGTTTGAAATTTAGATAGCCTAGAGCAGTGGTCTCAAACCGGTCCTCAAAGGGCCGCAGTGGGTGCAGGTTTTCATTCCAACTCAACAAGGATACCTTTTGCAAGTGCAATCAGTTAATTAGAGTCAGGTGCTACTTATTTTAAAGACACCTGATTGGTTAAAATGTCGGCACTGGATCGGTTGGAACAAAAACCAGGACCCACTGCGGCCCTATGTGGAACCGGTTTGAGACCACTGGCCTAGAGGGAATTTCCATGATGATACCTATGGGTTCGGGGTGCATCACATACCATGACACGCCCATTTCTTTGTTCACCTTTTCCCGCCTAAAGTTTGTACCTATGTCACATGACGTTCTGTTGATAAAACTAGCTCATCTGTTTGGGAATTCGAACTGGTCAGGCCGGAGGATGGACACATCTCCCAGTGCTGGCTATTCTGACCCCCTCCTTCAGCTGAAGTCCGGTAAACCTCATCATGACTGACTCTGTGTGCTTCCTTTGATCCGAAGTTATTGGATGTATACTACCAGATGAGCCCTTGCTTTGTCCAATTGTGATCTATTATGTGGGTTGATAGGTCACATGCTTCACCTGACAAAAAAGTGTCACTTTGTGGATACCCATGGCTTGTTGGTCTAGTGGTATGATTCTTGCTTTAGGTGCG